>NC_060178.1:2231075-2338575 GCF_021184085.1 Oncorhynchus gorbuscha | reverse complement strand
AGGGAGGGAGGGAGAGACAGAGAGAGAGGGAGGG
Source organism: Oncorhynchus gorbuscha (assembly GCF_021184085.1). Classification (NCBI taxonomy): domain Eukaryota; kingdom Metazoa; phylum Chordata; class Actinopteri; order Salmoniformes; family Salmonidae; genus Oncorhynchus; species Oncorhynchus gorbuscha. Next base: position 2,338,541 of record NC_060178.1, on the reverse strand, counting down.
AGAGGGAGGGAGGGAGGGACAGACAGAGAGAGAGGGGGTGAGATGGAGAGGGAAAAGGAGGGAGAGCTGGAGAGGGAGGGAGGGGGAGGGAGGGAGGGAGAGACAGAGAGAGAGGGAGGGAGGGAGGGAGAGAGGTAGAGAGGGAGAGGGAGAGCGAGAGGGAGGGAGGGAGGGAGGAAGGGAGGGACAGACAGAGAAAGAGAGAGGGGGTGAGATGGAGAGGGAGGGAGGGAGGGAGGGAGAGAGAGAGAGAGGGGGGGTGAGACAAAGATGCACACAGAGAAAGAGAGAGGGGGTGAGATGGAGAGGGAGGGAGGGAGAGACAGAGAGAGAGGGATGGAGGGAGAGAGGGAGGGAGGGAGAGAGGTAGAGAGGGAGAGGGAGGGAGGGAGGGAGAGGGGAGGGAGGGAGGGAGGGACAGACAGAGAGAGAGAGAGGGGTGAGATGGAGAGGGAAAAGGAGGGAGAGCTGGAGAGGGAGGAAGGGAGGGAGAGACAGAGAGAGAGGGAGGGAGGGAGAGAGGTAGAGAGGGAGAGAGAGAGCGAGAGGGAGGGAGGGAGGGAGGGAGGGAGGGAGGGAGACAGACAGACAGAGAGAGAGAGAGAGAGAGAGAGAGAGAGAGAGAGAGAGAGAGAGAGAGAGAGAGAGCGAGAGAGGAGGGGAGGGAGGGACAGAGAGAGAGAGAGAGACTGAGAGGGAGGGAGAGACAGAGAGAGAGAGAGAGAGACTGAGAGGAGATGGAGAGGGACAGAGGAGGGAGAGCAGGGAGGGAGGGAGGGATGTGAAAAATCTCCTCTCTTTTCCAACAAGGACAAACACCTTCCCTACTACACAAACACAGCTACCAGATCCACCTAATACCACATTAGAATTCATGGGGATGTCCTAAATCTGTGTAAAAAAACGGAATGAGTTATATAAAAATCATATGTCTGTCCCAATGTGTGTCTAGAATGACAATGACCTGCTCCTGGTAATCCCCCAGAGTTAGTCTGTTGAGTTGGAGAATAAAATGGCTTCCCGTGTTGCAGGTCCTCATAGACCCTGGGTCATATTCATTTTCACCTTTATTTTACTAGGCAAGTCAGTTAAGAACAAATTCTTATTTTCAATGATGGGTTAACTGGCTGTTTAGGGGAAGAACGACAGATTCGTACTTTGTCAGCTCGGGGATTCAAACTTGCAACCTTTCGGTTAATAGTCCAACGCTCTAACCACTAGGCTACCCTGCCGCCCCATTAGGGCACACGGTAGCAGAAGCTGATCAACAGGAAACCAGAATGTATGTCTTTGACCGGACCAGTTCAGGTAGCCTAGTGGTAAGTGTGTTGGAGTGTGTCTTAGATCACTGAGCCACTAACCTTAGTAGCCTACCAAAACGAGCTCCCAATAATCACATTTGGTAAGTGTGTTGGAGTGTGTCAGACCACTCGGGAGCTTGCAGACTTATCGAAGGAATCCTACTATTCATAATGTGATGAGTTGATTGGATGGTCGTCATTTAGGATAATAATAACCAATCACCACTCGCAAAAAAGACAGCTGAATGCATGGGTGGTAGACCTAGAGCAGATAGACCTAGAACAGAGTAGACCTAGAGCAGAGTAGACCTAGAGCAGAGTAGACCTAGAGCAGAGTAGACCTAGAGTAGAGTAGACCTAGAGTAGAGTAGACCTAGAGTAGAGTAGAGTAGACCTAGAGCAGAGTAGACCTAGAGTAGAGTAGACCTAGAGCAGAGTAGACCTAGAGCAGAGTAGACCTAGAGCAGAGTAGACCTAGAGCAGAGTAGACCTAGAGTAGAGTAGACCTAGAGTAGAGTAGACTTAGAGTAGAGTAGACCTAGAGCAGAGTAGACCTAGAGTAGAGTAGACCTAGAGTAGAGTAGACCTAGAGCAGACCCTAGAGCAGAGTAGACCTAGAGCAGAGTAGACCTAGAGTAGAGTAGACCTAGAGCAGAGTAGACCTAGAGCAGCAGAGTAGACCTAGAGCAGAGTAGACCTAGAGTAGAGTAGACCTAGAGTAGAGTAGACCTAGAGTAGAGTAGACCTAGAGCAGAGTAGACCTAGAGTAGAGTAGAGTAGACCTAGAGTAGAGTAGACCTAGAGCAGAGTAGACCTAGAGCAGAGTAGACCTAGAGTAGAGTAGACCTAGAGACCTAGAGTAGACCTAGAGTAGAGTAGACTTAGAGTAGAGTAGACCTAGAGTAGAGTAGACTTAGAGTAGAGTAGACCTAGAGCAGAGTAGACCTAGACCTAGAGCAGAGTAGACTTAGAGCAGAGACCTAGACTTAGAGTAGAGTAGACCTAGAGTAGAGTAGACCTAGAGCAGAGTAGACCTAGAGTAGAGTAGAGTAGACCTAGACCTAGAGCAGAGTAGACCTAGAGCAGAGTAGACCTAGAGAGTAGACCTAGAGTAGAGTAGACCTAGAGCAGAGTAGACCTAGAGTAGAGTAGACCTAAAGTAGAGTAGACCTAGAGTAGAGTAGACCTAGAGTAGACCTAGAGTAGAGTAGACCTAGAGTAGAGTAGAGTAGACCTAGAGCAGAGTAGACCTAGAGTAGAGTAGACCTAGAGCAGAGTAGACCTAGAGCAGAGTAGACCTAGAGTAGAGTAGAGTAGACCTAGAGCAGAGTAGACCTAGAGTAGAGTAGACCTAGAGCAGAGTAGACCTAGAGCAGAGTAGACCTAGAGTAGAGTAGACCTAGAGTAGAGTAGACTTAGAGTAGAGTAGACCTAGAGCAGAGTAGACCTAGAGTACAGTAGAGTAGAGACCTAGAGCAGAGTAGACCTAGAGCAGAGTAGACCTAGAGCCTAGAGTAGACCTAGAGTAGAGTAGACCTAGAGCTAGAGTAGAGTAGACTTAGAGTAGACCTAGAGTAGAGTAGACCTAGAGCAGAGTAGACCTAGAGCACAGTAGACCTAGAGCCTAGAGTAGACCTAGAGTAGAGTAGTCCTAGAGTAGAGTAGACCTAGAGTAGAGTAGACATAGAGCAGAGTAGACCTAGAGTAGAGTAGACCTAGAGTAGAGTAGACCTAGAGCAGAGTAGACCTAGAGCAGAGTAGACCTAGAGTAGAGTAGACCTAGAGTAGAGTAGACCTAGAGCAGAGTAGACCTAGAGCAGAGTAGACCTAGAGTAGAGTAGACCTAGAGTAGAGTAGATCTAGAGCAGAGTAGACCTAGAGTAGAGTAGACCTAGAGCAGAGTAGACCTAGAGCAGAGTAGACCTAGAGTAGAGTAGACCTAGAACAGAGTAGACTTAGAGTAGAGTAGACCTAGAGCAGAGTAGACCTAGAGCAGAGTAGAATTAGGGCAGAGTAGACCTAGAGTAGAGTAGACCTAGAACAGAGTAGACCTAGAGCAGAGTAGACCTAGAGCAGAGTAGAATTAGGGCAGAGTAGACTTAGAGTAGAGTAGACCTAGAGCAGAGTAGACCTAGAGTAGAGTAGACCTAGAACAGAGTAGACCTAGGGCAGAGTAGAACGAGAACCCCTCTGGTTAGGTCTAGTCCTCTGGTTAGGTCTAGTCCTCTGTTTAGGACCTAGAGAGTAGACCTAGAGCAGAGTAGACCTAGTGTAGCTAGAGCAGAGTAGACCTAGAGCAGAGTAGACCTAGAGCAGAGTAGAACAGTTGAGTAGAGCAGAACAGGCGACCTTGTAGACCTAGAGCAGCCAGTGTAGTGGGTTCGATCCCGAGGACCACCCATAGTAGAATGTATGCACACATGACTGTAAGTCGCTTTGGATAAAAGTGTCTGCTAAATGGCATATATTATTATTATTATTATTAATCCTCTGGTTAGGTCTACCCCTCTGGTTAGGTCTACCCCTCTGGTTAGGACTAGTCCTCTGGTTAGGTCTACCCCTCTGGTTAGGACTAGTCCTCTGGTTAGGTCTACCCCTCTGGTTAGGTCTAGTCCTCTGGTTAGGTCTAGTCCTCTGGTTAGGTCTAGTCCTCTGGTTAGGTCTAGTCCTCTGGTTAGGACTACCCCTCTGGTTAGGTCTAGTCCTCTGGTTAGGTCTAGTCCTCTGGTTAGGTCTAGTCCTCTGGTTAGGACTACCCCTAGAGTAGAGTAGACCTCTGGTTAGGACTAGTCCTCTGGTTAGGCAGACCTAGAGCAGAGTACCCCTCTGGTTAGGACTAGTCCTCTGGTTAGGACCTAGAGCAGAGTCTGGTTAGGTCCTACCCCTAGAGTCTGGTTAGGTCTACCGCTCCTGGTAGAGTAGACCTAGAGTCAAGTCCTCAGGTTGGTCTACCCCTCTGGTTAGGACTAGGCCTCTGGTTAGAGTCTACCCCTCTGGTTAGGACTAGTCCTCTGGTTAGGACTAGTCCTCTGGTTAGGACCTAGAGCAGAGTAGACCTGGTTAGGTCCTAGTCCTCTGGTTAGGACTAGTCCTCTGGTTAGGACCTAGAACCCCTCTGGTTAGGTCTAGTAGACCTAGAGCTGGTTAGGACTAGACCTCTGGACCTTAGAGTCTAGTCCTCTGGTTAGAACCAGTCTAGTCCTCTGGTTAGAACAGACTACCCCTCTGGTTAGGTCTAGTCCTCTGGTTAGGTCTACCCCTCTGGTTAGGACTAGTCCTCTGGTTAGGTCTACCCCTCTGGTTAGGACTAGTCCTCTGGTTAGGTCTACCCCTCTGGTTAGGTCTAGTCCTCTGGTTAGGTCTACCCCTCTGGTTAGGTCTAGTCCTCTGGTTAGGACTAGTCCTCTGGTTAGGACTACCCCTCTGGTTAGGTCTAATCCTCTGGTTAGGTCTACCCCTCTGGTTAGGACTACCCCTCTGGTTAGGTCTAATCCTCTGGTTAGGTCTACCCCTCTGGTTAGGTCTACCCCTCTGGTTAGGACTACCCCTCTGGTTAGGTCTACCCCTCTGGTTAGGACTACCCCTCTGGTGAGGACTACCCCTCTGGTTAGGACTCATCCTCTGGTTTGACCGACTCCTCTTATTGGCTGCTTAAAAGAAGAGTATATTTAAACAGTTCTAACATTTTCAACATGAGCCTCGGAATTCGATAAGAGGGACATACGCCTTTGCTGAACTGCCTGTGAGAAGGACCTGATCACGTGACGTGCATTGGCCTATAAGAATCGAGATATCTGAGGGAGCCATTTGAGTGAGAGGTGCTTCGGATCGTGGTGATTGGCAGCTGGGAGAAGGGATTTATAATTATACTCAGCCCAAAGGGCACAAGTGGCCGCAAGGCACTGATTTTTGTCTAGTGGGCATTTACAGCCCCACAAGGCCCTTGATGCCGATGGGAATTTCCAGGCCTGGTGAGAAAATTATCAAGTGCTTGTCAAATTTTTAATGAGAGACTGATAAAGAGTTTGCAGCTCAAAACGAGAAAAAAACAGAGCGGAGCTCATTACTTTTTTCAAATGATCATTATAGTCGGTATCATGCCGACTTAGAACGTATTACACATCGTGACACATCAGCCCCACGTTTCTATCACAACTAAAGGTACTTAAATAACTCTAAAATAAGCATGTAGGACGACCTGTTTAAATTGTTTGGAGAATATATCCCTTTCTATTTCATTCAGCTATAAATAGACTACATTTCCTTCCTGTCATGTTTCTTTAGACCTGTCTAAAATACATAATGGATTTATTGTCATGGTGTAGGCTATAGTACATGGATTTATTGTCATGGTGTAGGCTATATTACATGGATTTATTGTCATGGTGTAGGCTATATTACATGGATTTATTGTCATGGTGTAGGCTATATTACATGGATTTATTAAGTCTTTTTTAGAATGTAGATTTCCTGAAGGTCTGTATCGGTGTCTTGTAGCCTGTGCGTGGAAGCCAAGAGATGCTAAACATGTTTTGGTTGGTTTTACCGTGAGACCGGCAGTTATTTGCTTGACAACCACCCGCTGACAACATGTAAAGACTGCTACAGCCCTACACCCAGGTTGTGTGTGCTTGGTGATCTGATCTGTGTGAGCCTGGTGCCTCTGAGACAGACATCAGCATTCAACACACAGCCTGTTAGAATAAAGCAAATGGGATGCTGAGGAGAGACATCTCTGAGTCTCCTGCCAGAACCAAGTTGGTCCCAGGGGGAGATCTCTCTACCTCTCCCTCCCTCCCTCCCTCCCTCCCTCCCTCCCTCCCTCCCTCCCTCCCTCCCTCCCTCCCCCTCCCTCCCTCCCTCCCTCCCTCCCTCCCTCCCCCTCCCTCCCTCCTCCTTCCTCCATCCCTTCCACCCCATTCCCCAGTCTACCTCTTCCTCCCTCCTCTCCCGGTTAGACTAACCGCTAATTGAGATGCCTTCCACCCCTATCCCCAGTCTACCACTTCCTCCCTCCTCTCCCGGTTAGCCTAACCGCTAATTGAGATGCCTTCCACCCCAATCCCCAGTCTACCACTTCCTCCCTCCTCTCCCGGTTAGCCTAACCGCTAATGGAGATGCAGGTGATAGTTGGGAATGTTGGAGGGAGAAAGAGAGGAATGGATGAAGTGAGAAATGGAGAAGGGATGGTTGGAGGTTTAAACAGAAAGCTGGTCTCTCATTCAGCCAATAGACAGGCAGCTGGTCTCTCATTCAGCTCAGCCAATAGACAGGCAGCTGGTCTCTCATTCAGCCAATAGACAGGCAGCTGGTCTCTCATTCAGCTCAGCCAATAGACAGACAGCTGGTCTCTCATTCAGCCAATAGACAGACAGCTGGTCTCTCATTCAGCGAATAGACAGACAGCTGGTCTCTCATTCAGCCAACAGACAGACAGCTGATCTCTCATTCAGCCAATAGACAGGCAGCTGGCCTCTCATTCAGCCAATAGACAGACAGTCTAGGTGTGTGTGTTGGGGGGGGTACGGGTGGCTAGGTGTGTGGGGGGGGTACGGGTGGCTAGGTCTGTGTGGGGGGGGTACGGGTGGCTAGGTCTGTGTGTGGGGGTGTACGGGGGGGGGGGGGGGGCAGGTGGCTAGGTGTGTGGGGGGTACGGGTGGCTAGGTGTGTGAGGGGGTACGGGTGGCTAGGTGTGTGGGAACGTATGGGTGGCTAGGTCTGTGTTTGGGGGGTACGGGTGGCTAGGTGTGTGTGGGGGGTACGGGTGGCAAGGTGTGTGTGTGGGGGGGTACGGGTGGCTAGGTCTGTGTTTGGGGGTGCGGGTGGCTAGGTCTGTGTTTGGGGGGTGCGGGTGGCTAGTTGTGTGTGGGGGGTGGTGCGGGTGACTAGGTCTGTGTTTGGGGGGTACGGGTGGCTAGGTCTGTGTGTGGGGGGGTACGGGTGGCTAGGTCTGTGTGTGGGGGAGAACGGGTGGCTAGGTCTGTGTTTGGGGGTGCGGGTGGCTAGGTCTGTGTTTGGGGGGTGCGGGTGGCTAGTTGTGTGTGGGGGGGTGGTGCGGGTGACTAGGTGTATGTGGGGGTGTCACGTAGAATAGGCCAGAAGGCTAAACTGAAAAACCAAACCTCTATCAAATAAAAAGCAAAAGTACTTCTGTGCTTCTGGGTATTTCTGGGTATTTATTGACAGAGTATTTACGGAGTGAATCCGGAAGAAAAACAACAGTACTGCCATCCAAAGTATCCATTATGGGGACAGCTTAAAAACAATGCTGCCCCATCCGTAGCTTAAAAACAATGCTGCCCCATCAACAGCTTAATAACAATGCTGCCCCATCCGTAGTTTAAAAACAATGCTGCCCCATCCGTAGCTCAAAACAATGCTTACCCATCCGTAGCTTAAAAACAATGCTGCCCCATCCGTAGCTCAAAACAATGCTTCCCCATCCATAGCTTAAAAACAATGCTGCCCCATCCGTAGCTCAAAACAATGCTTCCCCATCCATAGCTTAAAAACAATGCTGCCCCATCAACAGCTTAAAAACAATCCTGCCCCTATCAACAGCTTACAAAACAATGCTGCCCCTATCAACAGCTTACAAAACAATGTTGCCCCTAGCAACAGCTTAAAAACAATGCTGCCCCATCAACAGCTTAAAAACAATGCTGCCCCTATCAACAGTTTAAAAACAATGCTGTCCCTATCAACAGCTTAAAAACAATGCTGCCCCTATCAACAGCTTAAAAACAATGCTGCCCCTATCAACAGCTTAAAAACAATGCTGCCCCTATCAACAACTTAAAAACAATGCTGCCCCTATCAACAGCTTAAAACAATGCTGCCCCATCAACAGCTTAAAACAATGCTGCCCCATCCGTAGCTTAAAAACAATGCTGCCCCATCAACAGCTTAAAAACAATGCTGCCCCTATCAACAGCTTAAAACAATGCTGCCCCATCTGTAGCTTAAAAACAATGCTGCCCCTATCAACAGCTTAAAACAATGCTGCCCCATCCGTAGCTCAAAACAATGCCTGCCCCTATCAACAGCTTAATAACAATGCTGCCCCTATCAACAGCTTAATAACAATGCTGCCCCATTAGTAGCTTAAAAACAATGCTGCCCCTATCAACAGCTTAAAACAATGCTGCCCCATCAACAGCTTAAAACAATGCTGCCCCTATCAACAGCTTAATAACAATGCTGCCCCATCCGTAGCTTAAAAACAATGCTGCCCCATCTGTAGCTTAAAAACAATGCTGCCCCATCCGTAGCTTAAAACAATGCTGCCCCATCCGTAGCTTAAAACAATGCTGCCCCATCCGTAGCTTAAAACAATGCTGCCCCATCCGTAGCTCAAAACAATGCTGCCCCATTAACAGGTCCTTATCCCAGCCCGATTAGAGTCCTTATCCCAGCCCGATTACAGTAGCTCTGGTCCTTATCCCAGCCCGAGTACAGTAGCTCTGGTCCTTATCCCAGCCCGATTACAGTAGCTCTGGTCCTTATCCCAGCCCGATTACCGTAGCTCTGGTCCTTATCCCAGCCCGATTACAGTAGCTCTGGTCCTTATCCCAGCCCGAGTATAGTAGCTCTGGTCCTTATCCCAGCCCGATTACAGTAGCTCTGGTCCTTATCCCAGCCTGATTACCGTAGCTCTGGTCCTTATCCCAGCCTGATTACCGTAGCTCTGGTCCTTATCCCAGCCCGATTACAGTAGCTCGGGTCCTTATCCCAGCCTGATTACAGTAGCTCTGGTCCTTATCCCAGCCTGATTACCGTAGCTCTGGTCCTTATCCCAGCCTGATTACAGTAGCTCTGGTCCTTATCCCAGCCTGATTACCGTAGCTCTGGTCCTTATCCCAGCCTGATTACAGTAGCTCGGGTCCTTATCCCAGCCCGATTACAGTCCTTATCTCAGCCTGATTACAGTAGCTCTGGTCCTTATCCCAGCCCGATTACAGTAGCTCGGGTCCTTATCCCAGCCCGATTACAGTCCTTATCTCAGCCTGATTACAGTAGCTCTGGTCCTTATCCCAGCCCGATTACAGTAGCTCGGGTCCTTATCCCAGCCCGATTACAGTCCTTATCCCAGCCTGATTACAGTAGCTCTGGTCCTTATCCCAGCCTGATTACAGTAGCTCGGGTCCTTATCCCAGCCTGATTACAGTAGCTCTGGTCCTTATCCCAGCCTGATTACAGTAGCTCTGGTCCTTATCCCAGCCCGATTACAGTCCTTATCCCAGCCTGATTACAGTAGCTCGGGTCCTTATCCCAGAATACCCGGAAGCTACAGAGATGGAGAGAGAGAGTAACAGAACCCTTGTCTCTATATCTTACGGGAAATAAGAGGATTTCTACAGCTGAGGTGGAGACTCTGTAAAAGCAATTGCACAAATCTGCATGGAAGAGTGGCAAGAAGAAAGACATTTATACCATAAACCTGTTACTTACGGGAGGTAAGCATAAAGGGTGAGTGACTCTGGATGAACTGCAGAGATCTACAGCTGAGGTGGGAGACTCTGTCCATAGGACAACAATCAGTCGTATATTGCACAAATCTGGCCTTTATGGAAGAGTGGCAAGAAGAAAGACATTTCTTAAAGATATCCATAAAAAGTGTCGTTTAAGGTTTGCCACAAGCCACCTGGAAACACACCAAACATGTGGAAGAAGGTGCTCTGGTCAGATGAAACCAAAATTGAACTTTTTGGCAACAATGCAAAATGTTATGTTTGGCGTAAAAGCAACACAGCACATCACCCTGAACACACCATCCCCACTGTCAAACATGGTGGTGGCAGCATCATGGTTTGGGGCTGCTTTTCTTTAGCAGGGACAGGGAAGATGGTTAAAATTGATGGGAAGATGGATGTAGCCAAATACAGGACCATTCTGGAAGAAAACCTGATGGAGTCTGCAAAAGACGGGTAGATTCGTGGAAGTTCAACGGTGTTTCCCTGCTCCGCATCTGACTGAGACTGGGAGGGATTCGCATCTTAAGGAGAGGGAACAGGGGATCAACAAGACAATGGTCAGTAGCGGAGACTGGGACGGAGATTTGTCTTCCAACAAGACAATGATCCAAAACATAAAGCAAAATCTACAATGGAATGGTTCAAAAATAAACATATCCAGGTGTTAGAATGGCCAAGTCAAAGTCCAGACCTGAATACAATCGAGAATCTGTGGAAAGAACTGAAAACTGCTGTTCACAAATGCTCTCCATCCAACCTCACTGAGCTCGAGCTGTTTTGCAAGGAGGAATGGGAAAAAATTTCAGTCTCTCAATGTGCAAAACTGATAGAGACATACCCCAAGCGACTTACAGCTGTAATCGCAGCAAAAGGTGGTGCTCCAAAGTATTAACTTAAGGGGGCTGAATAATTTTGCGCGCCCAATTTTTCAGTTTATTTGTTAAAAAAGTTTAAAATATCCAATAAATGTCATTCCACTTCATGATTGTGTCCATAACAGTAAACTACTATATCTCCTCCCACTCTACTCTATAGTTCTGTAGCTCAGTTGGTAGAGCATGGCGCTTGTAACGCCAGGGTAGTGGGTTCAATTCCCGGGACCACCCATACGTAGAATGTATGCACACATGACTGTAAGTCGCTTTGGATAAAAGCGTCTGCTAAATGGCATATATATATAACAGTAAACCACTCTACCTAGAACAGTAAACTACTATATCTCCTTCCACTATACCCATAACAGTAAGCCACTCTACCTATAACAGTAAACCACTCTACCTAGAACAGTAAACTACTATATCTCCTCCCACTCTACCTATAACAGTAAACCACTCTACCTATAACAGTAAACTACTATATCTCCTCCCACTCTACCTATAACAGTAAACTACTATATCTCCTCCCACTCTACCTAGAACAGTAAACTACTACATCTCCTCCCACTCTACCTATAACAGTAAACTACTATATCTACTCCCACTCTACCTAGAACAGTAAACTACTATATCTCCTCCCACTCTACCTAGAACAGTAAACTACTATATCTCCTCCCACTCTACCTAAAACAGTAAACTACTATATCTCCTCCCACTCTACCTATAACAGTAAACTACTATATCTCCTCCCACTCTACCTATAACAGTAAACTACTATATCTCCTCCCACTCTACCTATAACAGTAAACTACTATATCTCCTCCCACTCTACCTATAACAGTAAACTACTATATCTCCTCCCACTCTACCTATAACAGTAAACTACTATATCTCCTCCCACTCTACCTATAACAGTAAACTACTATATCTCCTCCCACTCTACCTATAACAGTAAACTACTATATCTCCTCCCACTCTACCTATAACAGTAAACTACTTCCACATCCTCACAGCAGCAGTATTAGTGATCTCCTTTCCATACTGAGTCTCACAGCAGAAGTATCAGTGTGTGTTTCTTCGTCGGTACCATGTGACCTTTCTGAACGTGGTGATACAAGTAGCAGGTTAATGACGAACACACGCTGACATTTACCCAGAATGCTACCTGCATCCCCAGCTCACAATCTGCTGTTGAAGGGTTCAAACAGACATGAACATGGTAATTGTTGCTGTTTGTACCCAGAGGAGAGTCGGGACCCACAAGATTGCGAGAATTGGATGGCCTGAAGCTTTCAGTTATATACGTTTTATAACCACAAGAAAAGAGAAAAGGAATTCACAAGTCAATAAAATACGTAGAAAGAAAATATAAGTTAAATACTCCACAATGTTTAACCAAATGACATTTATGGAGGATATGCAAATATGCCCTGTGTGTACTTTAGGTGAGTAGTGACAGTTGAAAAGGTCTCCAGGGATATGGACATTCTGCCGATGGGTCCTTGGACTGTGTTGTCATGCCGATATTCACGTACTGTATGGACCAGACTGAAGAAAGGACAGGTCAAATCTTGCTTGAGAAAAAAGACCAGGGTACGTCATGACTGAGGCTCTGTAAAAGGTGAGAAGATTTGATGATGAGCTAAGAGGTGATGCAGTGTTACGCTTCTCCATTTTATACACGGACTTGGCTTTTTTTCCATTTAAAAGTTTCAATTCGCTAGTCAGAAAAGTCCGAATAACCTTCTCATTTTAGACTGAAAGATATGCATCTTCTAGAGGTCTATTCATAAGACTGGCACCTGTCAGTCACAAAGGCAGTGATGACAGGGAAACACTGCAGGTTGGTCAGTCTGCTGTCTGTTCCGACCTCTCGGTACCAGTGTTATTTTTGTGTGCTGTGGTTGGCTGCCGTCAAATATCTGTAAAACTGAGGAGGGAGAACATGATGCTTCTTCATCATCTCCTGTGAGGGAATTTCCACATCCCATGTAATGTAAGAGGTAATGTAATGTAAGAGGTAATGTAATATGTAATGTAATGTAAGAGGTAATGTAATATGTAATGTAATGTAAGAGGTAATGTAATATGTAATGTAATGTAAGAGGTAATGTAATATGTAATGTAATGTAAGAGGTAATGTAATATGTAATGTAATATGTAATATGTAATGTAATGTAATATGTAATGTAATATGTAATGTAATGTAATATGTAATGTAATATGTAATGTAATGTAATATGTAATGTAAGAGGTAATGTAATATGTAATGTAATGTAATATGTAATGTAATGTAATATGTAATGTAATGTAATATGTAATGTAATGTAAGAGGTAATGTAATGTAATATGTAATGTAATGTAAGAGGTAATGTAATATGTAATGTAATGTAAGAGGTAATGTAATATGTAATGTAATGTAATATGTAATGTAATATGTAATGTAATGTAATATGTAATGTAATGTAAGAGGTAATGTAATGTAAGAGGTAATGTAATGTAATATCTAATGTAATGTAATATGTAATGTAATGTAATATGTAATGTAATGTAAGAGGTAATGTAATGTAATATGTAATGTAATGTAAGAGGTAATGTAATATGTAATGTAATGTAATATGTAATGTAATGTAATATGTAATGTAATGTAATATGTAATATGTAATGTAATATGTAATGTAATGTACTATGTAATGTAATGTAAGAGGTAATGTAATGTAAGAGGTAATGTAATATGTAATGTAATGTAATATGTAATGTAATGTAATATGTAATGTAATGTAATATGTAATGTAATGTAATATGTAATGTAATATAATATGTAATGTAAGAGGTAATGTAATATGTAATGTAATGTAATATGTAATGTAATGTAATATGTAATGTAATGTAATATGTAATGTAATGTAAGAGGTAATGTAATGTAAGAGGTAATGTAATGTAAGAGGTAATGTAATGTAATATGTAATGTAATGTAAGAGGTAATGTAATATGTAATGTGATGTAATATGTAATGTAATGTAATATGTAATGTAATGTAAGAGGTAATGTAATGTAAGAGGTAATGTAATGTGAGAAGTAATGTAAGAGGTAATGTAACATAAGAGGTAATGTAAGAGGTAATGTAATGTGAGAAGTAATGTAAGAGGTAATGCAACATAAGAGGTAATGTAATAATTAATGTAGTAGGTAATGTAATGTAAGAGGTCATGTAAGATGCAATATAATGTAATAGGTAATGTAAGAGGCAATGTAATGTAATAGGTCATGTAATGTAGGAGGTAATGTAATGTAAGAGGCAATGTAATGGAATAGGTCATGTAATGTAGGAGGTAATGTAGAGTAAGAGGCAATGTAATGTAGGAAGTAATGTAATGTAAGAGGTAATGTAAGAGGTAATCTAATGTAATGTAAGAGGTAATCTAATGTAATGTAAGAGGTAATCTAATGTAATGTAAGAGGTAATCTAATGTAATGTAAGAGGTAATCTAATGTAGTGTAAGAGGTAATCTAATGTAATGTAAGAGGTAATGTAATGTAAGAGGTAATCTAATGTAATGTAAGAGGTAATCTAATGTAATGTAGTGTAAGAGGTAATGTAATGTAATGTAAGAGGTAATGTAAGAGGTAATCTAATGTAATGTAAGAGGTAATCTAATGTAATGTAAGAGGTAATCTAATGTAGTGTAAGAGGTAATCTAATGTAATGTAAGAGGTAATGTAATGTAAGAGGTAATCTAATGTAAGAGGTAATCTAATTTCTAATGTAAGAGGTAATGTAATGTAAGAGGTAATCTAATTTCTAATGTAAGAGGTAATGTAATGTAATGTAAGAGGTAATCTAATGTAGTGTAAGAGGTAATCTAATGTAATGTAAGAGGTAATCTAATGTAATGTAGTGTAAGAGGTAATCTAATGTAATGTAAGAGGTAATCTAATGTAATGTAAGAGGTAATCTAATGTAATGTAAGAGGTAATCTAATGTAGTGTAAGAGGTAATCTAATGTAGTGTAAGAGGTAATCTAATGTAATGTAAGAGGTAATCTAATGTAATGTAAGAGGTAATCTAATGTAATGTAAGAGGTAATCTAATGTAATGTTACAACATTACAACATTAACTAAACTGTATTTCTGATCAATTTGATGTTATTTTAATTGACAAAATAATGTGCTTTTATTTCAAAAACAAGGACAGTTCTAGGTGACCCCAAACTTCTTGAATGGTGGTGTCAGTATTCAGACCCTTCGCTATGAGCCTCCAAATTGAGCTCAGGTCCATCCTGTTTCCATTGATCATCCCTGCGATATTTCTACAACTTAATTGGAGTCTGAATTCAATTGATTGGTCATGATTTGGAAAGGCACACACCTGTTGACAGTGCATGTCAGAGCAAACCATGCCATGAGGTCGAAGGAATTGTCCATAGAACTCAGAGACCAAAACATTTTTGGAACGACCAAGAGCTGGCTGCCCGGCCAAACTGAACAATCAGGGTTGAAGGGCCATTGTCAGGGAGGTGACCAAGAACCCGATGGTCACTCTGACTGAGCTCCAGTATGAAACCGTCCCAGTCAGAAAATGAATGTATTCTGCAATGATCACGGAAATTAAATAGATCATAGGAAATAGATGTCTTTTTCTAATTATTTTACAATGCAAAGATAAAATAAATTCATTTTCACTAATGATTATTATCTTTAGCTGCCTGGTGTTTGTTCTGAAAAAGAAAAAGAGTGTAATCAGATACAGTTGAAGTCGGAAGTTTACATACACTTAGGTTGGAGTCATTAAAACTCGTTTTCCAACAATTCCACAAATTTCTTGTCCTAACTGACTTTTGGCAAGTCGGTTAGGACATCTACTTTGTGCATGACGCAAGTCATTTTTCCAACTATTGTTAACAGACAGATTATTTCACTTATAATTCACTGTTTCACAATTCCAGCGGGTCAGAGAAGTTTACATACACTAAGTTGACTGTGCCTTTAAAAAGCTTGGAAAATTCCAGAAAATGATGTCATGGCTTTAGAAGCTTCTGATAGGCTAATTGACATCATTTGAGTCAATTGGAAGGGTACCTGTGGATATATTTCAAGGCCAACCTTCAAACTCAGTGACTCTGCTTGATAAAATGCAAATGAATTACTTAAAAATCAAACAATGTGATTTTCTGGAGTTTCGTTTTAGATTCCGTCTCTCACAGTTGAAGTGTACCTATGCTAAAAAATTACAGACCTCTACATGCTTTGTAAGTAGGAAAACCTGCAAAATCGGCAGTGTATCAAATACGTGTTGTCCCCACTGTATATCTCACTGGTCATCCCCAAAGCCAACACCTCATTTGGCCGCCTTTCCTTCCAGTTCTCTGCTGCCAGTGACTGGAACGAATTGCAAAAATCACTGAAGTTGGAGACTTAAATTTCCCTCACTACCTTTGAACATCAGTTATCTGACCGATCACTAACCGATCACTGCAGCTGTACATAGTCCATCTGTAAATAGCCCACCCAATCTACCTACCTCATCCCCATATTGTTTTTATTTACTTTGCTGCTCTTTTGCACACTACTTACACACCATCTGCTCATCTATCACTCCAGTGTTAATTTGCTAAATTGTAATTACCTCGCTACTATGGCCTATTTATTGCCTTACCTCCTCATGCCATTTGCACACACTGTATACAGACTTTCTTTTTTTCTATTGTGTTATTGACTGTACGTTTGTTTACTCCATGTGTAACTCTGTGTTGTTGTTTCTGTCGCACTGCTTTGCTTTATCTTGGCCAGGTCACAGTTGTAAATGAGAACTTGTTCTCAACTAGCCTAACTGGTTATATAAAGGTGAAATAACAATAAAATGAAAAATCCCATGAAATGTCAGTTTATTTGGTGCGTTTGATACAGAAATACACCTGTTCTAAGTAAGTAATGTAAAAAGTAACCTCTAAACTTGGTCCAAACATTTCAAATAACGTTTCTAATCCAACCTCAGGTACCAACATTTCTAATCCAACCTCAGGTACTAACGTTTCTAATCCAACCTCAGGTACCAACGTTTCTAATCCAACCTCAGGTACCAACGTTTCTAATCCAACCTCAGGTACCAACGTTTCTAATCCAACCTCAGGTACCAACGTTTCTAATCCAACCTCAGGTACCAACGTTTCTAATCCAACCTCAGGTACTAACGTTTCTAATCCAACCTCAGGTACCAACGTTTCTAATCCAACCTCAGGTACCAACGTTTCTAATCCAACCTCAGGTACCAAAGTTTCTAATCCAACCTCAGGTACCAACGTTTCTAATCCAACCTCAGGTACCAACGTTTCTAATCCAACCTCAGGTACCAACGTTTCTAATCCAACCTCAGGTACCAACGTTTCTAATCCAACCTCAGGTACCAACGTTTCTAATCCAACCTCAGGTACCAACGTTTCTAATCCAACCTCAGGTAAACGTTTCTAATCCAACCTCAGGTAATAACGTTTCTAATCCAACCTCAGGTATCTAATCCAACCTCAGGTACCAACGTTTCTAATCCAACCTCAGGTATCAACGTTTCTAATCCAACCTCAGGTACTAACGTTTCTAATCCAACCTCAGGTACCAACGTTTCTAATCCAACCTCAGGTACCAACGTTTCTAATCCAACCTCAGGTATCAACGTTTCTAATCCAACCTCAGGTATCAACGTTTCTAATCCAACCTCAGGTAACAACGTTTCTAATCCAACCTCAGGTACCAACGTTTCTAATCCAACCTCAGGTACCAACGTTCCTAATCCAACCTCAGGTACCAACGTTCCTAATCCAACCTCAGGTACCAACGTTTCTAATCCAACCTCAGGTACCCTAATATGTAAATAATCAATCAAATTTAAGACGGAATAAACTGTTTCCAATACCGGAGAAAAACAATGAGGAGCGTGTTCTCATTCACACGCACAAAGATTGTTGACATCTAGTGGAAGCCATAGGAACTGCAATTTGGGTCTTAATAATTCGGCATTCTTTTAGAAAAACATAGAAAAGCATTGGAAAGTTGAATGACCTCAAAACATTTTTTTCCTGGGTGGATTGCCCTCTGGGTTTTGCCAAACAAATCAGTTCTGTTATACTCACAGACATTATTTTAACAGTTTTAGAAACTTCAGAGTGTTTTCTATCTAATCCTAGCTTCTGGGCCTGAATAACAGGCAGTTTACTTTGGGCACCTCAGTCATCCAAACTTCCGAATACTGCCCCCAATCCCTAAAACAGTATTAGGGACTACAAAGGGATACCCAGACACGAGCTGCCCAGTGACGCGAGACTACCAGATGAGCTAAATGCCTTTTATGCTCGCTTCGAGGCAAGCAACACTGAAGCATGCACGAGAGCACCAGCTGTTCTGGATGACTGTGTGATAAAGCTCTCGGTGGCCGATGTGATTAAGACCTTTAAACAGGTCAACATTCACAAAGCCGCAGGGCCAGACGGATTACCAGGACGTGTACTCATGCGCAGACCAACTGTCTTCACTGACATTTTTATCCTCTCCCTGAAGTCTGTAATACCTACATATTTCAAGGAGACCACCATAATCCCTGTGCCCAAGGAAGCGAAGGTAATCTGCCTAAATGATTACTGCTCCATGGCACTCACATCAGTAGCCATGAAGTGCTTTGAAAGGCTGGTTATGGCTCAAATCAACAGCATCCTCCCGGACACCCCAGACCCACTCCAATTCGCATACCCCAACAGATCCACAGATGATGCAATCTCCATTGCACTCCACACTGCCCTTTCTTACCTGGACAAAAGGAACACCTATGTGAGAATGCTGTTCACTACAGCTCAGAGTTCAAAACGATAGTGCCAACAAAGCTCATCACTAAGCTATGGACCCTGAGACTAAACACCTCCCTCTGCAACTGGATCCTGTACTTAATGACGGGCCACCCCCAGGTGGTAAGAGTAGGCAACAACACATCTGCCACGCTGATCCTTAACACTGGGGCAGTCGTGAACAGGGCACGAGGGTCTCCCCCTCAGGAGACTGAAAATATTTGGGATGTGTCCCCAGATCCTCAAAAGGTTCTACAGCTGCACCATCGAGAGCATCCTGGCCAGTTGCATCACCGCCTGGTACGTCAACTGCTCGGCATCTGACCGTAAGGCGCTACAGAGGGTAGTGTGAAAGGCCCAGTACATCACTGGGGCCAAGCTTCCTGCCATCCAGGACTTATACAACAGGCGGTGTCAGAGGAAAGCCCATAAAATTGTCAGAGACTCCAGTCACCCAAGTTATAGACTGTTTTCTCTGCTACCGCACGGCAAGCGGTACCGGTGCGCCAAGTTTAGGACCAAAAGGCTCCTCAACAGCTTCTGCCCCCAAGCTATTAGACTGCTGAACAATTCACAAAAATCGCCACTGGATAATTTACATTGACACCCCACCTTGTACACTGCTGCTACCAGCTGTTTGTTTGTCACCTATGCATGGTCACTTCGCCCCCACGTTCGCCCCCACAGATTACCTCAACTAGCCTGTACCCCTCCACATTGACTCTGTACCCCCTGTTTATAGCCTGCACATTGACTCGGTACCGGTACCCCCTGTATATAGCCTCCACATTGACTCTGTACCAGTACCCCCTGTATATAGCCTCCACATTGACTCTGTACCGTAACACCCTGTATATAGCTTCCATATTGACTCTGTACCAGTACCCACTGTATATAGCCTCCATACTGACTCTATACCGGTACCCCCTGTATATAGCCTCCACATTGACTCGGTACCGGTACCCCCTGTGTATAGCCTCCACATTGACTCGGTACCGGTACCCCCTGTATATAGCCTCCACATTGACTCGGTACCGGTGCCCCCTGTATATAGCCTCCACATTGGCTCAGTACCGGTGCACCCTGTTTATAGACTCCACACTGACTCTGTACCGGTGCCTCCTGCCTCCACATTGACTCGGTACCGGTACCCCCTGTATATAGCCTCCACATTGACTCGGTATCCGTACCCCCTGTATATAGCCTCCACACTGACTCTGTACCGGTGCCTCCTGCCTCCACATTGACTCGGTACCGGTACCCCCTGTATATAGCCTCCACATTGACTCGGTACCGGTACCCCCTGTATATAGCCTCCACATTGACTCGGTACCGGTACCGCCTGTATATAGCCTCCACATTGACTCTGTACCGGTGCCTCCTGCCTCCACATTGACTCGGTACCGATACCCCCTGTATATAGCCTCCACATTGACTCTGTACCGGTACCCCCTGTATATAGCCTCCACATTGACTCGGTACCAGTACCCCCTGTATATAGCCTCCACACTGACTCTGTACCGGTGCCTCCTGCCTCCACATTGACTCGGTACCGGTACCCCCTGTATATAGCCTCCACATTGACTCTGTACCGTAATACCCTGTATATAGCCTCCACATTGACTCTGTACCGGTACCCCCTGTATATAGCCTCCACATTGACTCTGTACCGTAACACCCTGTATATAGCCTCCACATTGACTCTGTACCAGTATCCCTGTATATAGTCTCCACATTGACTCTGTACCGGTACCCCCTGTATATAGCCTCCACATTGACTCTGTACCGGTACCCCCTGTATATAGTCTCCACATTGACTCTGTACCGTAACACCCTGTATATAGCCTCGTTATTGTTATTTTCATTGTGTTACTTTTTTTTTACTGTTGGTTAAGGGCTTGTAAGTAATCATTTCACAGTAAAGTCTACACTTGTTGTATTCGGCGCTTGTGATAAATACAGTTTGATTTGATTTGATTTCTAAACAACATCAGACAGTCCACCGGTAGGTGTCACTGTGGCATCACCCGTAGTGACCGACTCTAGAACTCTCCTCCCTGCTGTATAGCTGTTACTGTTCTGTCTCCCTCCCCTCCACTGTAGCTGTATAGCTGTTACTATTCTGTGTCACCCTCCCTCCCTCCCCTCCACTGTAGCTGTATAGCTGTTAATATTCTGTGTCTCCCTCCCTCCTCTCCACTGTAGCTGTATCGCTGTTAATATTCTGTGTCTCCCTCCCTCCTCTCCACTGTAGCTGCATCGCTGTTAATATTCTGTGTCTCCCTCCCTCCTCTCCACTGTAGCTGTATCGCTGTTAATATTCTGTGTCTCCCTCCCTCCTCTCCACTGTAGCTGTATAGCTGTTAATATTCTGTGTCTCCCTCCCTCCTCTCCACTGTCACTGTATAGCTGTTAATATTCTGTGTCTCCCTCCCTCCTCTCCACTGTAGCTGTATAGCTGTTAATATTCTGTGTCTCCCTCCCTCCTCTCCACTGTAGCTGTATAGCTGTTAATATTCTGTGTCTCCCTCCCTCCTCTCCACTGTCGCTGTATAGCTGTTAATATTCTGTGTCTCCCTCCCTCCTCTCCACTGTAGCTGTATAGCTGTTAATATTCTGTGTCTCCCTCCCTCCTCTCCACTGTCGCTGTATAGCTGTTAATATTCTGTGTCTCCCTCCCTCCTCTCCACTGTAGCTGTATAGCTGTTAATATTCTGTGTCTCCCTCCCTCCTCTCCACTGTCGCTGTATAGCTGTTAATATTCTGTGTCTCCCTCCCTCCTCTCCACTGTAGCTGTATCGCTGTTAATATTCTTTGTCTCCGTCCTCCAAACAACCAACCTGGCGGTTGCAGGAGGTTAGTCTCAAACCACTATGGTGCCTGGCGGTTGCAGGAGGTTAGTCTCAAACCACCATGGTGCCTGACGGTTGCAGGAGGTTAGTCTCAAACCACTATGGTGCCTGGCTGTTGCAGGAGGTTAGTCTCAAACCACCATGGTGCCTGGCGGTTGCAGGAGGTTAGTCTCAAACCACCATGGTGCCTGGCAGTTGCAGGAGGTTAGTCTCAAACCACTATGGTGCCTGGCGGTTGCAGGAGGTTAGTCTCAAACCACCATGGTGCCTGGCGGTTGCAGGAGGTTAGTCTCAAACCACTATGGTGCCTGGCGGTTGCAGGAGGTTAGTCTCAAACCACCATGGTGCCTGGCGGTTGCAGGAGGTTAGTCTCAAACCACTATGGTGCCTGGCGGTTGCAGGAGGTTAGTCTCAAACCACCATGGTGCCTGGCGGTTGCAGGAGGTTAGTCTCAAACCACCATGGTGCCTGGCGGTAGCAGGAGGTTAGTCTCAAACCACTATGGTGCCTGGCGGTTGCAGGAGGTTAGTCTCAAACCACCATGGTGCCTGGCGGTTGCAGGAGGTTAGTCTCAAACCACCATGGTGCCTGGCGGTTGCAGGTGGTTAGTCTCAAACCACCATGGTGCCTGGCGGTTGCAGGAGGATAGTCTCAAACCACCATGGTGCCTGGCGGTTGCAGGAGGTTAGTCTCAAACCACTATGGTGCCTGGCGGTTGCAGGAGGTTAGTCTCAAACCTGAGTCCAATGAGGCCTTGTTAAAAGTAGTGCACTATATTAGGGATTAGGGTGCCATTATAGACATATGTACATTACATTCTATATGATTCTGAAGGTTGAACCCTGAGCCCAGACTGTAGGGATTTCCACTCTGACTGACAATTAAAAATTCTAATCATTTAGGATTTAAACTCTGTCAGTTAATAATGAAATAATTGACACACTAATTATCTTCTTTATCTTACATGGGACCAAAGATATTTAAAAAGTCAGTGATATTAAAGTAGGCTTGGTTAAAGTTATAGATCAATTATTCAATAATCATTCATATTCAGTGAATTTAACATTCAGTACTTGTTAAATATAGTCTCCTTTCAAATCAAATCAAATGTTTTTATATAGCCCTTCGTACATCAGCTGATATCTCAAAGTGCTGTACAGAAACCCAGCCTAAAACCCCAAACAGCAAGCAATGCAGGTGTAGAAGCAAGGTGGCTAGGAAAAACTCCCTAGAAAGACCAGAACCTAGGAAGAAACCTAGAGAGGAACCAGGCTATGAGGGTCCTCTTCTGGCTGTGCCGGGTGGAGATTATAACAGAACATGGCCAAGATGTTCAAATGTTCATAAATGACCAGCATGGTCAAATAATAATCATCACAGGCAGAACAGTTGAAACTGGAGCAGCAGCACGGCCAGGTGGACTGGGGACAGCAAGGAGTCATCATGTCAGGTAGTCCTGAGGCATGGTCCTAGGGCTCAGGTCCTCCGAGAGAGAGAAAGAAAGAGAGAATTAGAGAACGCACACTTAAATTCACACAGGACACCGAATAGGACAGGAGAAGTACTCCAGATATAACAAACTGACCCTAGCCCCTCGACACATAAACTACTGCAGCATAAATACTGGAGGCTGAGACAGGAGGAGTTTCTCCTCTCTTTCTCCCAGGGTTGGGCCTAGCTCTATTCTCTATTCTCTCCCTCCCAGGGTGGTACCAGAATAACAGCATATCCCTCAACATAGCTATACAGCTATACAGTGGAGAGGAGGGAGGGAGACACAGAATATTAACAGCTATACAGTGGAGAGGAGGGAGGGAGACACAGAATATTAACAGCTATACAGCTATACAGTGGAGAGGAGGGAGAGAGACACAGAATATTAACAGCTATACAGCTATACAGTGGAGAGGAGGGAGGGAGACACAGAATATTAACAGCTATACAGCTATACAGTGGAGAGGAGGGAGGAAGACACAGAATATTAACAGCTATACAGCTATACAGTGGAGAGGAGGGAGGGAGACACAGAATATTAACATCTATACAGCTACCAAGACTAAGGAGTTGATTGTGGACTGCAGGAAAAGGAGCACCGAGCACGTCCCCATTCTCATCGACGGGGCTGTAGTGGAGCAGGTTGAGAGCTTCAAGTTCCTTGGTGTCCACGTCAACAACAAACTAGAATGGTCCAAACACACAAAGCCAGTCTTGAAGCAGGCACGACAAAGCCTACTCCCCCACAGGAGACTGAAAAGATTTGGCCATGGGTCCTGAGATCCTCAAAAGGTTCTACAGCTGCAACATCGAAAGAGCACGCTGTTTTGTGT
This sequence comes from Oncorhynchus gorbuscha, assembly GCF_021184085.1. Lineage (NCBI taxonomy): Eukaryota > Metazoa > Chordata > Actinopteri > Salmoniformes > Salmonidae > Oncorhynchus > Oncorhynchus gorbuscha. The sequence goes on along the minus strand of NC_060178.1, from coordinate 2,314,882 downwards.
AATTTCCGGTCACAACATGCAGACTTGTTTTCGTGCTGTTGTGCATTTTGTTGCTAACCTTACTTTGCTACCTGACAACTTTACGGTTTTTACTTTTTAATTACCGTTTATATTTTTAGTTTTTCCCTCACTCAACTTTTTTTCATTCAACTTTTTTTTCATTCAACCTGGGGCATGGTCCTAGGGCTCAGGTCCTCCGAGAGAGAAAGAAAGAGAGAAAGAGAGATTTAGAGAGAGCACACTTAAATTCACACAGGACACCGAATAGGACAGGAGAAGTACTCCAGATATAACAAACTGACCCTAGCCCCCGACACACAAACTACTGCAGCATAAATACTGGAGGCTGAGACAGGAGGGGTCAGGAGACACTGTGGCCCCATCCGAGGACACCCCCGGACAGGGCCAAACAGGAAGGATATAACCCCACCCACTTTGCCAAAGCACAGCCCCCACACCACTAGAGGGGTTTCTTCAACCACCAACTTACCATCCTGAGACAAGGCTGAGTATAGCCCACAAAGATCTCCACCACGGCACAACCCAAGGGGGGGCGCCAACCCATAACAAAGTAGATGTCCTAACCGAATTGCAAAACTATAGTTTGTTAATAAGAAATTTGTGGAGTGGTTGAAAAACGAGTTTTAAATGACTCCAACCTAAGTGTTTGTAAACTTCAGACTCAACTGTACATACTACCTCAATTGGCCCGACCAACCAGTGCTCCCGCAAATTGGCTAACTGGGCTATCTAACTATCTGCATTGTGTCCCACCACCCATCAACCCCTCTTTTATGCTACTGCTGCTCTCTGTTCATCATATTGTTCATCACTTTAACTATATCTACATGTACATACTACCTCAATCAGCCTGACTAACCGGTGTCTGTATCTAGCCTCTCTACTGTATATAGCCTCTCTACTGTATATAGCCTCTCTACTGTATATAGCCTGTCTACTGTATATAGCCTGTCTTTTTACAGTTGTTTTATTTCTTTACCTACCTATTGTTCACCTAATACCTTTTTTGCACTGTTGGTTAGAGCCTGTATGTAAGCATTTCACTGTGAGGTCACCTGTTGGTTAGAGCCTGTAAGGCTGTTGTATTCAGCATTTCACTGTAAGGTCTACTACACCTGTTGTATTCAGCATTTCACTGTAAGGTCTACTACACATGTTGTATTCAGCATTTCACTGTGAGGTCTACTACACCTGTTGTATTCAGCATTTCACTGTAAAGTCTACTACACCTGTTGTATTCAGCATTTCACTGTGAGGTCTACTACACCTGTTGTATTCAGCATTTCACTGTGAGGTCTACTACACCTGTTGTATTCAGCATTTCACTGTGAGGTCTACTACACCTGTTGTATTCGGCATTTCACTGTCAGGTCTACTACACCTGTTGTATTCAGCATTTCACTGTACGGTCTACTACTACACCTGTTGTATTTGGCGCACGTGACAAATAAACTTTGATTTAATTTGATTTGATATTCTCTCCCTTCTTGGGCTGGGCCTAGCTCTATTCTCTATTCTCTCCTCTCTCTCCCACCTCTCTCCCCCACCTCACCACTCTCTTCCCCTCTGCCCCACCTCACCACTCTCCTCCACTCCACTCTCCCCCACCTCACCATTCTCTTCCCCTCTCCCCCACTCTCTTCCCCTCTCCCCCACCTCACCATTCTCTTCCCCTCTCCCCCACTCTCTTCCCCTCTCCCCCACCTCACCATTCTCTTCCCCTCTCCTCCACTCCCTCTCCCCCACTCTCTTCCCCTCTCCCCCACCTCACCATTCTCTTCCCCTCTCCTCCCTCCCTCTCCCCCACCTCACCATTCTCTTCCCCTCTCTCCCCCACTCTCTTCCCCTCTCCCCCACTCTACTTCCTCACCATTCTCTTCCCCTCCCCCCACTCTCTTCCACTCTCCCCCACCTCACCATTCTCTTCCCCTCTCCCCCACTCTCTTCCCCTCTCCCCCACCTCACCATTCTCTTCCCCTCTCCCCCACTCTCTTCCCCTCTCCCCTACCTCACCATTCTCTTCCCCTCCCCCCACTCTCTTCCACTCTCCCCCACCTCACCATTCTCTTCCCCTCTCCCCCACTCTCTTCCCCTCTCCCCCACCTCACCATTCTCTTCCCCTCTCCCCCACTCTCTTCCCCTCTCCCCCACCTCACCAGTCTCTTCCCCTCTCCCCCACTCTCTTCCCCTCTCCCCCACCTCACCATTCTCTTCCCCTCTCCCCCACTCTCTTCCCCTCTCCCCCACCTCACCACTCTCTTCCCCTCTCCCCACCTCACCAGTCTCTTCCCCTCTCCCCCACTCTCTTCCCCTCTCCCCCACCTCACCACTCTCTTCCCCTCTCCCCCACCTCACCAGTCTCTTCCCCTCTCCCACACTCTCTTCCCCTCTCCCTCACCTCACCACTCTCTTCCCCCCTCCCTCACCTCACCACTCTTCCCCTTCCCCCACCTCTCCCCCACCTCACCACTCTCTTCCCCTCTCCCCCACTCTCTTCCCCTCTCCCTCACCTCACCACTCTCTTCCCCTCTCCCCCACCCCACCTCACCACTCTCTTCCCCTCTCCCCTACCTCACCATTCTCTTCCCCTCCCCCCACTCTCTTCCCCTCTCCCCCACCTCACCAGTCTCTTCCCCTCTCCCCCACTCTCCCCCCCTCCCCCACTCTCTTCCCCTCTCCCCCACCTCACCAGTCTCTTCCCCTCTCCCCCACTCTCTTCCCCCCTCTCCCCCACCTCACCAGTCTCTTCCCCTCTCCCCCACTCTCTTCCCCTCTCCCCCACCTCACCACTCTCTTCCCCTCTCCCCCACCTCACTAGTCTCTTCCCCTCTCCCACACTCTCTTCCCCTCTCCCTCACCTCACCACTCTCTTCCCCTCTCCCCCCACTAGTCTTTCACCTCACCACTCTCTTCCCCTCTCCCCCACCTCACCATTCTCTTCCCCTCTCCCCCACTCTCTTCCCCTCTCCCCCACCTCACCAGTCTCTTCCCCTCTCCCCCACTCTCTTCCCCTCTCCCCCACCTCACCATTCTCTTCCCCTCCCCCCACTCTCTTCCCCTCTCCCCCACCTCACCATTCTCTTCCCCTCTCCCCCACTCTCTTCCCTCTCCCCCACCTCACCATTCTCTTCCCCTCTCCCCCACTCTCTTCCCCTCTCCCCCACCTCACCACTCTCTTCCCCTCTCCCCCACCTCACCACTCTCTTCTCCTCTCCCCCACTCTCTTTCCCTCTCCCCCACCTCACCAGTCTCTTCCCCTCTCCCCCACTCTCTTCCCCTCTCCCCCACCTCACCACTCTCCTCTCCTCTCCCTCACTTCACTAGTCTCTTCCTCTCTCCCCCACCAGGAAATGGGATCTGCTAGCTGTAAATATAACTGATTTACCAGACTTCACACTAACATGGTTACCAGTAAAAAGTCAATTATGTGAGATTAAGTTAATTATGTTTGTTTGTTTGTTTATATGTGACAATTCCCAGAACAATCTGTGATACCAAAAATGTTTTCGGGCCATGCTGGCATGGATTCGCCCAATTTTCATTCTTCCCTCAGTGAAACATATTTTAGGATAAATAGTTATGGTGCTGGAAGCGGTGTTTTTAAATTCATTCAGATCCATAAATGTACTTTTTTTAAAAGAGAGAGATTACCATACATGCCACCACTATTGTTGAATATAATATGGGACATTGTATAATTAAGCAATATGGCTAAAGTGGGTGTGGTAAGTGGCCAATAGAACACGGCTAAGGACTGTTCATAAGCACGATGCAACGAGGAGTGCCTGGACACAGCCCTTAGCCGTGGTATATTGGCCACATAACACCACAAACCCTCAAGGTGCCTTATTGCCGTTATAAACTAGTTACCAGAGTAATTGGAGCAGGAAAAATGAGTGTTTTGTGTTACCCTCGGTAGACAGTCTGTTATACCACGGCTGTCAGCCAATCAGTATTCAGGGCTCGAACCACCCAGTTTATAATTATCTTTTATAATAATTATTTATAATTATTAATTATTATTATTATTATTTATAATTATCTCAACAAATGTCAATGAGACACGCTTTAAGGAGTAAAATGGTCTTATAATAATAATATAATAATATATGCCATTTAGCAGACGCTTTTATCCAAAGCGACTTACAGTCATGTATGCATATGATTTCCGTTACATTTCAGTCATTACCTCTCTCGTCTTGACTCTTGCCATTACGGTAATTAGCTTTCGCGACTTTGTTAAAATAGGGCCCCAAAAAAAATATTTAAAAAAATATATACGACTAGAGAAATTCATAGGAAGACTAAGAAAACATGTCCAAACAAATCATCTTAGAAAACAGGATGAGACTCTGAGACTCCGGGCCCAACGCAGCCGTGTGGATGTTTACCTCGCTGAATTCATTAACCTGACGTTTGGAGCCAATCGGCTGCTAGGAGATTTCTGCATGGAGCATCAACTCTATGTATCTCTGTGAATTAGGGCCATGCGGACGGACGGACGGGCGGGGGGTTGGGTCGAGACAGACGAGCGCTGAGGCAATGTTCTCCAAGTTTGTGCTGGGGGCAGTGCGAACGGTCACCAAGGTAATAGGATAGTAGGAGCAGAACTGTGCTGTAAGGTCCCTGCTTAGCGTTGCTCTGCAGCTCTGAGACACCGATGAAAAGAACAACACAGTGTGGGAGTTAGCCTTCATATAGAACAACACAGTGTGGGAGTTAGCCTTCATACATATAGAACAACACAGTGTGGGAGTTAGCCTTCATACCTATAGAACAACACAGTGTGGGAGTTAGCCTTCATACATATAGAACAACACAGTGTGGGAGTTAGCCTTCATATAGAACAACACAGTGTGGGAGTTAGCCTTCATACATATAGAACAACACAGTGTGGGAGTTAGCCTTCATACATATAGAACAACACAGTGTGGGAGTTAGCCTTCATATAGAACAACATAGTGTGGGAGTTAGCCTTCATATATATAGAACAACACATTGTGGGAGTTAGCCTTCATACCTATAGAACAACACAGTGTGGGAGTTAGCCTTCATACCTATAGAACAACACAGTGTGGGAGTTAGCCTTCATATAGAACAACACAGTGTGGGAGTTAGCCTTCATATAGAACAACACAGTGTGGGAGTTAGCCTTCATACCTATAGAACAACACAGTGTGAGAGTTAGCCTTCATATATATAGAACAACACAGTGTGGGAGTTAGCCTTCATACCTATAGAACAACACAGTGTGGGAGTTAGCCTTCATACCTATAGAACAACACAGTGTGGGAGTTAGCCTTCATACATATAGAACAACACAGTGTGGGAGTTAGCCTTCATACATATAGAACAACACAGTGTGGGAGTTAGCCTTCATACATATAGAACAACACAGTGTGGGAGTTAGCCTTCATACCTATAGAACAACACAGTGTGGGAGTTAGCCTTCATACATATAGAACAACACAGTGTGGGAGTTAGCCTTCATACCTATAGAACAACACAGTGTGGGAGTTAGCCATCATATAGAACAACACAGTGTGGGAGTTAGCCTTCATATAGAACAACACAGTGTGGGAGTTAGCCTTCATACATATAGAACAACACAGTGTGGGAGTTAGCCTTCATATAGAACAACACAGTGTGGGAGTTAGCCTTCATACCTATAGAACAACACAGTGTGGGAGTTAGCCTTCATACATATAGAACAACACAGTGTGGGAGTTAGCATTCATACATATAGAACAACACAGTGTGGGAGTTAGCCTTCATATAGAACAACACAGTGTGGGAGTTAGCCTTCATACATATAGAACTACACAGTGTGGGAGTTAGCCTTCATATAGAACAACACAGTGTGGGAGTTAGCCTTCATACCTATAGAACAACACAGTGTGGGAGTTAGCCTTCATATATATAGAACAACACAGTGTGGGAGTTAGTCTTCATATATATAGAACAACACAGTGTGGGAGTTAGCCTTCATATAGAACAACACAGTGTGGGAGTTAGCCTTCATACATATAGAACTACACAGTGTGGGAGTTAGCCTTCATATAGAACAACACAGTGTGGGAGTTAGCCTTCATACCTATAGAACAACACAGTGTGGGAGTTAGCCTTCATATATATAGAACAACACAGTGTGGGAGTTAGTCTTCATACCTATAGAACAACACAGTGTGGGAGTTAGCCTTCATATATATAGAACAACACAGTGTGGGAGTTAGCCTTCATACCTATAGAACAACACAGTGTGGGAGTTAGCCTTCATATAGAACAACACAGTGTGGGAGTTAGCCTTCTTATAGAACAACACAGTGTGGGAGTTAGCCTTCATATATATAGAACAACACAGTGTGGGAGTTAGCCTTCATATATATAGAACAACACAGTGTGGGAGTTAGCCTTCATACCTATAGAACAACACAGTGTGGGAGTTAGCCTTCATATAGAACAACACAGTGTGGGAGTTAGCCTTCATATAGAACAACACAGTGTGGGAGTTAGCCTTCATACCTATAGAACAACACAGTGTGGGAGTTAGCCTTCATACATATAGAACAACACAGTGTGGGAGTTAGCCTTCATATAGAACAACACAGTGTGGGAGTTAGCCTTCATATATATAGAACAACACAGTGTGGGAGTTAGCCTTCATATAGAACAACACAGTGTGTGAGTTAGCCTTCATATAGAACAACACAGTGTGGGAGTTAGCCTTCATACCTATAGAACAACACAGTGTGAGAGTTAGCCTTCATACCTATAGAACAACACAGTGTGGGAGTTAACCTTCATACATATAGAACAACACAGTGTGTGAGTTAGCCTTCATATAGAACAACACAGTGTGGGAGTTAGCCTTCATACCTATAGAACAACACAGTGTGGGAGTTAGCCTTCATATAGAACAACACAGTGTGGGAGTTAGCCTTCATACATATAGAACAACACAGTGTGTGAGTTAGCCTTCATATAGAACAACACAGTGTGGGAGTTAGCCTTCATATATATAGAACAACACAGTGTGGGAGTTAGCCTTCATATAGAACAACACAGTGTGTGAGTTAGCCTTCATATAGAACAACACAGTGTGGGAGTTAGCCTTCATACCTATATAACAACACAGTGTGAGAGTTAGCCTTCATACCTATAGAACAACACAGTGTGGGAGTTAGCCTTCATACATATAGAACAACACAGTGTGTGAGTTAGCCTTCATATAGAACAACACAGTGTGGGAGTTAGCCTTCATACATATTGAACAACACAGTGTGGGAGTTAGCCTTCATATAGAACAACACAGTGTGGGAGTTAGCCTTCATACATATAGAACAACACAGTGTGTGAGTTAGCCTTCATATAGAACAACACAGTGTGGGAGTTAGCCTTCATACCTATAGAACAACACAGTGTGGGAGTTAGCCTTCATACCTATAGAACAACACAGTGTGGGAGTTAGCCTTCATATAGAACAACACAGTGTGGGAGTTAGCCTTCATATATATAGAACAACACAGTGTGGGAGTTAGCCTTCATACCTATAGAACAACACAGTGTGGGAGTTAGCCTTCATATAGAACAACACAGTGTGGGAGTTAGCCTTCATATATATAGAACAACACAGTGTGGGAGTCAGCCTTCATATAGAACAACAGTGTGGGAGTTAGCCTTCATACCTATAGAACAACACAGTGTGGGAGTTAGCCTTCATACATATAGAACAACACAGTGTGGGAGTTAGCCTTCATACCTATAGAACAACACAGTGTGAGAGTTAGCCTTCATACATATAGAACAACACAGTGTGGGAGTTAGCCTTCATATAGAACAACACAGTGTGGGAGTTAGCCTTCATACATATAGAACAACACAGTGTGGGAGTTAGTCTTCATATAGAACAACACAGTGTGGGAGTTAGCCTTCATATAGAACAACACAGTGTGGGAGTTAGCCTTCATATATATAGAACAACACAGTGTGGGAGTTAGCCTTCATACCTATAGAACAACACAGTGTGGGAGTTAGCCTTCATATATATAGAACAACACAGTGTGGGAGTTAGCCTTCATACCTATAGAACAACACAGTGTGGGAGTTAGCCTTCATACATATAGAACAACACAGTGTGGGAGTTAGTCTTCATATAGAACAACACAGTGTGGGAGTTAGCCTTCATACATATAGAACAACACAGTGTGGGAGTTAGCCTTCATACCTATAGAACAACACAGTGTGGGAGTTAGCCTTCATAGATATAGAACGACACACTGTGGGAGTTAGCCTTCATACATATAGAACAACACAGTGTGGGAGTTAGCCTTCATACCTATAGAACAACACAGTGTGGGAGTTAGCCTTCATATAGAACAACACAGTGTGGGAGTTAGCCTTCATACCTATAGAACAACACAGTGTGGGAGTGAGTTAGCCTTCATACCTATAGAACAACACAGTGTGGGAGTGAGTTAGCCTTCATACCTATAGAACAACACACTGTGGGAGTTAGCCTTCATACATATAGAACAACACAGTGTGGGAGTTAGCCTTCATATAGAACAACACAGTGTGGGAGTTAGCCTTCATATATATAGAACAACACAGTGTGGGAGTTAGCCTTCATACATATAGAACAACACAGTGTGGGAGTTAGCCTTCATACCTATAGAACAACACAGTGTGGGAGTTAGCCTTCATACCTATAGAACAACACAGTGTGGGAGTTAGCCTTCATACATATAGAACAACACAGTGTGGGAGTTAGTCTTCATATAGAACAACACAGTGTGGGAGTTAGCCTTCATACATATAGAACAACACAGTGTGGGAGTTAGCCTTCATACAGAACAACACAGTGTGGGAGTTAGCCTTCATATAGAACAACACAGTGTGGGAGTTAGCCTTCATATAGAACAACACAGTGTGGGAGTTAGTCTTCATATATATAGAACAGCACAGTGTGGGAGTTAGCCTTCATACCTATAGAACAACACAGTGTGGGAGTTAGTCTTCATATATATAGAACAACACAGTGTGGGAGTTAGCCTTCATATATAACAACACAGTGTGGGAGTTAGCCTTCATATAGAACAACACAGTGTGGGAGTTAGCCTTCATATATAACAACACAGTGTGGGAGTTAGCCTTCATATATAACAACACAGTGTGGGAGTTAGTCTTCATATATATAGAACAACACAGTGTGGGAGTCAGCCTTCATATATAACAACACAGTGTGGGAGTTAGCCTTCATATATATAGAACAACACAGTTTGGGAGTTAGCCTTCATATAGAACAACACAGTGTGGGAGTTTGCCTTCATATAGAACAACAGTGTGGGAGTTAGCCTTCATACAAATAGAACAACACAGTGTGGGAGTTAGCCTTCATATAGAACAACACAGTGTGGGAGTTAGCCTTCATATATATAGAACAACACAGTGTGGGAGTTAGCCTTCATACCTATAGAACAACACAGTGTGGGAGTTAGCCTTCATATATATAGAACAACACAGTGTGGGAGTCAGCCTTCATATCATGTGGGAGTTAGAACAACAGTGTGGGAGTTAGCCTTCATACCTATAGAACAACACAGTGTGGGAGTTAGCCTTCATACATATAGAACAACACAGTGTGGGAGTTAGCCTTCATACCTATAGAACAACACAGTGTGAGAGTTAGCCTTCATACATAGAACAACACAGTGTGGGAGTTAGCCTTCATATAGAACAACACAGTGTGGGAGTTAGCCTTCATACATATAGAACAACACAGTGTGGGAGTTAGTCTTCATATAGAACAACACAGTGTGGGAGTTAGCCTTCATACCTATAGAACAACACAGTGTGGGAGTTAGCCTTCATAGATATAGAACGACACACTGTGGGAGTTAGCCTTCATACATATAGAACAACACAGTGTGGGAGTTAGCCTTCATACCTATAGAACAACACAGTGTGGGAGTTAGCCTTCATATAGAACAACACAGTGTGGGAGTTAGCCTTCATACCTATAGAACAACACAGTGTGGGAGTGAGTTAGCCTTCATACCTATAGAACAACACAGTGTGGGAGTGAGTTAGCCTTCATACCTATGGAACAACCCACTGTGGGAGTTAGCCTTCATACATATAGAACAACACAGTGTGGGAGTTAGCCTTCATATAGAACAACACAGTGTGGGAGTTAGCCTTCATATAGAACAACACAGTGTGGGAGTTAGCCTTCATATATATAGAACAACACAGTGTGGGAGTTAGCCTTCATACATATAGAACAACACAGTGTGGGAGTTAGCCTTCATACCTATAGAACAACACAGTGTGGGAGTTAGCCTTCATACCTATAGAACAACACAGTGTGGGAGTTAGCCTTCATACATATAGAACAACACAGTGTGGGAGTTAGTCTTCATATAGAACAACACAGTGTGGGAGTTAGCCTTCATACATATAGAACAACACAGTGTGGGAGTTAGCCTTCATACAGAACAACACAGTGTGGGAGTTAGCCTTCATATAGAACAACACAGTGTGGGAGTTAGCCTTCATATATATAGAACAACACAGTGTGGGAGTTAGTCTTCATATATATAGAACAGCACAGTGTGGGAGTTAGCCTTCATACCTATAGAACAACACAGTGTGGGAGTTAGTCTTCATATATATAGAACAACACAGTGTGGGAGTTAGCCTTCATATATAACAACACAGTGTGGGAGTTAGCCTTCATATAGAACAACACAGTGTGGGAGTTAGCCTTCATATATAACAACACAGTGTGGGAGTTAGCCTTCATATATAACAACACAGTGTGGGAGTTAGTCTTCATATATATAGAACAACACAGTGTGGGAGTCAGCCTTCATATATAACAACACAGTGTGGGAGTTAGCCTTCATATATATATAGAACAACACAGTTTGGGAGTTAGCCTTCATATAGAACAACACAGTGTGGGAGTTTGCCTTCATATAGAACAACAGTGTGGGAGTTAGCCTTCATACAAATAGAACAACACAGTGTGGGAGTTAGCCTTCATATAGAACAACACAGTGTGGGAGTTAGCCTTCATATATATAGAACAACACAGTGTGGGAGTTAGCCTTCATACCTATAGAACAACACAGTGTGGGAGTTAGCCTTCATATATATAGAACAACACAGTGTGGGAGTCAGCCTTCATATAGAACAACAGTGTGGGAGTTAGCCTTCATACCTATAGAACAACACAGTGTGGGAGTTAGCCTTCATACATATAGAACAACACAGTGTGGGAGTTAGCCTTCATACCTATAGAAAAACACAGTGTGAGAGTTAGCCTTCATACATATAGAACAACACAGTGTGGGAGTTAGCCTTCATATAGAACAACACAGTGTGGGAGTTAGCCTTCATACATATAGAACAACACAGTGTGGGAGTTAGTCTTCATATAGAACAACACAGTGTGGGAGTTAGCCTTCATATAGAACAACACAGTGTGGGAGTTAGCCTTCATATATATAGAACAACACAGTGTGGGAGTTAGCCTTCATACCTATAGAACAACACAGTGTGGGAGTTAGCCTTCATACCTATAGAACAACACAGTGTGGGAGTTAGCCTTCATACCTATAGAACAACACAGTGTGGGAGTTAGCCTTCATACATATAGAACAACACAGTGTGGGAGTTAGTCTTCATATAGAACAACACAGTGTGGGAGTTAGCCTTCATACATATAGAACAACACAGTGTGGGAGTTAGCCTTCATACCTATAGAACAACACAGTGTGGGAGTTAGCCTTCATAGATATAGAACGACACACTGTGGGAGTTAGCCTTCATACATATAGAACAACACAGTGTGGGAGTTAGCCTTCATACCTATAGAACAACACAGTGTGGGAGTTAGCCTTCATATAGAACAACACAGTGTGGGAGTGAGTTAGCCTTCATACCTATAGAACAACACAGTGTGGGAGTGAGTTAGCCTTCATACCTATAGAACAACACAGTGTGCGAGTGAGTTAGCCTTCATACCTATAGAACAACACACTGTGGGAGTTAGCCTTCATACATATAGAACAACACAGTGTGGGAGTTAGCCTTCATATAGAACAACACAGTGTGGGAGTTAGCCTTCATATAGAACAACATAGTGTGGGAGTTAGCCTTCATACCTATAGAACAACACAGTGTGGGAGTTAGCCTTCATACCTATTGAACAACACAGTGTGGGAGTTAGCCTTCATAATATAGAACAACACAGTGTGGGAGTTAGCCTTATAGAACAACACAGTATAGATAACAACACAGTGTGGGAGTTAGCCTTCATACCTATAGAACAACACAGTGTGGGAGTTAGCCTTCATACAACTATAGAACAACACAGTGTGGGAGTTAGCCTTCATACCTATAGAACAGCACAGTGTGGGAGTTAGCCTTCATATATATAGAACAACACAGTGTGGGAGTTAGCCTTCATACCTATTGAACAACACAGTGTGGGAGTTAGCCTTCATACATATAGAACAACACAGTGTGGGAGTTAGCCTTCATACCTATAGAACAACACAGTGTGGGAGTTAGCCTTCATATAGAACAACACAGTGTGGGAGTTAGCCTTCATACATATAGAACAACACAGTGTGGGAGTTAGCCTTCATATAGAACAACACAGTGTGGGAGTTAGCCTTCATACCTGTGGGATAGAACAACACAGTGTGGGAGTTAGCCTTCATACCTATTGAACAACACAGTGTGGGAGTTAGCCTTCATATATATAGAACAACACAGTGTGGGAGTTAGCCTTCATATCATATAGAACAACACAGTGTGGGAGTTAGCCTTCATACCTATAGAACAACACATTGTGGGAGTTAGCCTTCATACCTATAGAACAACACAGTGTGGGAGTTAGCCTTCATACCTATAGAACAGCACAGTGTGGGAGTTAGCCTTCATATATATAGAACAACACAGTGTGGGAGTTAGCCTTCATACCTATTGAACAACACAGTGTGGGAGTTAGCCTTCATACATATAGAACAACACAGTGTGGGAGTTAGCCTTCATATAGAACAACACAGTGTGGGAGTTAGCCTTCATACATATAGAACAACACAGTGTGGGAGTTAGCTTTCATATAGAACAACACAGTGTGGGAGTTAGCCTTCATATAGAACAACACAGTGTGGGAGTTAGCATATAGAACAACACAGTGTGGGAGTTAGCCTTCATACCTATAGAACAACACAGTGTGGGAGTTAGCCTTCATACCTATAGAACAACACAGTGTGGGAGTTAGCCTTCATACCTATAGAACAACACAGTGTGGGAGTTAGCCTTCATAGCAACACAGTGTGGGAGTTAGCCATTCATATATATAGAACAACACAGTGTGGGAGTTAGCCTTCATACCTATTGAACAACACAGTGTGGGAGTTAGCCTTCATATAGAACAACACAGTGTGGGAGTCAGCCTTCATATAGAACAACACAGTGTGGGAGTTAGCCTTCATATAGAACAACACAGTGTGGGAGTGAGTTAGCCTTCATACCTATAGAACAACACAGTGTGGGAGTGAGTTAGCCTTCATACCTATAGAACAACACAGTGTGCGAGTGAGTTAGCCTTCATACCTATAGAACAACACACTGTGGGAGTTAGCCTTCATACATATAGAACAACACAGTGTGGGAGTTAGCCTTCATATAGAACAACACAGTGTGGGAGTTAGCCTTCATATAGAACAACATAGTGTGGGAGTTAGCCTTCATACCTATAGAACAACACAGTGTGGGAGTTAGCCTTCATACCTATTGAACAACACAGTGTGGGAGTTAGCCTTCATATATATAGAACAACACAGTGTGGGAGTTAGCCTTCATATAGAACAACACAGTGTGGGAGTTAGCCTTCATACCTATAGAACAACACATTGTGGGAGTTAGCCTTCATACCTATAGAACAACACAGTGTGGGAGTTAGCCTTCATACCTATAGAACAGCACAGTGTGGGAGTTAGCCTTCATATATATAGAACAACACAGTGTGGGAGTTAGCCTTCATACCTATTGAACAACACAGTGTGGGAGTTAGCCTTCATACATATAGAACAACACAGTGTGGGAGTTAGCCTTCATACCTATAGAACAACACAGTGTGGGAGTTAGCCTTCATATAGAACAACACAGTGTGGGAGTTAGCCTTCATACATATAGAACAACACAGTGTGGGAGTTAGCCTTCATATAGAACAACATAGTGTGGGAGTTAGCCTTCATACCTATAGAACAACACAGTGTGGGAGTTAGCCTTCATACCTATTGAACAACACAGTGTGGGAGTTAGCCTTCATATATATAGAACAACACAGTGTGGGAGTTAGCCTTCATATAGAACAACACAGTGTGGGAGTTAGCCTTCATACCTATAGAACAACACATTGTGGGAGTTAGCCTTCATACCTATAGAACAACACAGTGTGGGAGTTAGCCTTCATACCTATAGAACAGCACAGTGTGGGAGTTAGCCTTCATATATATAGAACAACACAGTGTGGGAGTTAGCCTTCATACCTATTGAACAACACAGTGTGGGAGTTAGCCTTCATACCTATAGAACAACACAGTGTGGGAGTTAGCCTTCATATAGAACAACACAGTGTGGGAGTTAGCCTTCATACATATAGAACAACACAGTGTGGGAGTTAGCTTTCATATAGAACAACACAGTGTGGGAGTTAGCCTTCATATAGAACAACACAGTGTGGGAGTTAGCCTTCATACCTATAGAACAACACATTGTGGGAGTTAGCCTTCATACCTATAGAACAACACAGTGTGGGAGTTAGCCTTCATACCTATAGAACAGCACAGTGTGGGAGTTAGCCTTCATATATATAGAACAACACAGTGTGGGAGTTAGCCTTCATACCTATTGAACAACACAGTGTGGGAGTTAGCCTTCATATAGAACAACACAGTGTGGGAGTCAGCCTTCATATAGAACAACACAGTGTGGGAGTTAGCCTTCATATAGAACAACACAGTGTGGGAGTTAGCCTTCATATAGAACAACACAGTGTGGGAGTTAGTCTTCATATACAGCAGTAAGGTTCTCTTTCAAACACCTGTATTTACATGGACATCTTTTCACTCAACAAAGACAGGTAGTGAACCACGCACATTTACAGAGTAACAAGAAATCAGTCTGACAGTGTAAACCCTCAGACCAAACGCCCCTGGTGAACAAAAGAATAAAACATTAAGCCTACTAAGCCTCCCCCTTTCCCTCTCCACATACTGGGAGGGGCTAGTCGAAAGGGGGAGGCTCCATGTGTACTAGAAATCAATGATCATGTCTCTGAGGGAGGGAGCAGAGCAGAGTGCTGCAAGAGGCCCATCTAACAAAGACATCTCCACCCCCTGTTCCTGTGTTCTTACCCCCCCCCCCATCTCCACCCCTGTTCCTGTGTTCTTACCCCCCCCCCCATCTCCACCCCCTGTTCCTGTGTTCTTACCCCCCCCCATCTCCACCCCCTGTTCCTGTGTTCTTACCCCCCCCCCATCTCCACCCCTGTTCCTGTGTTCTTACCCCCCCATCTCCACCCCCTGTTCCTGTGTTCTTACCCCCCCCATCTCCACCCCCTGTTCCTGTGTTCTTACCCCCCCATCTCCACCCCCTGTTCCTGTGTTCTTACCCCCCCATCTCCACCCCCTGGTCCTGTGTTCTTACCCCCATCTCCACCCCCTGGTCCTGTGTTCTTACCCCCCCCCCCATCTCCACCCCTTGTTCCTGTGTTCTTACCCCCCCATCTCCACCCCTTGTTCCTGTGTTCTTACCCCCCCCCATCTCCACCCCTGTTCCTGTGTTCTTACCCCCCCATCTCCACCCCCTGGTCCTGTGTTCTTACCCCCCCCATCTCCACCCCTGGTCCTGTGTTCTTACCCCCACCATCTCCACCCCTGGTCCTGTGTTCTTACCCCCCCATCTCCACCCCTGGTCCTGTGTTCTTACCCCTCCCCCATCTCCACCCCCTGGTCCTGTGTTCTTACCCCCCCATCTCCACCCCTGGTCCTGTGTTCTTACCCCCCCATCTCCACCCCCTGGTCCTGTGTTCTTACCCCCCCATCTCCACCCCCTGGTCCTGTGTTCTTACCCCCCCCCCCCCATCTCCACCCCCTGGTCCTGTGTTCTTACCCCCCATCTCCACCCCCTGGTCCTGTGTTCTTACCCCCCCCCCATCTCCACCCCCTGGTCCTGTGTTCTTACCCCCCCATCTCCACCCCCTGGTCCTGTGTTCTTACCCCCCCCCCCCCCCCATCTCCACCCCCTGGTCCTGTGTTCTTACCCCCCCCCCATCTCCACCCCCTGGTCCTGTGTTCTTACCCCCCCATCTCCACCCCTGGTCCTGTGTTCTTACCCCCCATCTCCACCCCCTGGTCCTGTGTTCTTACCCCCCCATCCCCAATCCCCTGTTCCTGTGTTCTTACCCCCATCTCCACCCCCTGGTCCTGTGTTCTTACCCCCCCATCCCCAATCCCCTGTTCCTGTGTTCTTACCCCCCCCCATCTCCACCCCTGGTCCTGTGTTCTTACCCCCCCATCTCCACCCCCTGGTCCTGTGTTCTTCTCCACCCCCTGGTCCTGTGTTCCTACCCCCATCTCCACCCCCTGGTCCTGTGTTCTTCTCCATCCCCTGGTCCTGTGTTCCTACCCCCATCTCCACCCCCTGGTCCTGTGTTCTTCTCCACCCCTTGGTCCTGTGTTCTTACCCCCTCCCATCTCCACCCCCTGGTCCTGTGTTCTTCTCCACCCCTTGGTCCTGTGTTCTTACCCCCTCCCATCTCCACCCCCTGGTCCTGTGTTCTTCTCCACCCCCTGGTCCTGTGTTCTTACCCCCCCATCTCCACCTCCTGGTCCTGTGTTCTTACCCCCCATCTCCACCCCTGGTCCTGTGTTCTTCTCCACCCCTGGTCCTGTGTCCCCCCCCATCTCCACCCCCTGGTCCTGTGTTCTATCCCCCCCATCTCCACCCCCTGGTCCTGTGATCTAACCCCCCATCTCCACCCCTGGTCCTGTGTTCCCCCTCCCATCTCCACCCCCTGGTCCTGTGATCTAACCCCCCCCCCCATCCCCACCCCTGGTCCTGTGTCCCCCCTCCCATCTCCACCCCCTGGTCCTGTGTCCCCCCCCCCATCTCCACCCCCTGGTCCTGTGTCCCCCCTCCCATCCCCACCCCCTGGTCCTGTGTCCCCCCTCCCATCCCCACCCCCTGGTCCTGTGTCCCCCCTCCCATCTCCACCCCCTGGTCCTGTGATCTAACCCCCCCATCTCCACCCCCTGGTCCTGTGTCCCCCCTCCCATCTCCACCCCTGGTCCTGTGTTCTTACCCCCTCCCCATCTCCACCCCCTGGTCCTGTGTTCTTACCCCCATCCCCATCTCCACCCCCTGGTCCTGTGTTCTTACCCCCCATCTCCACCACCTGGTACTGTGTTCTTACCCCCCCATCTCCACCCCCTGGTCCTGTGTTCTTCTCCACCCCCTGGTCCTGTGTTCCTACCCCCATCTCCACCCCCTGGTCCTGTGTTCTTCTCCATCCCCTGGTCCTGTGTTCCTACCCCCATCTCCACCCCCTGGTCCTGTGTTCTTCTCCACCCCTTGGTCCTGTGTTCTTACCCCCTCCCATCTCCACCCCCTGGTCCTGTGTTCTTCTCCACCCCCTGGTCCTGTGTTCTTACCCCCTCCCATCTCCACCCCCTGGTCCTGTGTTCTTCTCCACCCCCTGGTCCTGTGTTCTTACCCCCATCTCCACCTCCTGGTCCTGTGTTCTTACCCCCCCATCTCCACCCCCTGGTCCTGTGTTCTTCTCCACCCCCTGGTCCTGTGTCCCCCCTCCCATCTCCACCCCTGGTCCTGTGTTCTAACCCCCCCATCTCCACCCCCTGGTCCTGTGATCTAACCCCCCCCATCTCCACCCCCTGGTCCTGTGTTCCCCCTCCCATCTCCACCCCCTGGTCCTGTGATCTAACCCCCCCATCTCCACCCCCTGGTCCTGTGTCCCCCCCCCCTCCCATCTCCACCCCCTGGTCCTGTGTCCCCCCTCCCATCTCCACCCCCTGGTCCTGTGTCCCCCCCTCCCATCCCCACCCCCTGGTCCTGTGTCCCCCCCCTCCCATCTCCACCCCCTGGTCCTGTGTCCCCCCTCCCATCTCCACCCCCTGGTCCTGTGATCTAACCCCCCATCTCCACCCCCTGGTCCTGTGTCCCCCCTCCCATCTCCACCCCCTGGTCCTGTGTTCTTACCCCCCTCCCCATCTCCACCCCTGGTCCTGTGTTCTTACCCCCTCCCCATCTCCACCCCCTGGTCCTGTGTTCTTACCCCCCATCTCCACCTCCTGGTCCTGTGTTCTTACCCCCTCCCCATCTCCACCCCCTGGTCCTGTGTTCTTACCCCCTCCCCATCTCCACCCCCTGGTCCTGTGTTCTTACCCCCTCCCCAACTCCACCCACTGGTCCTGTGTTCTTACCCCCATCTCTACCCCCTGGTCCTGTGTTCTTCTCCACCCCTGGTCCTGTGTTCTTCTCCACCCCACTCCCATCTCCACCCCCAGGTCCTGTGTTCTTACCCCCTCCCCATCTGCACCCCCTGGTCCTGTGTTCTTACCCCCTCCCCATCTCCACCCCCTGGTCCTGTGTTCTTACCCCCTCCCCAACTCCACCCACTGGTCCTGTGTTCTTACCCCCATCTCCACCCCCTGGTCCTGTGTTCTTCTCCACCCCCTGGTCCTGTGTTCTTCTCCACCCCACTCCCATCTCCACCCCCTGGTCCTGTGTTCTTAACCCCCATATCCACCCCCTGGTCCTGTGTTCTTACCCCCCACTCCCATCACCACCCCCTGTTCTTGTGTTCTTACCCCCCACTCCCATCACCACCCCCTGTTCTTGTGTTCTTACCCCCCACTCCCATCTCCACCCCCTGTTCCTGTGTTCTTACCCCCCACTCCCATCTCCACCCCCTGGTCCTGTGTTCTTACCCCCATCTCCACCCCTGGTCCTGTGTTATTACCCCCATCTCCACCCCTGGTCCTGTGTTCTTACCCCCCTCCCATCTCCACCCCCTGGTCCTGTGTTCTTCTCCACCCCTGTTCCTGTGTTCTTACCCCCCATCTCCACCCCCTGGTCCTGTGTTCTTACCCCCCCCCCCCCATCTCCACCCCCTGGTCCTGTGTTCTTACCCCCCCCCATCTCCACCCCCTGGTCCTGTGTTCTTACCCCCCCCCCATCTCCACCCCCTGGTCCTGTGTTCTCACCCTCCCCCATCTCCACCCCCTGGTCCTGTGTTCTTACCCCCATCTCCACCCCCTGGTCCTGTGTTCTTACCCCCATCTCCACCCCCTGGTCCTGTGTTCTTCTCCACCCCCTGGTCCTGTGTTCTTACCCCCATCTCCACCCCCTGGTCCTGTGTTCTTACCCCCATCTCCAACCCCTGGTCCTGTGTTCTTACCCCCCATCTCCACCCCCTGGTCCTGTGTTCTTACACCCCCTCCCATCTCCACCCCCTGGTCCTGTGTCCCCCCCTCCCATCTCCACCCCTGGTCCTGTGATCTAACCCCCCCATCTCCACCCCCTGGTCCTGTGTTCCTACCCCCCCTGGTCCTGTGTTCCTACCCCCTGGTCCTGTGTTCCTACCCCCATGGTCCTGGGTTCCTACCCCCCTTGTCCTGTGTTCCTACCCCCCTGGTCCTGTGTTCCTACCCCCCCTGGTCCTGTGTTCCTACCCCCCTGGTCCTGTGTTCCTACCCCCATGGTCCTGTGTTCCTACCCCCTGGTCCTGTGTTCCTACCCCCCCTGGGCCTGTGTTCCTACCCCCTGGTCCTGTGTTCCTACCCCTCTGGTCCTGTGTTCCTACCCCCTGGTCCTGTGTTCCTACCCCCCCCCCCCTGGTCCTGTGTTCCTACCCCCTGGTCCTGTGTTCCTACCCCCTGGTCCTGTGTTCCTACCCCCTGGTCCTGTGTTCCTACCGTCCCCCCTGGTCCTGTGTTCCTACCCCCCCTGTTCCTGTGTTCCTACCCCCCCCCCCCCCCCCCTGATCCTGTGTTCCTACCCCCCGGTCCTGTGTTCCTACCCCCTATCTCCACCCCCTGGTCCTGTGTTCCTACCCCCCCCCCCCCCTGGTCCTGTGTTCCTATCCCCCCTGGTCCTGTTTTCTTACCCCCATCTCCACCCCCTGGTCCTGTGTTCTTCTCCACCCCCTGGTCCTGTGTTCCTACCCCCATCTCCACCCCCTGGTCCTGTGTTCTTCTCCACCCCCTGGTCCTGTGTTCTTACCCCCCATCTCCACCCCCTGGTCCTGTGTTCTTCTCCACCCCCTGGTCCTGTGTTCTTACCCCCCATCTCCACCCCCTGGTCCTGTGTTCTTCTCCACCCCCACTTCCCCTCCCATCTCCACCCCCTGGTCCTGTGTTCTTACCCCCCCCTCCCATCTCCACCCCTGGTCCTGTGTCCCCCCCATCTCCAATCCCTGGTCCTGTGTTCTTAACCCCCCCATCTCCACCCCCTGGTCCTGTGTTCTTAACCCCCCCATCTCCACCCCCTGGTCCTGTGTTCTTACCACCCCCCCATCTCCACCCCCTGGTCCTGTGTTCTTACCCTCCCCTCCCATCTCCACCCCTGGTCCTGTGTCCCCCCCATCTCCAATCCCTGGTCCTGTGTTCCTAACCCCCCCCCCTCCCATCTCCACCCCACTGGTCCTGTGTCCCTACTCCCCTCACATGCCCACTTGTTTGGTTAGCGGCTCGTAAGTAAGCAGTTCACTGTTAGTTCTACACCTGTTGTATTCAGCATTACACTGTAAGGTCTACCTACACCTGTTGTATTCAGCATTTCACTGTGATGTCTACTACACCTGTTGTATTCAGCATTTCACTGTGAGGTCTACTACACCTGTTGTATTCAGCATTTCACTGTGAGGTCTACTACACCTGTTGTATTCAGCATTTCACTGTAAGGTCTACTACACCTGTTGTATTCAGCATTTCACTGTGATGTCTACTACACCTGTTGTATTCAGCATTTCACTGTAAGGTCTACTACACCTGTTGTATTCAGCATTTCACTGTAAGGTCTACTACACCTGTTGTATTCAGCATTTCACTGTGAGGTCTACTACACCTGTTGTATTCAGTATTTCACTGTAAGGTCTACTACATCTGTTGTACTCAGCATTTCACTGTGAGGTCTACTACACCTGTTGTATTCAGCATTTCACTGTAATGTCTACTACACCTGTTGTATTCACCATTTCACTGTGAGGTCTACTACACCTGTTGTATTCAACATTTCACTGTAAGGTCTACTACACCTGTTGTATTCAGCATTTCACTGTGAGGTCTACTACACCTGTTGTATTCATCATTTCACTGTGAGGTCTACTACACCTGTTGTATTCAGCATTTCACTGTAAGGTCGACTACACCTGTTGTATTCAGCATTTCACTGTGAGGTCTACTACACCTGTTGTATTCAGCATTTCACTGTAAGGTCTACTACATCTGTTATATTCAGCATTTCACTGTAAGGTCTACTACACCTGTTGTATTCAGCATTTCACTGTGAGGTCTACTACACCTGTTGTATTCAGCATTTCACTGTAAGGTCTACTACACCTGTTGTATTCAGCATGTGACAAATAAACTTTAATTTGATACATACACTCACCGGCCACTTTATTAGGTAACCATGTGTGTTATCGCAAATAGCCTGATACTTCGAACAGTGACTCATCTGGCTGCTTGCAACTCAATATATAGAGTATATAGAGTAGAGAGCTTTAGTTGTTATTCGACCTAACATTAGAACGGGCAAGATGAGGAATCTAAGCAGTGGTATGATTGTTGGTGCCACATGGTGATTCCAGCATCTCAGAAACAGCTGCCTTCCTGGGATTTTTACGCACTACAGTCTCTAGAGTTTACAGAGAATGGTGAGATAAACAAAACACATTCAGTGAGTGGCAGTTCTGTGGGAAAAACACCTTGTTAATGAGAGAGGTCAGAGGTCAGAGGAGAATGTCCAGACTCATTCAGGATAACAGAAAGGTAACACCTTGTTAATGAGAGAGGTCAGAGGAGAATGTCCAGACTCATTCAGGATAACAGAAAGGCCTCAAACACTCAAATAACAGCTGTTTAAAACAGTGGTGTGCAGAAGGGCATCTCTTAACGTACAACACCGTGAATAATTCAGGCTGTTGAGGAGGCAAAAGGGGGTTCTACCCAGTACTAGATAGGTGTACCTAATAAAGTGGCCGGTGAGTGTACAGTAATGTCAAATCTGAAAACATGGTCTGGAAAAGTGGTACACGAGACCATAGAAAACAGTGTCTGATAAAGAATGATGATGAAACATTACATCCATAGATAATGTCGTCCAGTTGGTTCATGGTCCACGGTAATTGGTGTCAATGGATCTCGTTATCCTGAAACTTTCATGATCTAAACGTGGAATATTGTTTGTCAGTTTCCATAAAACTATGCATTAATAAGAGTAACGCAACAGTTACTTATCATTTTGAGCAGTTGTATCAATTGATAGTTAGATCATTGTAATGACATGAATAGACAGTCATCTCAGATGTAACGTGTGAATTGATAGTTAGATCATTGTAATGACATGAATAGACAGTCATCTCAGATGTAACGTGTGAATTGATAGTTAGATCATTGTAATGACATGAATAGACAGTCATCTCAGATGTAACGTGTGAATTGATAGTTAGATCATTGTAATGACATGAATAGACAGTCATCTCAGATGTAACGTGTGAATTGATAGTTAGATCAGTCATCTCAGTAATGAAATGAATAGACAGTCATCTCAGATGTAACGTGTGAATTGATAGTTAGATCATTGTAATGACATGAATAGACAGTCATCTCAGATGTAACGTGTGAATTGATAGTTAGATTTAACATTTAACATTAACATTTAAGTCATTTAGCAGACGCTCTTATCCAGAGCGACTTACAAATTGGTGCATTCACCTTATGACATCCAGTGGGACAGTCACTTAACAATAGTGCATCTAAAACTTAGGGGGGTGGGGTGAGAGGGATTACTTAACCTATCCTAGGTATTCCTTAAAGAGGTGGGGTTTCAGGTGTCTCCGGAAGGTGGTGATTGACTCCGCTGTCCTGGCGTCGTGAGGGAGTTTGTTCCACCATTGGGGGGCCAGGGCAGCGAACAGTTTTGACTGGGCTGAGCGGGAGCTGTACTTCCTCAGTGGTAGGGAGGCGAGCAGGCCAGAGGTGGATGAACGCAGTGCCCTTGTTTGGGTGTAGGGCCTGATCAGAGCCTGGAGGTACTGAGGTGCCGTTCCCCTCAACAGTTAGATCATTGTAATGACATGAATAGACAGTCATCTCAGATGTAACGTGTGAATTGATAGTTAGATCATTGTAATGACATGAATAGACAGTCATCTCAGATGTAACGTGTGAATTGATAGTTAGATCATTGTAATGACATGAATAGACAGTCATCTCAGATGTAACGTGTGAATTGATAGTTAGATCATTGTAATGACATGAATAGACAGTCATCTCAGATGTAATGTGGGAATTGCATTTTGAAATGGTAATACTTTGATGTTAAGTTGTGTCATTTTGAACAGGTGATTTGTCTGTCTGTCTGTATGTCTGTCTCTGTTTCTGTGTGTCCGTGTGTGTTTGTCTATCAGTGTGCGTGTACCAGCAGTTCATGTCTGTGTGTGTGTGAACCAGCACGCATGCACACACACAGACACACACACACAGACACACACACACACACACCTGGCGTGCCGTCTCTCCCTGGTCTCCAGCAGCAATCATCGAAGCCATCACAGGAGCCAGATAGATAATTACGCTTTTCCCACCCACCTTCCACCCTGGCCTAGAGCCTACCACAACTGGGTTCAAGCGCTATTCAAAACCTTTCAAATACTTCCAGAATTTGCTCTAGCCTGCCTGGAATGCCAGATGGGCGGGGTTTGCCGATTTGAGACGATCCCAGTGGTCTGTTATGCAAGTCAATTTCATTTAAGCACAGAGTAAATATTTAAAATGATTTTGAATAGTGTTTGAACCCAGGTGTGGCGGCTGCTGAGTGCAGAGAACCCCTCGACTGCTGTAATAACACTCTGTCCACAGTCTGAACGAATCCCCACCACTTTACTGCACGACTGGGAGCGCCCGTTTATTCTGCCATTCAACTGGAAAGAAAAAACAAATTAATTTGGCACTTAAATCCCCCTCTCCCACTGCCGTTGAATAATGTATCACCATACCTCTCCCACCTCGCTCACTTGTCATCTCTCTCTCCCCCTCCCTCACTGTTTTATCTCCCTTTCTCCGCCTCCCTCACTGTTTTATCTCTCTGTCTCCCCCTCCCTCACTGTCTTCTCTCTCTCTCCCCTCCCTCACTGTTTTATCTCTCTGTCTCTCCCTCCCTCACTGTCTTCTCTCTCCCTTTCTTCCCCTCCCCCACTGTCTTCTCTCTCTCCCCTCCCTCACTGTTTTATCTCTCTGTCTCTCCCTCCCTCATTGTCTTCTCTCTCCCTTTCTCCCCCTCCCTCATTGTCTTCTCTCTCCCTTTCTCCCTCTCCCTCACGGTCTTCTCTCTCCCTTTCTCCCCCTCCCTCATTGTCTTCTCTCTCCCTTTCTACCCCCCTCTCTTTGTCTCCCCCCCTCTCTAGAGACCTGCCAAGAAGAAGTGGTCACCTATAGAGACCTGCCAAGAGGAAGTGGTCACCTATAGAGACCTGCCAAGAGGAAAAGTGGTAACCTATAGAGACCTGCCAAGAGGAAGTGGTCACCTGTAGAGACCTGCCAAGAGGAAGTGGTCACCTGTAGAGACCTGCCAAGAGGAAGTGGTCACCTGTAGAGACCTGCCAAGAGGAAGTGGTCACCTGTAGAGACCTGCCAAGAGGAAGGGGTCACCTGTAGAGACCTGTCAAGAGGAAGTGGTCACCTGTAGAGACCTGCCAAGAGGAAGTGGTCACCTGTAGAGACCTGCCAAGAGGAAGTGGTCACCTGTAGAGACTAGCCGAGAGGAAGTGGTCACCTGTAGAGACCTGCCAAGAGGAAGTGGTCACCTGTAGAGACCTGCCAAGAGGAAGTGGTCACCTGTAGAGACCTGCCAAGAGGAAGGGTTCACCTGTAGAGACCTGTCAAGAGGAAGTGGTCACCTGTAGAGATCTGCCAAGAGGAAGTGGTCACCTGTAGAGACCTGCCAAGAGGAAGTGGTCACCTGTAGAGACCTGCCAAGAGGAAGTGGTCACCTGTAGAGACCTGCCAAGAGGAAGTGGTCACCTGTAGAGACCTGCCAACAGGAAGTGGTCACCTGTAGAGACCTGCCAAGAGGAAGTGGTCACCTGTAGAGACCTGCCAAGAGGAAGTGGTCACCTGTAGAGACCTGCCAACAGGAAGTGGTCACCTGTAGAGACCTGCCAACAGGAAGTGGTCACCTGTAGAGACCTGCCAAAAGGAAGCATGTGAAGTGTCACAAGCCGTTCAATGCATGACTGAACACGTATCAGTCGTAAGAAATGTGCTATTTAAATAAAGTTTGATTTGATTGATGCATTACACCAGAAGAATATTGGATTTACTGTAGTTTTCACAAGAGGACAAGTGCAATGTTTAATTGATAACTTGGGTTTTAATCATTTGACATAAATCAGTGATGTATAGTGGGAAGGACCCTATAGAGCAGTGTAAATACATAAACCACTCTCTCTCCTTGTAACTCTTCATGTCCACACATCTGTTCATCAGAAGGGTTTAAACCTTTTACATAAATATTCAGATTAATCACAGTTTTACCAAGAATGACAATTAGCAGAATGATTAGTATGCATTTCTCTAATGCACACGTTTCAATTCACAAGCTCAAATTAAATCACATTTAAATGTGTCACATGAGCCGAATACAACAGGTGTAAACAGTACAAATACAGAATAAACACACTAGACCCAACCACCACCACTGTCTATATAAACACACTAGACCCAACCACTGTCTATATAAACACACTAGACCCAACCACCACCACTGTCTATATAAACACACTAGACCCAACCACCACCACTGTCTATATAAACACACTAGACCCAACCACCACCACTGTCTATATAAACACACTAGACCCAACCACCACCACTGTCTATATAAACACACTGTCTATATAAACACACTAGACCCAACCACCACCACTGTCTATATAAACACACTAGACCCAACCACCACCACTGTCTATATAAACACACTAGACCCAACCACCACCACTGTCTATATAAACACACTAGACCCAACCACCACCACTGTCTATATAAACACACTAGACCCAACCACCTATATAAACACACTAGACCCAACCACCACCACTGTCTATATAAACACACTAGACCCAACCACCACCACTGTCTATATAAACACACGAGACCCAACCACCACCACTGTCTATATAAACACACTAGACCCAACCACCACTGTCTATATAAACACACTAGACCCAACCACCACCACTGTCTATATAAACACAAGACCACCACCACCACTGTCTATATAAACACATGAGACCCAACCACCACCACTGTCTATATAAACACACTAGACCCAACCACCACCACTGTCTATATAAACACACTAGACCCAACCACCACCACTGTCTATATAAACACACTAGACCCAACCACCACCACTGTCTATATAAACACACTAGACCCAACCACCACCACTGTCTATATAAACACACTGAGACCCAACCACCACCACTGTCTATATAAACACACTAGACCCAACCACCACCACTGTCTATATAAACACACTAGACCCAACCACCACCACTGACCCAACCACTGTCTATATAAACACATGAGACCCAACCACCACCACTGTCTATATAAACACACTAGACCCAACCACCTACACACTAGACCCAACCACCACCACTGTCTATATAAACACACTAGACCCAACCACCACCACTGTCTATATAAACACACTAGACCCCACTGTCTATATAAACCACTAGACCCAACCACCACCACTGTCTATATAAACACACTAGACCCAACCACCACCACTGTCTATATAAACACACTGAGACCCAACCACCACCACTGTCTATATAAACACACTAGACCCAACCACCACCACTGTCTATATAAACACACCACCACCACTGTCTATATAAACACACTAGACCCAACCACCACCACTGTCTATATAAACACACTAGACCCAACCACCACCACTGTCTATATAAACACATAGACCCAACCACCACCACTGTCTAGACCCAACCACCACCACTGTCTATATAAACACACTGAGACCCACCACCACCACCACTGTCTATATAAACACACTAGACCCAACCACCACCACTGTCTATATAAACACACTAGACCCAACCACCACCACTGTCTATATAAACACAAGACCCAACCACCACCACTGTCTATATAAACACACTGTCTATATAAACACACTAGACCAACCACTGTCTATATAAACACATGAGACCCAACCACCACCACTGTCTATATAAACACACTAGACCCAACCACCACCACTGTCTATATAAACACACTAGACCCAACCACCACCACTGTCTATATAAACACACTAGACCCAACCACCACTGTCACACATGTGTCTATATAAACACACTAGACCCACCACTAGACCAACCACCACCACTGTCTATATAAACACATGAGACCCAACCACCACCACTGTCTATATAAACACACTAGACCCAACCACCACCACTGTCTATATAAACACACTAGACCCAACCACCACCACTGTCTATATAAACACATGTCTATATAAACACACTAGACCCACCACCACCACTGTCTATATAAACACACTAGACCCAACCACCACCACTGTCTATATAAACACATGGGACCCAACCACCACCACTGTCTATATAAACACACTAGACCCAACCACCACCACTGTCTATATAAACACACTAGACCCAACCACCACCACTGTCTATATAAACACATGAGACCCAACCACCACCACTGTCTATATAAACACACTAGACCCAACCACTACCACTGTCTATATAAACACACTAGACCCAACCACCACCACTGTCTATATAAACACACGAGACCCAACCACCACCACTGTCTATATAAACACACTAGACCCAACCACTGTCTATATAAACACACTAGACCCAACCACTGTCTATATAAACACACTAGACCCAACCACCACCACTGTCTATATAAACACACGAGACCCAACCACCACCACTGTCTATATAAACACACTAGACCCAACCACCACCACTGTCTATATAAACACACTAGACACAACCATCACCACTGTCTATATAAACACACTAGACCCAACCACTGTCTATATAAACACACTAGACCCAACCACCACCACTGTCTATATAAACACACTAGACCCAACCATCACCACTGTCTATATAAACACACTAGACCCAACCATCACCACTGTCTATATAAACACACTAGACCCAACCACAACCACTGTCTATATAAACACACTAGACCCAACCACTGTCTATATAAACACACGAGACCCAACCACCACCACTGTCTATATAAACACATGAGACCCAACCACTGTCTATATAAACACACGAGACCCAACCACCACCACTGTCTATATAAACACACTAGACCCAACCACCACCACTGACTATATAAACACACGAGACCCAACCACCACCACTGTCTATATAAACACATGAGACCCAACCACTACCACTGTCTATATAAACACACTAGACCCAACCACCACCACTGTCTATATAAACACACTAGACCCAACCACTGTCTATATAAACACACTAGACCCAACCACTGTCTATATAAACACACTAGACCCAACCACTGTCTATATAAACACATGAGACCCAACCACCACCACTGTCTATATAAACACACTAGACCCAACCACCACCACTGTCTATATAAACACACGAGACCCAACCACCACCACTGTCTATATAAACACACTAGACCCAACCACCACCACTGTCTATATAAACACACTAGACCCAACCACCACCACTGTCTATATAAACAAATGAGACCCAACCACCACCACTGTCTATATAAACACACTAGACCCAACCACCACCACTGTCTATATAAACACACTAGACCCAACCACCACCACTGTCTATATAAACACACTAGAAACCACCACTGTCTATATAAACACACAGACCCAACCACCACCACTGTCTATATAAACACACTAGACCCAACCACCACCACTGTCTATATAAACACACTAGACCCAACCACCACCACTGTCTATATAAACACACTAGACCCAACCACCACCACTGTCTATATAAACACACTAGACCCAACCACCACCACTGTCTATATAAACACACTAGACCCAACCACCACCACTGTCTATATAAACACACTAGACCCAACCACCACCACTGTCTATATAAACACACTAGACCCAACCACCACCACTGTCTATATAAACACACTAGACCCAACCACCACCACTGTCTATATAAACACACTAGACCCAACCACCACCACTGTCTATATAAACACACTAGACCCAACCACTGTCTATATAAACACATGAGACCCAACCACCACCACTGTCTATATAAACACACTAGACCCAACCACCACCACTGTCTATATAAACACACGAGACCCAACCACCACCACTGTCTATATAAACACACTAGACCCAACCACCACTGTCTATATAAACACACTAGACCCAACCACCACCACTGTCTATATAAACACACTAGACCCAACCACCACCACTGTCTATATAAACACACTGACCCAACCACCACCACTGTCTATACCATGAGACCCAACCACCACCACTGTCTATATAAACACACTAGACCCAACCACCACCACTGTCTATATAAACACACTGAGACCCAACCACCACCACTGTCTATATAAACACACTAGACCCAACCACCACCACTGTCTATATAAACACACTAGACCCAACCACCACCACTGTCTATATAAACACATGAGACCCAACCACCACCACTGTCTATATAAACACAATAGACCCAACCACCACCACTGTCTATATAAACACACTAGACCCAACCACCACCACTGTCTATATAAACACACTGACCCAACCACCACCACTGTCTATATAAACACACTGAGACCCAACCACCACCACTGTCTATATAAACACACTAGACCCAACCACCACCACTGTCTATATAAACACACTAGACCCAACCACCACCACTGTCTATAAACACACTAACCCAACCACCACTGTCTATATAAACACACTAGACCCAACCACCACCACTGTCTATATAAACACACTAGACCCAACCACTGTCTACCACTGTCTATATAAACACACTAGACCCAACCACCACCACTGTCTATATAAACACACTAGACCCAACCACCACCACTGTCTATATAAACACACTAGACCCAACCACCACCACTGTCTATATAAACACACTAGACCCAACCACCACCACTGTCTATATAAACACACTAGACCCAACCACCACCACTGTCTATATAAACACACTAGACCCAACCACCACCACTGTCTATATAAACACACTAGACCCAACCACCACCACTGTCTATATAAACACACTGAGACCCAACCACCACCACTGTCTATATAAACACACTAGACCCAACCACCACCACTGTCTATATAAACACACTAGACCCAACCACCACCACTGTCTATATAAACACACTAAACCACACTGTCTATATAAACCACACCCAACCACCACCACTGTCTATATAAACACACTAGACCCAACCACCACCACTGTCTATATAAACACACTAGACCCAACCACCACCACTGTCTATATAAACACACTAGACCCAACCACCACCACTGTCTATATAAACACACTAGACCCAACCACCACCACTGTCTATATAAACACACAACCACCACCACTGTCTATATAAACACACAGACCACCACCACTGTCTATATAAACACACTAGACCCAACCACCACCACTGTCTATATAAACACACTAGACCCAACCACCACCACTGTCTATATAAACACACTAGACCCAACCACCACCACTGTCTATATAAACACACTAGACCCAACCACCACTGTCTATATAAACACACTAGACCCAACCACCACTGTATAAAAACACACTAGACCCAACCACCACCACTGTCTATATAAACACACTAGACCCAACCACCACCACTGTCTATATAAACACACTGAGACCCAATATAAACCACTAGACCCAACCACTGTCTATATAAACACACTGAGACCCAACCACCACCACTGTCTATATAAACACACTGAGACCCAACCACCACCACTGTCTATATAAACACACTGAGACCCAACCACCACCACTGTCTATATAAACACACTAGACCCAACCACCACCACTGTCTATATAAACACACTAGACCCAACCACCACCACTGTCTATATAAACACAACCCAACCACCACCACTGTCTATATAAACACACACCCAACCACTGTCTATATAAACACACTAGACCCAACCACCACCACTGTCTATATAAACACACTAGACCCAACCACCACCACTGTCTATATAAACACACTAGACCCAACCACCACCACTGTCTATATAAACACACTAGACCCAACCACCACCACTGTCTATATAAACACACTAGACCCAACCACCACCACTGTCTATATAAACACACTAGACCCAACCACCACCACTGTCTATATAAACACACTAGACCCAACCACTGTCTATATAACACACAGACCACCACCACTGTCTATATAAACACACTAGACCCAACCACCACCACTGTCTATATAAACACACTAAAACCACACCACTGTCTATATAAACACACTGAGACCCAACCACCACTGTCTATATAAACACACTAGACCCAACCACCACCACTGTCTATATAAACACACTAGACCCACCACCACTGTCTATATAAACACACTAGACCCAACCACTGTCTATATAAACACACTGACCCAACCACCACCACTGTCTATATAAACACACTAGACCCAACCACCACCACTGTCTATATAAACACACTGAGACCCAACCACCACCACTGTCTATATAAACACACTAGACCCAACCACCACCACCACCACTGTCTATATAAACACACTAGACCCAACCACCACCACTGTCTATATAAACACACTAGACCCAACCACCACCACTGTCTATATAAACACACTAGACCCAACCACCACCACTGTCTATATAAACACACTAGACCCAACCACCACCACTGTCTATATAAACACACTAGACCCAACCACCACCACTGTCTATATAAACACACTAGACCCAACCACCACCACTGTCTATATAAACACACTGAGACCCAACCACCACCACTGTCTATATAAACACACTAGACCCAACCACCACCACTGTCTATATAAACACACTAGACCCAACCACCACCACCACTAGACCCAACCACCACCACTGTCTATATAAACACACTAGACCCAACCACTGTCTATATAAACACACTAGACCCAACCACCACCACTGTCTATATAAACACACTAGACCCAACCACCACCACTGTCTATATAAACACACTAGACCCAACCACCACCACTGTCTATATAAACACACTGAGACCCAACCACCACCACTGTCTATATAAACACACTAGACCCAACCACCACCACTGTCTATATAAACACACTAGACCCAAGACCACCACTGTCTATAAAACCACCACCACTGTCTATATAAACACACTAGACCCAACCACCACCACTGTCTATATAAACACACTAGACCCAACCACCACCACTGTCTATATAAACACATGAGACCCAACCACCACCACTGTCTATATAAACACACTAGACCCAACCACCACCACTGTCTATATAAACACACTAGACCCAACCACCACCACTGTCTATATAAACACACTGAGACCCAACCACCACCACTGTCTATATAAACACACTAGACCCAACCACCACCACTGTCTATATAAACACACTAGACCCAACCACCACCACCCAACCACCACCACTGTCTATATAAACACACTAGACCCAACCACCACCACTGTCTATATAAACACACTAGACCCAACCACCACCACTGTCTATATAAACACACTAGACCCAACCACCACCACTGTCTATATAAACACACATAGACCCAACCACCACCACTGTCTATATAAACACACTAGACCCAACCACCACCACTGTCTATATAAACACACTAGACCCAACCACCACCACTGTCTATATAAACACACTAGACCCAACCACCACCACTGTCTATATAAACACACTAGACCCAACCACCACTGTCTATATAAACACATGACCCAACCACATATAAACACCACCACTGTCTATATAAACACACTAGACCCAACCACCACCACTGTCTATATAAACACACTAGACCCAACCACCACCACTGTCTATATAAACACACTAGACCCAACCACCACCACTGTCTATATAAACACACTAGACCCAACCACCACCACTGTCTATATAAACACACTGAGACCCAACCACCACCACTGTCTATATAAACACACTAGACCCAACCACCACCACTGTCTATATAAACACACTAGACCCAACCACCACCACTGTCTATATAAACACACTAGACCCAACCACCACCACTGTCTATATAAACACACTAGACCCAACCACCACCACTGTCTATATAAACACACTAGACCCAACCACCACCACTGTCTATATAAACACACTGAGACCCAACCACCACCACTGTCTATATAAACACACTAGACCCAACCACCACCACTGTCTATATAAACACACTGACCCCAACCACACCACTGTCTATATAAACACACTAAACACACTATAAACCCAACCACCACCACTGTCTATATAAACACACTAGACCCAACCACCACCACTGTCTATATAAACACACTAGACCCAACCACCACCACTGTCTATATAAACACACTGTGTCTATATAAACACACTAGACCCAACCACCACCACTGTCTATATAAACACATGAGACCCAACCACCACCACTGTCTATATAAACACACTAGACCCAACCACCACCACTGTCTATATAAACACACTAGACCCAACCACCACCACTGTCTATATAAACCCACCACTGTCTAGACCACAACCACCACCACTGTCTATATAAACACACTAGACCCAACCACCACCACTGTCTATATAAACACACTAGACCCAACCACCACCACTGTCTATATAAACACACTAGACCCAACCACCACCACTGTCTATATAAACACACTAGACCCAACCACCACCACTGTCTATATAAACACACTAGACCCAACCACCCACTGTCTATATAAACACACCCCAACCACTGTCTATATAAACACAGACCCAACCACCACCACTGTCTATATAAACACACTAGACCAACCACCACCACTGTCTATATAAACACACTAGACCCAACCACCACCACTGTCTATATAAACACACTAGACCCAACCACCACCACTGTCTATATAAACACACTAGACCCAACCACCACCACTGTCTATATAAACACACTAGACCCAACCACCACCACTGTCTATATAAACACACTAGACCCAACCACCACCACTGTCTATATAAACACACTGACCCAATAAACCACCACCACTGTCTATATAAACACACTAGACCCAACCACCACCACTGTCTATATAAACACACTAGACCCACACCACCACTGTCTATATAAACACACTAGACCCAACCACCACCACTGTCTATATAAACACACTAGACCCAACCACCACCACTGTCTATATAAACACACTAGACCACCACCACTGTCTATATAAACACACTAGACCCAACCACCACCACTGTCTATATAAACACACTAGACCCAACCACCACCACTGTCTATATAAACACACTAGACCCAACCACCACCACTGTCTATATAAACACACTAGACCCAACCACCACCACTGTCTATATAAACACACTGACCCAACCACCACCACTGTCTATATAAACACACTAGACCCAACCACACCACTGTCTATATAAACACACTAGACCCAACCACCTACTATAAAACACACTAGACCCAACCACCACCACTGTCTATATAAACACACTAGACCCAACCACTGTCTATATAAACACACTAGACCCAACCACCACCACTGTCTATATAAACACACTAGACCCAACCACCACCACTGTCTATATAAACACACTGAGACCCAACCACCACCACTGTCTATATAAACACACTAGACCCAACCACCACCACTGTCTATATAAACACACTAGACCCAACCACCACCACTGTCTATATAAACACACTAGACCCAACCACCACCACTGTCTATATAAACACACTAGACCCAACCACCACCACTGTCTATATAAACACATGAGACTAATAAACCACACTAGACACCACTGTCTATATAAACACACTAGACCCAACCACCACCACTGTCTATATAAACACACTAGACCCAACCACCACCACTGTCTATATAAACACACTGAGACCCAACCACCACCACTGTCTATATAAACACACTAGACCCAACCACCACCACTGTCTATATAAACACACTAGACCCAACCACCACCACTGTCTATATAAACACACTAGACCCAACCACCACCACTGTCTATATAAACACACTAGACCCAACCACCACCACTGTCTATATAAACACACCCAACCACCACTGTCTAGACCCAACCACCACCACTGTCTATATAAACACACTACCCAACCACCACCACTGTCTATATAAACACACTAGACCCAACCACCACCACTGTCTATATAAACACACTAGACCCAACCACCACCACTGTCTACACACTAGACCCAACCACCACCACTGTCTATATAAACACACTAGACCCAACCACCACCACTGTCTATATAAACACACTAGACCCAACCACCACCACTGTCTATATAAACACACCCAGACCCAACCACCACCACTGTCTATATAAACACACTAGTCTATATAAACACACAACCACCACCACTGTCTATAAACACACTAGACCCAACCACACCACTGTCTATATAAACACACTAGACCCAACCACCACCACTGTCTATATAAACACACTAGACCCAACCACCACCACTGTCTATATAAACACATGAGACCCAACCACCACCACTGTCTATATAAACACACTAGACCCAACCACCACCACTGTCTATATAAACACATGAGACCCAACCACCACCACTGTCTATATAAACACACTAGACCCAACCACCACCACTGTCTATATAAACACACTGAGACCCAACCACCACCACTGTCTATATAAACACACTAGACCCAACCACCACCACTGTCTATATAAACACACTAGACCCAACCACCACCACTGTCTATATAAACACATGAGACCCAACCACCACCACTGTCTATATAAACACACTAGACCCAACCACCACCACTGTCTATATAAACACACTAGACCCAACCACCACCACTGTCTATATAAACACATGAGACCCAACCACCACCACTGTCTATATAAACACACTAGACCCAACCACCACCACTGTCTATATAAACACACTAGACCCAACCACCACCACTGTCTATATAAACACATGAGACCCAACCACCACCACTGTCTATATAAACACACTAGACCCAACCACCACCACTGTCTATATAAACACACTAGACCCAACCACCACCACTGTCTATATAAACACACTAGACCCAACCACCACCACTGTCTATATAAACACACTAGACCCAACCACTGTCTATATAAACACACTAGACCCAACCACCACCACTGTCTATATAAACACAGACCCAACCACCACCACTGTCTATATAAACACACTAGACCCAACCACCACTGTCTATATAAACACACTAGACCCAACCACCACTGTCTATATAAACACACTAGACCCAACCACCACCACTGTCTATATAAACACACTAGACCCAACCACCACCACTGTCTATATAAACACACTAGACCCAACCACCACCACTGTCTATATAAACACACTAGACCCAACCACCACCACTGTCTATATAAACACACTAGACCCAACCACTGTCTATATAAACACACTAGACCCAACCACCACCACTGTCTATATAAACACACTAGACCCAACCATCACCACTGTCTATATAAACACACTAGACCCAACCATCACCACTGTCTATATAAACACACTAGACCCAACCACAACCACTGTCTATATAAACACACTAGACCCAACCACTGTCTATATAAACACACGAGACCCAACCACCACCACTGTCTATATAAACACATGAGACCCAACCACTGTCTATATAAACACACGAGACCCAACCACACCACTGTCTATATAAACCACCACCACTGTCTATATAAACACACTAGACCCAACCACCACCACTGTCTATATAAACACACGAGACCCAACCACCACCACTGTCTATATAAACACATGAGACCCAACCACTACCACTGTCTATATAAACACACTAGACCCAACCACCACCACTGTCTATATAAACACACTAGACCCAACCACTGTCTATATAAACACACTAGACCCAACCACTGTCTATATAAACACATGAGACCCAACCACCACCACTGTCTATATAAACACATGAGACCCAACCACCACCACTGTCTATATAAACACATGAGTCTATATAAACACACTAGACCCAACCACCACTGTCTATATAAACACATGAGACCCAACCACCACCACTGTCTATATAAACAACACTAGACCCAACCAACCACCACACACTGTCTATATAAACACACTAGACCCAACCACCACCACTGTCTATATAAACACACTAGACCCAACCACCACCACTGTCTATATAAACACACTGAGACACACTAGACCCAAACCACTGTCTATATAAACACACTAGACCCAACCACCACCACTGTCTATATAAACACACTAGACCCAACCACACCACTGTCTATATAAACACACTAGACCCAACCACCACCACTGTCTATATAAACACACTAGACCCAACCACCACCACTGTCTATATAAACACACGAGACCCAACCACCACCACTGTCTATATAAACACACTAGACCCAACCACCACCACTGTCTATATAAACACACTAGACCCAACCACCACCACTGTCTATATAAACACACTAGACCCAACCACTGTCTATATAAACACACTAGACCCAACCACTGTCTATATAAACACATGAGACCCAACCACCACCACTGTCTATATAAACACATGAGACCCAACCACCACCACTGTCTATATAAACACACAGACCCAACCACCACCACTGTCTATATAAACACACTAGACCCAACCACCACCACTGTCTATATAAACACATGAGACCCAACCTATATAAACACACTGTCCCAACCACTGTCTATATAAACACACTAGACCCAACCACTGTCTATATAAACACATGAGACCCAACCACCACCACTGTCTATATAAACACACTAGACCCAACCACCACCACTGTCTATATAAACACATGAGACCCAACCACCACCACTGTCTATATAAACACACTAGACCCAACCACCACCACTGTCTATATAAACACACTAGACCCAACCACCACCACTGTCTATATAAACACACTAGACCCAACCACCACCACTGTCTATATAAACACACTAGACCCAACCACTGTCTATATAAACACATGAGACCCAACCACCACCACTGTCTATATAAACACACTAGACCCAACCACCACCACTGTCTATATAAACACACTAGACCCAACCACCACCACTGTCTATATAAACACACTAGACCCAACCACCACCACTGTCTATATAAACACATGAGACCCAACCACCACCACTGTCTATATAAACACACTAGACCCAACCACCACCACTGTCTATATAAACACACTAGACCCAACCACCACCACTGTCTATATAAACACACTAGACCCAACCACCACCACTGTCTATATAAACACACTGTGTCTATATAAACACACTAGACCCAACCACCACCACTGTCTATATAAACACACTAGACCCAACCACCTACCACTGTCTATATAAACACACTAGACCCAACCACCCACTGTCTATATAAACACACTAGACCCAACCACCACCACTGTCTATATAAACACACTAGACCCAGACCACCACTGTCTACACACCCAACACCACTGTCTATATAAACACACTAGACCCAACCACCACCACTGTCTATATAAACACACTAGACCCAACCACCACCACTGTCTATATAAACACACTAGACCCAACCACAACCACTGTCTATATAAACACACTAGACCCAACCACTGTCTATATAAACACATGAGACCCAACCACCACCACTGTCTATATAAACACACTAGACCCAACCACCACCACTGTCTATATAAACACACTAGACCCAACCACCACCACTGTCTATATAAACACACTAGACCCAACCACCACCACTGTCTATATAAACACACTGAGACCCAACCACCACCACTGTCTATATAAACCACACTGTCTATATAAACACACTAGACCCAACCACCACCACTGTCTATATAAACACACTAGACCCAACCACCACCACTGTCTATATAAACACACTAGACCCAACTGTCTACACACTGTCTATATAAACACACTGAGACCCAACCACCACCACTGTCTATATAAACACACTAGACCCAACCACCACCACTGTCTATATAAACACACTAGACCCAACCACCACCACTGTCTATATAAACACATGAGACCCAACCACCACCACTGTCTATATAAACACACTACACCCAACCACCACCACTGTCTATATAAACACATGAGACCCAACCACCACCACTGTCTATATAAACACATGAGACCCAACCACCACCACTGTCTATATAAACACACTGAGACCCAACCACCACCACTGTCTATATAAACACATGAGACCCAACCACCACCACTGTCTATATAAACACACTAGACACACTGTCTATATAAACACACTGAGACCCAACCACCACCACTGTCTATATAAACACACTAGACCCAACCACCACCACTGTCTATATAAACACACTGAGACCCACCACCACTGTCTATATAAACACACTAGACCCAACCACCACCACTGTCTATATAAACACACTAGACCCAACCACCACCACTGTCTATATAAACACACTAGACCCAACCACCACCACTGTCTATATAAACACACTAGACCCAACCACCACCACTGTCTATATAAACACACTAGACCCAACCACCACCACTGTCTATATAAACACAGACCCAACCACCACTGTCTATATAAACACATGACCCAACCACCACCACTGTCTATATAAACACACTGAGACCCAACCACCACCACTGTCTATATAAACACACTAGACCCAACCACCACCACTGTCTATATAAACACACTAGACCCAACCACCACCACTGTCTATATAAACACACTAGACCCAACCACCACCACTGTCTATATAAACACACTAGACCCAACCACCACCACTGTCTATATAAACACACTAGACCCAACCACCACCACTGTCTATATAAACACACTAGACCCAACCACCACCACTGTCTATATAAACACACTAGACCCAACCACCACCACTGTCTATATAAACACACTAGACCCAACCACCACCACTGTCTATATAAACACACTAGACCCAACCACCACCACTGTCTATATAAACACACTAGACCCAACCACCACCACTGTCTATATAAACACACTAGACCCAACCACCACCACTGTCTATATATAACACACACTAGACCCAACCACCACCACTGTCTATATAAACACACTAGACCCAACCACCACCACTGTCTATATAAACACACTAGACCCAACCACCACCACTGTCTATATAAACACACTGACCCAACCACCACCACTGTCTATATAAACACACCCAACCACCACCACTGTCTATATAAACACACTAGACCCAACCACCACCACTGTCTATATAAACACACTAGACCCAACCACTGTCTATATAAACACACTGACCCAACCACCACCACTGTCTATATAAACACACTAGACCCAACCACCACCACTGTCTATATAAACACACTAGACCCAACCACCACCACTGTCTATATAAACACACTAGACCCAACCACCACCACTGTCTATATAAACACACTGACCCAACCACTGTCTATATAAACACACTAGACCCAACCACCACCACTGTCTATATAAACACACTGAGACCCAACCACCACCACTGTCTATATAAACACACTAGACCCAACCACCACCACTGTCTATATAAACACACTAGACCCCACCACCACTGTCTATATAAACACACTAGACCCAACCACCACCACTGTCTATATAAACACACTAGACCCAACCACCACCACTGTCTATATAAACACACTAGACCCAACCACCACCACTGACCCAACCACCACCACTGTCTATATAAACACACTAGACCCAACCACCACCACTGTCTATATAAACACACCCAACCAGACCCCACCACCACTGTCTATATAAACACACTAGACCCACCACCACTGTCTATATAAACACACTAGACCCAACCACCACCACTGTCTATATAAACACACTAGACCCAACCACCACCACTGTCTATATAAACACACTGAGACCCAACCACCACCACTGTCTATATAAACACACTAGACCCAACCACCACCACTGTCTATATAAACACACTAGACCCACCCAACCACCACCACTGTCTATATAAACACACTAGACCCAACCACCACTGTCTATATAAACACACTGACCCACCCACCACTGTCTATATAAACACACCACCACACAGACCCAACCACCACCACTGTCTATATAAACACACTAGACCCAACCACCACCACTGTCTATATAAACACACTAGACCCAACCACCACCACTGTCTATATAAACACACTAGACCCAACCACCACCACTGTCTATATAAACACACTGAGACCCAACCACCACCACTGTCTATATAAACACACTAGACCCAACCACCACCACTGTCTATATAAACACACTGAGACCCAACCACCACCACTGTCTATATAAACACACTGAGACCCAACCACCACCACTGTCTATATAAACACACTAGACCCAACCACCACCACTGTCTATATAAACACACTGAGACCCAACCACCACCACTGTCTATATAAACACACTAGACCCAACCACCACCACTGTCTATATAAACACACTAGACCCAACCACCACCACTGTCTATATAAACACACTAGACCCAACCACCACCACTGTCTATATAAACACACTAGACCCAACCACCACCACTGTCTATATAAACACACTAGACCCAACCACCACCACTGTCTATATAAACACACTAGACCCAACCACCACCACTGTCTATATAAACACACTAGACCCAACCACTGTCTATATAAACACACTAGACCCAACCACCACCACTGTCTATATAAACACACTAGACCCAACCACTGTCACCACTGTCTATATAAACACACTAGACCCAACCACCACCACTGTCTATATAAACACACTAGACCCAACCACCACCACTGTCTATA
This sequence comes from Oncorhynchus gorbuscha, assembly GCF_021184085.1. Classification (NCBI taxonomy): domain Eukaryota; kingdom Metazoa; phylum Chordata; class Actinopteri; order Salmoniformes; family Salmonidae; genus Oncorhynchus; species Oncorhynchus gorbuscha. The sequence continues at coordinate 2,272,195 of NC_060178.1, read as the reverse complement.
TAAACACACTAGACCCAACCACCACCACTGTCTATATAAACACACTAGACCCAACCACTGTCTATATAAACACACTAGACCCAACCACCACCACTGTCTATATAAACACACTAGACCCAACCACCACCACTGTCTATATAAACACACTAGACCCAACCACCACCACTGTCTATATAAACACACTAGACCCAACCACTACCACTGTCTATATAAACACACTAGACCCAACCACCACCACTGTCTATATAAACACACTAGACCCAACCACCACCACTGTCTATATAAACACACTAGACCCAACCACCACCACTGTCTATATAAACACACTAGACCCAACCACCACCACTGTCTATATAAACACACTAGACCCAACCACCACCACTGTCTATATAAACACACTAGACCCAACCACCACCACTGTCTATATAAACACACTAGACCCAACCACCACCACTGTCTATATAAACACATGAGACCCAACCACCACCACTGTCTATATAAACACACTAGACCCAACCACCACCACTGTCTATATAAACACATGAGACCCAACCACCACCACTGTCTATATAAACACACTAGACCCAACCACCACCACTGTCTATATAAACACACTAGACCCAACCACCACCACTGTCTATATAAACACACTAGACCCAACCACCACCACTGTCTATATAAACACACTAGACCCAACCACCACCACTGTCTATATAAACACACTAGACCCAACCACCACCACTGTCTATATAAACACACAGACCCAACCACCACCACTGTCTATATAAACACACTAGACCCAACCACCACCACTGTCTATATAAACACACTAGACCCAACCACCACCACTGTCTATATAAACACACTAGACCCAACCACCACCACTGTCTATATAAACACACTGTCTAGACCCAACCACCACCACCACTGTCTATATAAACACACTAGACCCAACCACCACCACTGTCTATATAAACACACTAGACCCAACCACCAACTGTCTACACACAGACCCAACCACCACCACTGTCTATATAAACACATGAGTATAAACACACTAGACCCAACCACCACCACTGTCTATATAAACACACTAGACCCAACCACCACCACTGTCTATATAAACACACTGAGACCCAACCACCACCACTGTCTATATAAACACACTAGACCCAACCACCACCACTGTCTAGACCCAACCACCACCACTGTCTATATAAACACACTAGACCCAACCACCACCACTGTCTATATAAACACACTGACCCAACCACCACCACTGTCTATATAAACACACTAGACCCAACCACCACCACTGTCTATATAAACACATGAGACCCAACCACCACCACTGTCTATATAAACACACTAGACCCAACCACCACCACTGTCTATATAAACACACTAGACCCAACCACTACCACTGTCTATATAAACACACTAGACCCAACCACCACCACTGTCTATATAAACACACTAGACCCAACCACCACCACTGTCTATATAAACACACTAGACCCAACCACCACCACTGTCTATATAAACACACTAGACCCAACCACTGTCTATATAAACACACTAGACCCAACCACCACCACTATAAACACACTAGTCTATATAAACACACTAGACCCAACCACCACCACTGTCTATATAAACACACTAGACCCAACCACCACCACTGTCTATATAAACACACTAGACCCAACCACTGTCTATATAAACACACTAGACCCAACCACCACCACTGTCTATATAAACACACTAGACCCAACCACCACCACTGTCTATATAAACACACTAGACCCAACCACCACCACTGTCTATATAAACACACTAGACCCAACCACCACCACTGTCTATATAAACACACTAGACCCAACCACCACCACTGTCTATATAAACACACTGAGACCCAACCACCACCACTGTCTATATAAACACACTAGACCCAACCACCACCACTGTCTATATAAACACACTAGACCCAACCACCACCACTGTCTATATAAACACACAAGACCCAACCACCACCACTGTCTATATAAACACACTGAGACCCAACCACACACTACCACTGTCTATATAAACACACTAGACCCAACCACCACCACTGTCTATAAACACACTGAGACCCAACCACCACCAAACACTAGACCCAACCACCACCACTGTCTACACTAGACCCACCACCACTGTCTATATAAACACACTAGACCCAACCACCACCACTGTCTATATAAACACACTAGACCCAACCACTGTCTATATAAACACATGAGACCCAACCACCACCACTGTCTATATAAACACACTAGACCCAACCACCACCACTGTCTATATAAACACACTAGACCCAACCACCACCACTGTCTATATAAACACACTAGACCCAACCACCACCACTGTCTATAAACACACTAACCCACACCACCACTGTCTATATAAACACACGACCCAACCACCACCACTGTCTATATAAACACACTAGACCCAACCACCACTGTCTATATAAACACATGAGACCCAACCACCACCACTGTCTATATAAACACACTAGACCCAACCAACCACTGTCTACCACTAGACCCAACCACTTTCTATATAAACACACGAGACCCAACCACCACCACTGTCTATATAAACACATGAGACCCAACCACTGTCTATATAAACACACGAGACCCAACCACCACCACTGTCTATATAAACACACTAGACCCAACCACCATCACTGTCTATATAAACACACGAGACCCAACCACCACCACTGTCTATATAAACACATGAGACCCAACCACTACCACTGTCTATATAAACACACTAGACCCAACCACCACCACTGTCTATATAAACACACTAGACCCAACCACTGTCTATATAAACACACTAGACCCAACCACTGTCTATATAAACACACTAGACCCAACCACTGTCTATATAAACACATGAGACCCAACCACCACCACTGTCTATATAAACACACTAGACCCAACAACCACCACTGTCTATATAAACACACGAGACCCAACCACCACCACTGTCTATATAAACACACTAGACCCAACCACCACCACTGTCCATATAAACACATGAGACCCAACCACTGTCTATATAAACACACTAGACCCAACCACCACCACTGTCTATATAAACACACTAGACCCAACCACTTTCTATATAAACACACGAGACCCAACCACCACCACTGTCTATAAAAACACACTAGACCCAACCATCACCACTATCTATATAAACACAAGAGACCCAACCACTGTCTATATAAACACACTAGACCCAACCACCACCACTGTCTATATAAACACACTAGACCCAACCACTGTCTATATAAACACACTAGACCCAACCACTGACTATATAAACACACTAGACCCAACCACCACCACTGTCTATATAAACACATGAGACCCAACCACCACCACTGTCTATATAAACACACTAGACCCAACCACCACCACTGTCTATATAAACACACTAGACCCAACCACTACCACTGTCTATATAAACACACTAGACCCAACCACCACCACTGTCTATATAAACACACTAGACCCAACCACCACCACTGTCTATATAAACACACTAGACCCAACCACCACCACTGTCTATATAAACACACTAGACCCAACCACTACCACTGTCTATATAAACACACTAGACCCAACCACCACCACTGTCTATATAAACACACTAGACCCAACCACCACCACTGTCTATATAAACACACTAGACCCAACCACTGTCTATAAAAACACACTAGACCCAACCATCACCACTATCTATATAAACACAAGAGACCCAACCACTGTCTATATAAACACACTAGACCCAACCACCACCACTGTCTATATAAACACACTAGACCCAACCACTGTCTATATAAACACACTAGACCCAACCACTGACTATATAAACACACTAGACCCAACCACCACCACTGTCTATATAAACACATGAGACCCAATCACCACCACTGTCTATATAAACACACTAGACCCAACCACCACCACTGTCTATATAAACACACTAGACCCAACCACTGTCTATATAAACACACTGTCTATATAAACACACTAGACCCAACCACCACCACTGTCTATATAAACACACTAGACCCAACCACCACCACTGTCTATATAAACACACTAGACCCAACCACCACCACTGTCTATATAAACACACTAGACCCAACCACCACCACTGTCTATATAAACACACTAGACCCAACCACCACCACTGTCTATATAAACACACTAGACCCAACCACCACCACTGTCTATATAAACACACTAGACCCAACCACTGTCTATATAAACACACTAGACCCAACCACTGTCTATATAAACACACTAGACCCAACCACCACCACTGTCTATATAAACACATGAGACCCAACCACTGTCTATATAAACACACTAGACCCAACCACCACCACTGTCTATATAAACACACTAGACCCAACCACTGTCTATATAAACACACGAGACCCAACCACCACCACTGTCTATATAAACACACTAGACCCAACCATCACCACTATCTATATAAACACATGAGACCCAACCACTGTCTATATAAACACACTAGACCCAACCACCACCACTGTCTATATAAACACACTAGACCCAACCACCACCACTGTCTATATAAACACATGAGACCCAACCACTGTCTATATAAACACACTAGACCCAACCACCACCACTGTCTATATAAACACACTAGACCCAACCACCACCACTGTCTATATAAACACATGAGACCCAACCACCACCACTGTCTATATAAACACACTAGACCCAACCACCACCACTGTCTATATAAACACACTAGACCCAACCACCACCACTGTCTATATAAACACACTAGACCCAACCACCACCACTGTCTATATAAACACACTAGACCCCACCACCACTGTCTATATAAACCCATAGAGGCATCCCCCCCCCACCCCTAGAGGGTGCCCCCCACCCACAGAGGCAGCTCCCCCCACCCATAGAGGCAGCCAGCCTAGTCACACTAGAGGCAGCCCCCCACCCCTAGAGGATGCCCCCCACCCACAGAGGCAGCTCCCCCCACCCTTTAGGGTGCCCCCACCCATAGAGGCAGCCAGCCTAGTCACACTAGAGGCAGCCCCCCACCCCTAGAGGATGCCCCCCACCCACAGAGGCAGCTCCCCCCACCCTTTAGGGTGCCCCCCACCCATAGAGGCAGTCCCCCCACCCCCCACCCATAGAGACAGTCCCCCCACCCCTAGAGGGTGCCCCCCACCCACAGAGACAGTCCCCCCACCCATAGAGGCAGCCCCCATAATCCTAACCCAGCCCCAAGGGGTATGTCCTCATTTTCATGTTAAGGCTTATGAGACAAGAATAGCATATATACAGTAGATGTATAAAGTGCCTATACCCATCACAGTGTGGAGTAGCCTACATCACCAGGTATGTTGTAGTCAACCTGATAAACAATCAGGAACCAGATGTATCTGCAAACCTGGAAAATAATGTCTTCCGGCCTCTGATGGGCCTCTGATGGGCCTCTGATGGGCCTCTGATGGGCCTCTGACTGTGTTTCTGACTGGTCTCTTCCGGCCTCTGATGGGCCTCTGATGGGCCTCTGATGGGCCTCTGATGGGCCTCTGATGGGCCTCTGATGGGCCTCTGACTGGTTTCTTCCGGCCTCTGATGGGCCTCTGACTGTGTTTCTGACTGGTCTCTTCCGGCCTTTGATGGGCCTCTGATGGGCCTCTGATGGGCCTCTGATGGGCCTCTGATGGGCCTCTGATGGGCCTCTGATGGGCCTCTGATGGGCCTCTGACTGGTTTCTTCCGGCCTCTGATGGGCCTCTGACTGTGTTTCTGACTGGTCTCTTCCGGCCTTTGATGGGCCTCTGATGGGCCTCTGATGGGCCTCTGATGGGCCTCTGATGGGCCTCTGATGGGCCTCTGATGGGCCTCTGATGGGCCTCTGATGGGCCTCTGACTGGTTTCTTCCGGCCTCTGATGGGCCTCTGACTGTGTTTCTGACTGTGTTTCTGACTGGTCTCTTCCGGCCTTTGATGGGCCTCTGATGGGCCTCTGATGGGCCTCTGATGTGTTTCTGACTGTGTTTCTGACTGTGTTTCTGACTGTGTTTCTGACTGGTCTCTTCCGGCCTTTGATGGGCCTCTGATGGGCCTCTGATGGGCCTCTGATGTGTTTCTGACTGTGTTTCTGACTGTGTTTCTGACTGGTCTCTTCTGGTCTCTGTCTGTGTCACGGTCGTTGTATGGAGGAGACCAAGGCGCAGCTTGGTCAGCGTACATTCTATTTATTTAACGAATGAACACTGAACAAAACAACAAAACGTGCAGACAGGCAACTTAACATAGAACAAGAACCCACAAATACCCTAGACAAAATGGCTTCCTAATTATGATCCCCAATCAGAGACAACGATAAACAGCTGCCTCTGATTGGGAACCAATTCAGGCCACCATAGACATACAATACCTAGACTTACAAAAAACTAAATATACAAAAGAAACTAGACAATACAAAAACTAACATACCCACCCATGTCACACCTTGACCTAACCAAAATAATAAAGAAAACAAAGGTCAGGGCGTGACAGTCTGGTCTCTGTTTGGTCTCTGTCTGGTCTCTGTCTGGTCTCTGTCTGGTCTCTGTCTGGTCTCTGTCTGGTCTCTGTCTGGTCTCTGTTTGGTCTCTGTCTGGTCTCTGTTTGGTCTCTGTCTGGTCTCTGTTTGGTCTCTGTCTGGTCTCTGTTTGGTCTCTGTCTGGTCTCTGTTTGGTCTCTGTCTGGTCTCTGTTTGGTCTCTGTCTAGTCTCTGTTTACCAGTGATAGTATATTATATAGTATATTATATAGTATAGTGTATTACCAGTGATAGTATAATATATTACCAGTGATAGTATATTATATAGTATAGTATATTACCAGTGATAGTATAGTATATTACCAGTGATAGTATATTATATAGTAGAGTATATTATATAGTATAGTGTATTACCAGTGATAGTATATTATATTGTATAGTATATTATATAGTAGAGTATATTACCAGTGATAGTATATTATATCGTTTAGTATATTGCCGGTGATAGTATATTATATAGTATAGTGTATTACCAGTGATAGTATATTATATTGTATAGTATATTATATAGTATAGTGTATTACCAGTGATAGTATATTATATTGTATAGTATATTATATAGTATAGTGTATTACCAGTGATAGTATATTATATTGTATAGTATATTATATAGTATAGTGTATTACCAGTGATAGTATATTATATTGTATAGTATATTATATAGTATAGTGTATTACCAGTGATAGTATATTATATCGTATAGTATATTATATAGTATAGTGTATTACCAGTGATAGTATATTATATTGTATAGTATATTATATAGTATAGTATATTACCAGTGATAGTATATTATATAGTATATTATATAGTATATTATATAGTATATTATATAGTATATTGTATAGTATATTATATAGTATAGTGTATTACCAGTGATAGTATATTATATCGTATAGTATATTATATAGTATAGTGTATTACCAGTGATAGTATATTATATAGTATATTATATAGTATATTATATAGTATATTGTATAGTATATTATATAGTATAGTGTATTACCAGTGATAGTATATTATATTGTATAGTATATTATATAGTATAGTGTATTACCAGTGATAGTATATTATATTGTATAGTATATTATATAGTATAGTGTATTACCAGTGATAGTATATTATATTGTATAGTATATTATATAGTATAGTGTATTACCAGTGATAGTATATTATATTGTATAGTATATTATATAGTATAGTGTATTACCAGTGATAGTATATTATATAGTATATTATATTGTATATTATATTGTATAGTATATTATATAGTATAGTGTATTACCAGTGATAGTATATTATATTGTATAGTATATTATATAGTATAGTATATTACCAGTGATAGTATATTATATCGTTTAGTATATTACCAGTGATAGTATATTATATTGTATAGTATATTATATAGTATAGTGTATTACCAGTGATAGTATAGTATATTACCAGTGATAGTATAGTATATTACCAGTGATAGTATATTATATCGTTTAGTATATTGCCGGTGATAGTATATTATATTGTATAGTATATTATATAGTATAGTGTATTACCAGTGATAGTATATTATATTGTATAGTATATTATATAGTATAGTATATTACCAGTGATAGTATATTATATTGTATAGTATATTATATAGTATAGTATATTACCAGTGATAGTATATTATATTGTATAGTATATTATATAGTAGAGTATATTACCAGTGATAGTATATTATATTGTATAGTATATTATATAGTATAGTGTATTACCAGTGATAGTATAGTATATTACCAGTGATAGTATATTATATTGTATAGTATATTATATAGTATAGTGTATTACCAGTGATAGTATATTATATTGTATAGTATATTATATAGTATAGTATATTACCAGTGATAGTATATTATATTGTATAGTATATTATATAGTAGAGTATATTACCAGTGATAGTATATTATATTGTATAGTATATTATATAGTATAGTGTATTACCAGTGATAGTATAGTATATTACCAGTGATAGTATATTATATTGTATAGTATATTATATAGTAGAGTATATTACCAGTGATAGTATATTATATTGTATAGTATATTATATAGTATAGTGTATTACCAGTGATAGTATATTATATTGTATAGTATATTATATAGTAGAGTATATTACCAGTGATAGTATATTATATTGTATAGTATATTGCCGGTGATAGTATATTATATAGTATACTATACTATATTATTGTTGTCCAATTCACACACCTATCAATAACACATTATGACACATTTCCATCCCTACTGTCTCTGACCTGGCGGACTGACTAAACACACATATTGCCTTATATCTGAGTGTTGGAATGTGCCCTGGCTGTCTGTAAATGTATAAACCAAAGAACGTGGTGATCTCTGGTTTCCTTAATATCACAAATTTGATGTAAAGTATTTATTTTTACTTTTGACTTTTTCTTCTGAAGTTTGACTATTGAGTACTTTCATCACCACTATATATTATTGCTGCATACCTCTCCAATTCCCAAAGCCATTTATAATAGCATAGCAGGGAGAACAACAACCCTGCATGGAATTCATCTCAACCAATAAAGTCACACAGCAGGCAGTAGGGTTTAGCATTGTCAATATGAGCCAGGTAGAGGGCTACAATATCTCTATCACACATTGTCTGTCTGTCTGGGAGCAATGACTACTATATTGATTAGCATCAGATATACTGTAGATAGGAGAGACATCCCGGTGGTAAAGGAGACAGAGAGGGGAGAGACATCCCGGTGGTAAAGGAGAGAGAGAGAGGGAGAGACATCCCGGTGGTAAAGGAGAGAGAGAGAGGAGAGACATCCCGGTGGTAAAGGAGAGAGAGAGGGGAGAGACATCCCGGTGGTAAAGGAGAGAGAGAGGGGAGAGACATCCCGGTGGTAAAGGAGACAGAGAGAGGGGAGAGACATCCCGGTGGTAAAGGAGAGAGAGAGGGGATCCCGGTGGTAAAGACATCCCGGTGGTAAAGGAGAGAGAGAGGGGAGAGAGACATCCCGGTGGTAAAGGAGAGAGAGAGAGGGGAGAGACATCCCGGTGGTAAAGGAGACAGAGAGGGGAGAGACATCCCGGTGGTAAAGGAGAGAGAGAGGGGAGAGACATCCCGGTGGTAAAGGAGAGAGAGAGGGAGAGACATCCCGGTGGTAAAGGAGAGAGAGAGACATCCCGGGGTAGAGACATCCCGGTGGTAAAGGAGAGAGAGAGGAGAGACATCCCGGTGGTAAAGGAGAGAGAGGGGAGAGACATCCCGGTGGTAAAGGAGAGAGAGAGAGGAGAGACATCCCGGTGGTAAAGGAGAGAGAGACATCCCGGTGGTAAAGGAGAGAGGGAGAGACATCCCGGTGGTAAAGGAGAGAGAGGGGAGAGACATCCCGGTGGTAAAGGAGAGAGAGAGGGGAGAGACATCCCGGTGGTAAAGGAGAGAGAGAGGGGAGAGACATCCCGGTGGTAAAGGAGAGAGAGAGGGGAGAGACATCCCGGTGGTAAAGGAGAGAGAGAGGAGAGACATCCCGGTGGTAAAGGAGAGAGAGAGGGGAGACATCCCGGTGGTAAAGGAGAGAGAGGGGAGAGACATCCCGGTGGTAAAGGAGAGAGAGAGAGACATCCCGGTGGTAAGGAGAGAGGGAGGGAGACATCCGGGGAGAGACATCCCGGTGGTAAAGGAGAGAGAGAGGGGGAGAGACATCCCGGTGGTAAAGGAGAGAGAGAGGGAGAGACATCCCGGTGGTAAAGGAGAGAGAGAGAGGACATCCCGGTGGTAAAGGAGAGAGAGAGGAGAGACATCCCGGTGGTAAAGGAGAGAGAGAGGGGGAGAGACATCCCGTGGTAAAGGAGAGAGAGAGGGGAGAGACATCCCGGTGGTAAAGGAGAGAGAGAGGGAGAGACATCCCGGTGGTAAAGGAGAGAGAGAGGGAGAGACATCCCGGTGGTAAAGGAGAGAGAGAGGGGAGAGACATCCCGGTGGTAAAGGAGAGAGAGAGGTGGTAAAGGAGAGACATCCCGGTGGTAAAGGAGAGAGAGAGGGAGAGACATCCCGGTGGTAAAGGAGAGAGAGAGGGGGAGAGACATCCCGGTGGTAAAGGAGAGAGAGAGGGGAGAGACATCCCGGTGGTAAAGGAAGAGGAGGGAGAGACATCCCGGTGGTAAAGGAGAGAGAGAGGGGAGATCCCGGTGGTAAAGGAGAGAGAGAGAGACATCCCGGGGTAAAGGAGAGAGAGAGAGGGGAGAGACATCCCGGTGGTAAAGGAGAGAGAGAGGGAGAGACATCCCGGTGGTAAAGGAGAGAGAGGGGAGAGACATCCCGGTGGTAAAGGAGAGAGAGGGGAGAGACATCCCGGTGGTAAAGGAGAGAGAGAGGGGAGAGACATCCCGGTGGTAAAGGAGAGAGAGAGAGGGGAGAGACATCCCGGTGGTAAAGGAGAGAGAGAGAGGTGGTAAAGGAGACATCCCGGTGGTAAAGGAGAGAGAGAGGGGGAGAGACATCCCGGTGGTAAAGGAGAGAGAGAGGAGAGACATCCCGGTGGTAAAGGAGAGAGAGAGAGGGGAGAGACATCCCGGTGGTAAAGGAGAGAGAGAGGGGAGAGACATCCCGGTGGTAAAGGAGAGAGAGAGGGGAGAGACATCCCGGTGGTAAAGGAGAGAGAGGGGAGAGGTGGTAGAGACATCCCGGTGGTAAAGGAGAGAGAGAGAGGGGAGAGACATCCCGGTGGTAAAGGAGAGAGAGAGAGGGAGAGACATCCGGTGGTAAAGGAGAGAGAGAGGGGGAGAGACATCCCGGTGGTAAAGGAGAGAGAGGGGAGACATCCCGGTGGTAAAGGAGAGAGAGAGAGGGGAGAGACATCCCGGTGGTAAAGGAGAGAGAGAGGGAGAGACATCCCGGTGGTAAAGGAGAGAGAGAGGGGAGAGACATCCCGGTGGTAAAGGAGAGAGAGAGGGGAGAGACATCCCGGTGGTAAAGGAGAGAGAGAGAGGGGAGAGACATCCCGGTGGTAAAGGAGAGAGAGAGGGGAGAGACATCCCGGTGGTAAAGGAGAGAGAGGGGAGAGACATCCCGGAGAGACATCCCGGTGGTAAAGGAGAGAGAGAGAGGAGAGACATCCCGGTGGTAAAGGAGAGAGAGAGGGGAGAGACATCCCGGTGGTAAAGGAGAGAGAGGAGAGACATCCCGGTGGTAAAGGAGAGAGAGGGGAGAGACATCCCGGTGGTAAAGGAGAGAGAGAGGGGAGAGACATCCCGGTGGTAAAGGAGAGAGAGAGGGGAGACATCCCGGTGGTAAAGGAGAGAGAGAGAGGAGAGACATCCCGGTGGTAAAGGAGAGAGAGAGGGAGAGACATCCCGGTGGTAAAGGAGAGAGAGGGGGAGAGACATCCCGGTGGTAAAGGAGAGAGAGAGGGGAGAGACATCCCGGTGGTAAAGGAGAGAGAGAGGGTGGTAGAGACATCCCGGTGGTAAAGGAGAGAGAGAGGGGAGAGACATCCCGGTGGTAAAGGAGAGAGAGAGGGAGAGACATCCCGGTGGTAAAGGAGAGAGAGAGGGGAGAGACATCCCGGTGGTAAAGGAGAGAGAGAGGGGAGAGACATCCCGGTGGTAAAGGAGAGAGAGAGGGGAGAGACATCCCGGTGGTAAAGGAGAGAGAGGAAAGGAGACATCCCGGTGGTAAAGGAGAGAGAGAGGGGAGAGACATCCCGGTGGTAAAGGAGAGAGAGAGGGGAGAGACATCCCGGTGGTAAAGGAGAGAAAGAGAGAGGGGGGGAGAGACATCCCGGTGGTAAAGGAGAGAGAGGAGAGACATCCCGGTGGTAAAGGAGAGAGAGAGGGAGAGACATCCCGGTGGTAAAGGAGAGAGAGAGAGGGGAGAGACATCCCGGTGGTAAAGGAGAGAGAGAGGGGAGAGACATCCCGGTGGTAAAGGAGAGAGAGAGGGGGAGAGACATCCCGGTGGTAAAGGAGAGAGAGAGGGAGAGACATCCCGGTGGTAAAGGAGAGAGAGAGGGGAGAGACATCCCGGTGGTAAAGGAGAGAGAGGGGGGGAGAGACATCCCGGTGGTAAAGGAGAGAGAGAGGGGAGAGACATCCCGGTGGTAAAGGAGAGAGAGAGACATCCGGGAGAGACATCCCGGTGGTAAAGGAGGAGAGAGGGGAGAGACATCCCGGTGGTAAAGGAGAGAGAGGAGGAGAGGGAGAGACATCCCGAGACATCCCGGTGGTAAAGGAGAGAGAGAGAGGGAGAGACATCCCGGTGGTAAAGGAGAGAGAGAGGGGAGAGACATCCCGGTGGTAAAGGAGAGAGAGAGGTAAAGGAGAGACATCCCGGTGGTAAAGGAGAGAGAGAGGGAGAGAGACATCCCGGTGGTAAAGGAGAGAGAGAGGGGGAGAGACATCCCGGTGGTAAAGGAGAGAGAGAGACATCCCGGTGGTAAGAGAGAGAGGGGAGAGACATCCCGGTGGTAAAGGAGAGAGGGGAGAGACATCCCGGTGGTAAAGAGAGAGAGGAGGGGGAGAGGTGGTAAAGGAGAGAGAGACATCCCGGTGGTAAAGGAGAGAGAGAGGGAGAGACATCCCGGTGGTAAAGGAGAGAGAGAGGGGAGAGACATCCCGGTGGTAAAGGAGAGAGAGGGGGAGAGACATCCCGGTGGTAAAGGAGAGAGAGAGGGGAGAGACATCCCGGTGGTAAAGGAGAGAGAGAGGGGAGAGACATCCCGGTGGTAAAGGAGAGAGAGAGGGGAGAGACATCCCGGTGGTAAAGGAGAGAGAGAGAGGGGAGAGACATCCCGGTGGTAAAGGAGAGAGAGGGGAGAGACATCCCGGTGGTAAAGGAGAGAGAGAGGGAGAGAGACATCCCGGTGGTAAAGGAGAGAGAGAGGGGAGAGACATCCCGGTGGTAAAGGAGAGAGAGGGGAGAGACATCCCGGTGGTAAAGGAGAGAGAGAGAGGGAGAGACATCCCGGTGGTAAAGGAGAGAGAGGGGAGAGACATCCCGGTGGTAAAGGAGACATCCCGGTGGTAAAGGAGAGAGAGAGAGAGACATCCCGGTGGTAAAGGAGAGAGAGAGGGAGAGACATCCCGGTGGTAAAGGAGAGAGAGAGGGGAGAGACATCCCGGTGGTAAAGGAGAGAGAGAGGGAGAGAGGTGGTAAAGGAGAGAGAGAGGGGAGAGACATCCCGGTGGTAAAGGAGAGAGAGAGACATCCGGTGGTAAAGGAGAGAGAGAGAGGGAGAGACATCCCGGTGGTAAAGGAGAGAGAGAGGGAGAGACATCCCGGTGGTAAAGGAGAGAGAGAGACATCCCGGGAGAGACATCCCGGTGGTAAAGGAGAGAGAGAGGGGAGAGACATCCCGGTGGTAAAGGAGAGAGAGAGGGGAGAGACATCCCGGTGGTAAAGGAGAGAGAGGGGAGAGACATCCCGGTGGTAAAGGAGAGAGAGAGGGGAGAGACATCCCGGTGGTAAAGGAGAGAGAGGGGAGAGACATCCCGGTGGTAAAGGAGAGAGAGAGGGGAGAGACATCCCGGTGGTAAAGGAGAGAGAGGGGAGAGACATCCCGGTGGTAAAGGAGAGAGAGAGGGAGAGACATCCCGGTGGTAAAGGAGAGAGAGAGAGGGGAGAGACATCCCGGTGGTAAAGGAGAGAGAGAGGGGAGAGACATCCCGGTGGTAAAGGAGAGAGAGGGGGAGAGACATCCCGGTGGTAAAGGAGAGAGAGAGGGAAAGAGACATCCCGGTGGTAAAGGAGAGAGAGAGGGGGAGAGACATCCGGTGGTAAAGGAGAGAGAGGGGAGAGACATCCCGGTGGTAAAGGAGAGAGAGAGGGGAGAGACATCCCGGTGGTAAAGGAGAGAGAGAGAGAGAGAGACATCCCGGTGGTAAAGGAGAGAGAGAGAGGGGAGAGACATCCCGGTGGTAAAGGAGAGAGAGAGGGGAGAGACATCCCGGTGGTAAAGGAGAGAGAGAGGGAGAGACATCCCGGTGGTAAAGGAGAGAGAGACATCCCGGTGGTAGGACAGGAGAGACATCCCGGTGGTAAAGGAGAGAGAGAGGGGAGAGACATCCCGGTGGTAAAGGAGAGAGAGGGAGAGACATCCCGGTGGTAAAGGAGACAGAGAGAGAGGGAGAGACATCCCGGTGGTAAAGGAGAGAGAGAGGGGGAGAGACATCCCGGTGGTAAAGGAGAGAGAGGGGGAGACATCCCGGTGGTAAAGGAGAGAGAGAGGGAGAGACATCCCGGTGGTAAAGGAGAGAGAGAGGGGAGAGACATCCCGGTGGTAAAGGAGAGAGAGGGGAGAGACATCCCGGTGGTAAAGGAGAGAGAGAGAGAGGAGAGACATCCCGGTGGTAAAGGAGAGAGAGGGGAGAGACATCCCGGTGGTAAAGGAGAGAGAGAGGAGAGAGAGAGACATCCCGGTGGTAAAGGAGAGAGAGAGGGGAGAGACATCCCGGTGGTAAAGGAGAGAGAGGGGAGAGACATCCCGGTGGTAAAGGAGAGAGAGGGGGAGAGACATCCCGGTGGTAAAGGAGAGAGAGAGGGGAGAGACATCCCGGTGGTAAAGGAGAGAGAGGGGAGAGACATCCCGGTGGTAAAGGAGAGAGAGAGACATCCGGTGGTAAAAGGAGAGACATCCCGGTGGTAAAGGAGAGAGAGGGGAGAGACATCCCGGTGGTAAAGGAGAGAGAGAGAGACATCCCGGTGGTAAAGGAGAGAGAGGGGAGACATCCCGGTGGTAAAGGAGAGAGGAGGGGAGAGACATCCCGGTGGTAAAGGAGAGAGAGAGAGACATCCCGGTGGTAAAGGAGAGACATCCGAAAGAGAGGAGAGACATCCCGGTGGTAAAGGAGAGAGAGGGGAGAGACATCCCGGTGGTAAAGGAGAGAGAGGGGAGAGACATCCCGGTGGTAAAGGAGAGAGAGAGGAGAGACATCCCGGTGGTAAAGGAGAGAGAGAGAGAGGAGAGACATCCCGGTGGTAAAGGAGAGAGAGGGGAGAGAGGGGAAAGAGACATCCCGGTGGTAAAGGAGAGAGAGGGGAGAGACATCCGGTGGTAAAGGAGAGGAGAGGGGAGAGACATCCCGGTGGTAAAGGAGAGAGAGAGGAGAGACATCCCGGTGGTAAAGGAGAGAGAGAGAGGGGGAGAGACATCCCGGTGGAGAAAGAGAGAGAGAGGGGACATCCCTCTCTCCCTCCTCTCTCTCTCCCTCACTCTCTCACACTCTCTCTCTCCCTCTCTCTCTCTCCCTCTCTCCTCACTCTCTCTCACACTCTCTCTCTCCCCTCTCTCCTCCCTCCCTCCTCTCCACTCTCTCTCCACTCCTCTCTCACTCCCTCTCTCTCTCCTCTCTCTCCCTCTCCCTCACTCTCTCTCTCACACCCTCCCTCTCTCTCCCTCTCTCTCCCTCTCTCCTCCCTCTCTCTCACACTCTCTCTCCTCTCTCTCTCTCTCTCTCTCCCTCTCTCTCTCCCTCCCTCTCCCTCTCTCTCTCTCCCTCTCTCTCTCTCTCCCTCTCTCTCTCCCTCCCTCTCTCCCACACTCTCTCCCAGAGAGCTAATAAGGCTGCTGCGTTATGTCGTCCGTTATTAAACGGATTAACAAACGCATTTTATTGGTTGTCAGAGGGAAAATTGGAGGAAATGGATTTGAAAATAATTTGTGGAAACAGTAGTCATGTCTCCAGCTTTTCTGCTCAGACAGAAGTAAAGTCTGGGAGAACAGAATTAGAGGGTGGGAGGACAGAATTAGAGGCTGGGAGGACAGAAGTAGATCTCGGGAGGACAGAGGTAGAGGCTGGGAGGACAGAAGTAGAGGCTGGGAGGACAGAAGTAGATCCCGGGAGGACAGAAGTAGATGCTGGGAGGACAGAGGTAGAGGCTGGGAGGACAGAGGTAGAGGCTGGGAGGACAGAAGTAGAGGCCGGGAGGACAGAAGTAGATGCTGGGAGGACAGAAGTAGAGGCTGTGAGGACGGAAGTAGATGCCGGGAGGACAGAGGTAGAGGCTGGGAAGACAGAAGTAGAGGCTGGGAGGACAGAAGTAGATCCCGGGAGGACAGAAGTAGATGCTGGGAGGACAGAGGTAGAGGCTGGGAGGACAGAAGTAGAGGCTGGGAGGACAGAGGTAGAGGCTGGGAGGACAGAGGTAGAGGACAGAAGTAGATGCTGGGAGGACAGAAGCTGGGAGACAGAGGTAGATGCTGGGAGGACAGAGGTAGACAGGAAGTAGATGCCGGGAGGACAGAAGTAGAGGGGAGGAGGATTATACAGAAGTAGAGGCTGGGAGGACAGAAGTAGATGCCGGGAGGACAGAAGTAGATGCCGGGAGGACAGAAGGTAGAACAATGGGAGACAGAAGTAGAGGCTGGGAGGACAGATTGGTTGGGAGGACTGAACAGTAGATTTGATTGGGAGGACAATAGATGCCTCTAGGATTTCTGGAGGACAGAAAGATAATGGGAGGGACTATAGATATGCCAGATCAATGCTGGGATCAGTGGTAATATTGTGAGTGCTAATTCACCAACAAGGTAGAACAATAGAATATCGTTTTGATTGGTTATGACAGAGCTGAACAGTGTTTTGATTGGTTGTAACCAATGATGCCTCTAATTTCTTGGAGCAGAAAGGATAATCCTAGGGGACTACAGATATGCCAGATCACTGTGATCATGTGGTAATATTGTGTTTTAGTGCTTTACCACTAATAACAGGGTAGTATTGTGTTTTAGTGCTTTACTACTAGTAACAGGGTAGTATCGTGTTTTAGTACTTTACCACTAGTAACGGGGTAACGGGGTAGTATTGTGCTTTAGTACTTTAACAGGAGTATTGTGTGTAAGTACTTTACAATAGTAACAGGTTAGTATTGTTTTTAAGTACTTTACTAGCAGTGAAATGGTAGTATTGTTTTTCTGTTCTTTACCAGTAATATTTTGTTTTGGTAATTAACCATATAGCATTGTGTTTTAGTACTGTATCAGTATTAACAAGGAAGAATTGTATTTCAGTTCTTTACCAGTAGTAACAGGTTAATATTTGTTTGTTTGTAATTTACCAGTAGTAACGGTTAGTATTTGTTTGTTTGTAATTTACCAGTAGTATTATTATTTGTTTGTTTGTAATTTACCAGTAGTATTGTGTTTCAGTACTTTAACAGTAGTATTGTGTTTCAGTACTTTACCAGTAGTATTGTGTGTTCAGTACTTTACCAGTAGTAACAGTGTTAATACTTTACCAGTAGTATTGTGTTTCAGTACTTTACCAGTAGTAATGTGTTTCAGTACTTTGTAGTATTGTGTTTACCAGTAGTACTGTGTAGTCAGTACAGTAGTATTGTGTTTCAGTACTTTACCAGTAGTATTGTGTTTCAGTACTTTACCAGTAGTATTGTGTTTCAGTACTTTACCAGTAGTATTGTGTTTCAGTACTTTACCAGTAGTAATGTGTTTCAGTACTTTACCAGTAGTATTGTGTTTCAGTACTTTACCAGTAGTATTGTGTTTCAGTACTTTACCAGTAGTATTGTGTTTCAGTACTTTACCAGTAGTATTGTGTTTCAGTACTTTACCAGTAGTATTGTGTTTCAGTACTTTACCAGTAGTATTGTGTTTCAGTACTTTACCAGTAGTATTGTGTTTCAGTACTTTACCAGTAGTATTGTGTTTCAGTACTTTACCAGTAGTATTGTGTTTCAGTACTTTACCAGTAGTATTGTGTTTCAGTACTTTACCAGTAGTATTGTGTTTCAGTACTTACCAGTAGTATTGTGTTTCAGTACTTTACCAGTAGTATTGTGTTTCAGTACTTTACCAGTAGTATTGTGTTTCAGTACTTTACCAGTAGTAATGTGTTTCAGTACTTTACCAGTAGTATTGTGTTTCAGTACTTTACCAGTAGTATTGTGTTTCAGTACTTTACCAGTAGTATTGTGTTTCAGTACTTTACCAGTAGTAATGTGTTTCAGTACTGTTACCAGTAGTATTGTGTTTCAGTACTTTACCAGTAGTAATGTGTTTCAGTACTTTACCAGTAGTATTGTGTTGTCAGTACACTTACCAGTAGTAATGTATTGTTTTCAGTACTTTACCAGTAGTAATGTGTTTCAGTACTTTACCAGTAGTAATGTGTTTCAGTACTTTACCAGTAGTAATGTGTTTCAGCACTTTACCAGTAGTATTGTGTTTCAGCACTTTACCAGTAGTAATGTGTTTCAGTACTTTACCAGTAGTAATGTGTTTCAGTACTTTACCAGTAGTATTGTGTTTCAGTACTTTACCAGTAGTATTGTGTTTCAGTACTTTACCAGTAGTATTGTGTTTCAGTACTTTACCAGTAGTATTGTGTTTCAGTACTTTACCAGTAGTATTGTGTTTCAGTACTTTACCAGTAGTATTGTGTTTCAGTACTTTACCAGTAGTATTGTGTTTCAGCTTACTTTACCAGTAGTATTGTGTTTCAGTACTTTACCAGTAGTATTGTGTTTCAGTACTTTACCAGTAGTATTGTGTTTCAGTACTTTACCAGTAGTATTGTGTTTCAGTACTTTACCAGTAGTAATGTGTTTCAGTACTTTACCAGTAGTATTGTGTTTCAGTACTTTACCAGTAGTATTGTGTTTCAGTACTTTACCAGTAGTAATGTGTTTCAGTACTTTACCAGTAGTATTGTGTTTCAGTACTTTACCAGTAGTATTGTGTTTCAGTACTTTACCAGTAGTAATGTGTTTCAGTACTTTACCAGTAGTAATGTGTTTCAGTACTTTACCAGTAGTAATGTGTTTCAGTACTTTACCAGTAGTATTGTGTTTCAGTACTTTACCAGTAGTAATGTGTTTCAGTACTTTATAAGTAGTATTGTGTTGTAATACCTTACCAGTAGTAAGAAGGTAGTATTGTTTTTCAGTACTTTACCAGTAGTAATGTGTTTCAGTACTTTACCAGTAGTAATGTGTTTCAGTACTTTACCAGTAGTATTGTGTTTCAGTACTTTACCAGTAGTATTGTGTTTCAGTACTTTACCAGTAGTATTGTGTTTCAGTACTTTACCAGTAGTATTGTGTTTCAGTACTTTACCAGTAGTATTGTGTTTCAGTACTTTACCAGTAGTATTGTGTTTCAGTACTTTACCAGTAGTATTGTGTTTCAGTACTTTACCAGTAGTAATGTGTTTCAGTACTTTACCAGTAGTATTGTGTTTCAGTACTTTACCAGTAGTATTGTGTTTCAGTACTTTACCAGTAGTATTGTGTTTCAGTTTTACAGTACTTTACCAGTAGTATTGTGTTTCAGTACTTTACCAGTAATATTGTGTTTCAGTACTTTATAAGTAGTATTGTGTTGTAATACCTTACCAGTAGTAAGAAGGTGGTATTGTTTTTCAGTACTTTACCAGTAGTAATGTGTTTCAGTACTTTACCAGTAGTATTGTGTTTCAGTACTTTACCAGTAGTATTGTGTGTTCAGTACTTTACCAGTAGTATTGTGTTTCAGTACTTTACCAGTAGTATTGTGTTTCAGTACTTTACCAGTAGTATTGTGTTTCAGTACTTTACCAGTAGTATTGTGTTTCAGTACTTTACCAGTAGTATTGTGTTTCAGTACTTTACCAGTAGTATTGTGTTTCAGTACGTTAACAGTAGTATTGTGTGTTTCAGTACTTTACCAGTAGTATTGTGTTTCAGTACTTTACCAGTAGTATTGTGTGTTTCAGTACTTTACCAGTAGTATTGTGTTTCAGTACTTTACCAGTAGTATTGTGTTTCAGTACTTTACCAGTAGTAACAGGGTAGTACTCTATTATCAGAGCAGCAGCCCCAGTGACGATGGTGGCAGAGCCTATCTCTCAAGGAACAATAAGCAATGGTTCCATACAATCTGTTCCTCTGGAGACCTGGAACAGACAGAGGGGGAGGGGAAGACACAATTTCACTAACCCCTCCTGTAGAGAGCAGAGGGAGGGAGGAGGCAGCTCACAATAGCCCTACATACAAAACCTTTAGAGAACAGAGGGAGGGAGGCTGTTCCTCTGGGGCCCCTGCCTGTGAGACCTGGTACAGAGAGAGGTAGGAGGGAGAAGGGAGGAGAGAACAGCATTATCAGTATTCTTCTGTAGAGAGCAGAGGGAGAGATCGAACACTCACAACAGCCCAACAGACGATCCCCTAGTGTACAACACACTCACCAGTATGCACTGTCAGTCTGCTCACAAATGAATGAGACAATCTGCAGGTGTGTGTGCATAGTGATCAACAGTTGGCACGGTCCCTGTAGGGAGCGGTGGTGTAGCGAGGTGGCTGGGGTGAGAGAGCATCACAGGGGTGAGACGGAGGACGATGGGGGGAGCGAGGCAGGGGAGGAGGGGGGAGCATGTCGGGGGAGGAGGGGGAGAGTATGGTGGGGCGAGGATGAGGGAGAGCTTGTTGGGGGAGGAGCGGGGGGGAGAGTGTGGCTCGGGGGAGGAGAGGTGAGAGCGTTGTGCCCAGCACCTGGCTGGTGCCCTGGGGGGAACTGGCAGATGGTGGTGGTGGTGACACAGTGTGTGGGTGACTAAGCCCTGTTTCCTGGCAGCCAGCTCTGAAGCAGAACAGAGGAGGGGAGAAAACAAGGATGATGGGAGGAGGGGGAGGAGGTGAGGAGGAGGAGTGGAGGAGGACTGGAGGAGGAGCGGTAGAGAGAAGAGAGGAGGGGGGAGGAGGAGGACGAGACAATGCCAGAGAGGGGGATGGGCTCAGAATCAGAATCAGATTGGGTAGAGTAGAGAACCAGGGTTACAGGGCTCAGACTGAATCAGATTGGGTAGAGTAGAGAACCAGGGTTACAGGGCTCAGACTGAATCAGATTGGGTAGAGTATAGAACCAGGGTTACAGGGCTCAGACTGAATCAGATTGGGTAGAGTAGAGAACCAGGGTTACAGGGCTCAGACTGAATCAGATTGGGTAGAGTAGAGAACCAGGGTTACAGGGCTCAGACTGAATCAGATTAGGTAGAGTAGGGAACCAGGTTTACAGGGCTCAGACTGAATCAGATTGGGTAGAGTAGGGAACCAGGGTTACAGGGCTCAGACTGAATCAGATTGGGTAGAGTAGCCTTGTTACTGTTCTTTTATTGTTGCTCCTTAAGTATTTACTTTTCAGTTTTTCAACTTTATTTGTCTTTTATATTTGTTTATTTTAGTAAATACATTCTTAACACTTATTTTCTGTTGTCATGTCTGCTCTTTACTGGGATTCGTCATTACGCGGACCTGGTCCTCATCATTACGCGGACCTGGTCCTCATCATTACGCGCACCTGGTCCTCATCATTACGCGCACCTGGTCCTCATCATTACGCGGACCTGGTCCTCATCATTACGCGGACCTGGTTCTCATCATTACGCGGACCTGGTCCTCATCATTACGCGGACCTGGTCCTCATCATTACGCGCACCTGGTTCTCCTCATTACGCGGACCTGGTCCTCATCATTACGCGGACCTGGTCCTCATCATTACGCGGACCTGGTTCTCATCATTACGCGGACCTGGTCCTCATCATTACGCGGACCTGGTTCTCATCATTACGCGGACCTGGTTCTCATCATTACGCGGACCTGGTCCTCATCATTACGCGGACCTGGTTCTCATCATTACGCGGACCTGGTCCTCATCATTACGCGGACCTGGTCCTCATCATTACGCGGACCTGGTTCTCATCATTACGCGGACCTGGTTCTCATCATTACGCGGACCTGGTTCTCATCATTACGCGGACCTGGTCCTCATCATTACGCGCACCTGGTTCTCATCATTACGCGGACCTGGTCCTCATCATTACGCGGACCTGGTCCTCATCATTACGCGGACCTGGTTCTCATCATTACGCGGACCTGGTCCTCATCATTACGCGGACCTGGTCCTCATCATTACGCGGACCTGGTTCTCATCATTACGCGGACCTGGTTCTCATCATTACGCGGACCTGTGAATCATTATGAATAACACCTGAACTCCATTACCTTCATCATCTCCTCCCCTTTATATGTCCCTCTCCCATGTTCACTCACCAGTTGGTATTGTTCTTGCGTATCGGCGTTCTGCCTTATGTTAGTGTCATGTTTTCTTGGTTTCACCGGCAACAGCTTCTGACTCACCTCCCCGTCATTATGACTGAATTGTTGGTTAGGGGCTCGTAAGTAAGCATTTCACTGTGAAGTGTACTACACCTGTTGTATTCAGCGCATATGACAAATACAATTTGATTGGATTTGCAGGGCTTAAAGGGAATAACAGAGCACCGGGGCTACAGAGCTTAAAGGGGATGACAGAGCACCGGTGCTACAGGGCTTAAAGGGAATGATAGAGCACCGGGGCTACAGAGCTTAAAGGGAATGACAGAGCACCGGGGCTGCAGGGCTTAAAGGGGATGACAGAGCACCGGGGCTGCAGGGCTTAAAGGGAATGACAGAGCACCGGGGCTGCAGGGCTTAAAGGGAATGACAGAGCACCGGGGCTGCAGGGCTTAAAGGGAATGACAGAGTACCGGGGCTGCAGGGCTGCAGGGCTTAAAGGGAATGACAGAGCACCGGGGCTGCAGGGCTTAAAGGGGATGACAGAGCACCGGGGCTGCAGGGCTGCAGGGCTTAAAGGGAATGACAGAGCACCGGGGCTGAAGGGCTTAAAGGGAATGACAGAGCACCGGGGCTGCAGGGCTTAAAGGGAATGACAGAGCACCGGGGTTGCAGGGCTTAAAGGGGATGATAGAGCACCGGGGCTACAGAGCTTAAAGGGAATGATAGAGCACCGGGGCTGCAGGGCTAAAAGGGAATGATAGAGCACCGGGGTTGCAGGGCTTAAAGGGGATGACAGAGCACCGGGGCTACAGAGCTTAAAGGGAATGACAGAGCACCGGGGCTGCAGGGCTTAAAGGGAATGACAGAGCACCGGGGCTGCAGGGCTGAATGGGAATGAAATGGGCTGGGGTTGGGATGGGGTGAGACGGGTGAGGAGGGGTGGGACAAACAGATGTTGCTCATTAGCCTTTAAAAGTGTCTGTCTGCATGCTTAACCATGTGATGAATTCATACACAGTGCATTCGTAAAGTATTCAGACCCCTTGACTTTTCTCACATTTTGTTACATTAAAGCCTTATTCTAAAAAATAATTCAATAAAAGATAACCCGTCATCAATCTACACACAATACCCCGTAATGACAAAGGGAAAACAGGTTTTTAAACATTTTCGCCAGTTAATCAAAAATAAAAAACAGAAATACCTTAATTACATATTCAGACCCTTTTCCATGAGACTCGAAATTGAGCTCAGGTGCATCCCGTTTCCTTGAGACGGTTCTATTACTTGATTGGAGTCCACCTACAGTACATTCAATTGATTGGACACTATAACGTCCATGGAGAATAAGAGCACCTCCTCCCAGCTGCCCACTGCACTGAGGCTATAATACCACCACCGATAGATCTACGATAGTCAAGAATTTCAATCAGCATTTTTCTACGGCTGGCCATGCTTTCCACCTGGCTACCCCGGTCAACAGCTCTGCACCCCCCACAGCAACTTGCCCAAGCCTCCCAAATCCAGATAGTCGATGATCTGAAAAAGCTGCAAAATCTGGATCCCTACAAATCAGCCGGGCTAGACAATCTGGACCCTCTCTTCCTAAAATGATCTGCCGAAATTGTTGCAACCCCTATTACTAGCCTATTCAACCTCGCTTTTGTATTGTCTGAGATCCCAAAGATTGGAAAGCAGCTGCGGTCATCCCCCTCTTCAAAGGGGGAGACACCCTAGACCCAAACTGTTACAGACCTATATCCATCCTGCCCTGCCTTTCTAAAGTCTTCATTGACCTGGCCAAGGCTTTCGACTCTGTCAATCACCACATTCTTATCGGCAGACTCAACAGGCTTGGTTTCTCAAATGACTGCCTCGCCTGGTTCACCAATTACTTCTCTGATAGAGTTCAGTGTGTCAAATCGGAGGGTCTGCTGTCCGGACCTCTGGCGGTCTCTATGGGGGTGCCACAGGGTTCAATTCTTGGACCGACTCTCTTCTCTGTATACATCAATGAGGTCGCTCTTGCTGCTGGTGATTCTCTGATCACCTCTATGCAGACGACACCATTCTGTATACCTCTGGCCCTTCTTTGGACACTGTGTTAACTAACCTCCAGACGAGTTTCAATGCCATACAACTCTCCTTCCGTGGCCTCCAACTGCTCTTAAATGCAAGTACAACTAAATGCATGCTCTTCAACCGATCGCTGCCTGCACCTGCCCGCCTGTCCAACATCACTACTCTGGATGGTTCTGACTTTGAATATGTGGACAACTACAAATACCTGGGTGTCTGGCTAGACTGTAAACTCTCCTTCCAGACTCACATCAAGCATCTCCAATCCAAAATTATATCTAGAATCGGCTTCCTATTTCGCAACAAAGCCTCCTTCCCTTGTCCACCAAACATACCTCGTAAAACTGACTATCCTACCGATCCTTGACTTCAGCGATGTCAAAATAGCCTCCAACACTCTACTCAGCAAATGGGATGCAGTCTATCACAGTGCCATCCATTTTGTCACCAAAGCCCCATATACTATCCACCACTTCGACCTGTATGCTCTCGTTGGCTGGCCCTCGCTTCATATTCGTCGTCAAAGCCACTGGCTCCAGGACATCTATTAGCCTTTGCTAGGTAAAGCCCCACCTTATCCCAGCTCACTGGTCACCATAGCAACACCCACCCGTAGCACGTTCCAGCAGGTATATTTCACTGGTCATCCCCAAAGCCAACTCCTCCTTTGGCTGCCTTTTCTTCCAGTTCTCTGCTGCCAATGACTGGAACGAATTGCAAAAATCACTGAAGCTGGAGACTCTCCCTCACTATCTTTAAGCATCAGCTGTCAGAGCAGCTTACAGATCATTGCACCTGTGCATAGCTCATCTGTAAATTGCCCAACCAACTACCTCATCCCCATATTGTTATTTATTTTATTTATTTTGCTCCTTTTTGCACCCCAGTATCTCTACTTGCACATTCATCTTCTGTACATCTATCACTCCAGTGTTTAATTGCTAAATTGTAATTATTTCTTTACCTCCCTAATCTTACTTCATTTACACACATTGTATATAGACTTTTCTATTGTGTTATTGACTGTATGTTTGTTTATTCCATGTGTAACTGTGTTGTTTCTGTAGCACTGCTTTGCTTTATCTTGGCCAGGTCGCAGGTGTAAATGAGAACTTGTTCTCAACCTGGTTAAATAAAACAATAAAACATTTGGAAAGTCACACACCATAATGTAAAAGCAAAAACACTTTTTATTTTTTTTATTTTTTTTCTTGAGATGTTTCTACAACTTGATAGGAGTCCACCTGTGGTAAATTCAATTGATTGGACATGATTTGGAAAGGCACACACCTGTCTATATAAGGTCCCAGAGTTGACAGTGTATGTCAGAACAAAAACTAAGCCACGAGGTCGAAGAAATTATCCATAGAGCTCCGAGACAGGATTGTGTCATGGCACAGATATGGGAAAGGGAACCAAAGCATTTCTGCAGCATTGAAGGTCCCCAAGAACTAAGTGGCCTCCATCATTCTTAAATGGAAGAACCACCAAGACTCTTCCTAAACTGAGCAATCAGTGGGAGATGAGCCTTGGTCAGGCAGGTGACCAAGAATGTGATTGTCACTGTGACAGAGCTCCAGAGTTCATCTGTGAAGATGGGAGAACTTTCCAGAAGGACAATCAACGCTGCAGCACTCCACCAATCAGGCCTTTATGGTAGAGTGGCCAGACGGAAGCCACTCCTCAGTAAAAGGCACATGACAGCCCACTTGGAGTTTGCTAAAAGGCACCTAAAGGACTCCCAAACCATGAAAAACAAGATTCTCTGGTCTGATGAAACCAAGATTAAACTCTTTGGCCTGAATTGCCAAGCGTCATGTGTGGAAGGAAACCTGGCACAGTCCTAACAGTGAAGCATGGTGGTTGCAGCATCATGCTGTGGGGATGTTTTTCAGTGACAGGGACTGGGAGACTAGTCAGGATCAAGGTAAAGATGAACGGAGCAAAGTACAGAGAGATCCTTGATGAAAACCTGCTCCAGAGCGCTCAGGACCTCAGACTGGGGCAACAACCTTCCAACAGGACAACAACCCTAAGCACACAGCCAGGGCAATGCAGGAGTGGCTTTGGGACAAGTCTCTGAATGTCCTTGAGTGGCCCAGCCAGAGCCCGGAATTGAACCTTTGAACATCTCTGGAAAGGCCTGAAAATAGCGATGCTCTGCATCCAACCTGATAGACCTTGAGAGGATCTGCAGAGAAGAATGGTAGATCCCCAAAAAACGGTCTGCCAAGCCTGTAATGTTGTTCGTCTGTCGTTTGAAGAGAGTCAGACCGAAATGCAGCGTGTAGGTTACTCATGACTTTTAATGAAGGAACCCCCCCCCTAAGGTGCGGACTCCGGGACGCACCTCAAGAGCATAGGGAGGGTCCGGGTGGGCGTCTGTCCATGGTGGCGGTTCTGGCTCGGGACGTGGACCCCACTCCATAAATGTCCTAGTTCCTCCCCTTCGCGTCCTAGGATAATCCACCTTCTCCGCCGACCATGGCCTAATAGTCCTCACCCTGATCCCCACATAACTGAGGGGCAGCTCGGGACCGAGGGGCAGCTTGGGACAGAGGGGCAGCTCGGGACAGAGGGGCAGCTCGGGACAGAGGGGCAGCTCGGGACAGAGGGGCATCTCAGGATAGAGGGGCATCTCAGGATAGAGGGGCATCTCAGGATAGAGGGGCATCTCAGGACAGAGGGGCATCTCAGGACAGAGGGGCAGCCCGGGACAGAGGGGCAGCCCGGGACAGAGGGGCAGCCCGGGACCGAAGCAGCCCGGTACTGAGGGGAAGCCCGGTACTGAGAGGGAGCCCAGTACAGAGAGGAAGCCTAGTACTGAGAGGAAGCTCAGTACTGAGAGGAAGCTCAGGCAGGTAGTAGGCTCCGGTAAATCCTGGCTGGCTGGTGGAACTGGATGATTCAGGTTGTCTGGCCGATCTAGAAGATCTTGGCAGACTGGCACTTCTGGTGGATCCTGGCAGACTGGTGAAGCTGGGCCGACTGGCGGCGCTGGGCAGACAGGAGACTCCGGCAGCGCAGGAGAGGAGAAAGGCTCTGGCTGCGCTGAACAGGCGGGAGACTCCAACAGCACAGGAGAGGAGAAAAGCTCTGGCTGCGCTAAACAGGCGAGGCGCACTGGACGCGCTGGGCCGACTGGGAGCACTGGTGGCGCTGGACAGACAGGAGACTCCGGCAGCGCAGGAGAGGAGAAAGGCTCTGGCTGCGCTGAACAGGCGGGGTGCACTGGACGCGCTGGGCCGACTGGTAGCACTGGTGGCGCTGGGCAGACAGGAGACTCCGGCAGCGCAGGAGAGGAGAAAGGCTCTGGCTGCGCTGAACAGGCTGGAGACTCCGATAGCACAGGAGGGGAGAAAAGCACTGGCTGTGCTGAACAGGCGATGCGCACTGGACGCGCTGGGCCGACTGGGAGCACTGGCGGCGCTGGGCAGGCGAGACGCACTGGAGGCATGGTGCGTGGTGCGTGGTCCTTCTGTAGCTCAGTTGGTAGAGCATGGCGCTTGTAACGCCAGGGAAGTGGGTTCGATCCCCGGGACCACCCATACGTAGAATGTATGCACACATGACTGTAAGTCGCTTTGGATAAAAGCGTCTGCTAAATGGCATATATTATTATTATATTTATATTATGGTGCTGGAACTGGTGGTACTGGATCGAGGACACGCACAGGAAGCCTGGTGCGGGGAGCTGCTACCGGAGGACTGGTGTGTGGAGGTGGCACAGGATGGGCTAGACCATGAAGGCGTACTGGAGATCTTGAGAGCAGTGTAGGCACAGGACGTGCAAGGCTAGGGATGTGCACAGGAGGCCTGGTGCGTGAGGCTGGCACCAACTTCACCAGCCGACTAACACGCACCTCAGGTTGAGTATGGAGCGCTAACTCAGGTGCTATCAAATCCCCGACACGATCCGTCGGACTAATATTATATCTATAGCACCAAGCTAGCAACTCCCTCATTACTCTCCACTCCACTTTCCCCATTAACTCCTTCACAGTCTCTGCTTCGCTCACCTCTAACACTGGCTCTGGTTCTGGTCTCCTCCTTGGCTCCTCACGATGAACAAGGAGAGTTGGTTCAGGTCTATCTCCTGACTCAGCCATACTCTCCCTGAGCCCCCCCCCCCAATAATTTTTTTGGGGTGACTTTCCGGTTTCCAACCGCGTCTCCGTGCTGCCTCCTCATACATGCGCCTCTCCGCTTTAGCTGCCTCTATTTCCTCCTTGGGACGGCGATATTCTCCCGGCTGCGCCCAGGGTCCTTTACCGTCTAATTCCTCCTCCCATGTCCAAATCTCCAAATGATGCAGTCTCTCCCATTGCAACTGCTCTTCACGATTAACAGGGAGAGTAGGCTCGGGTCTGTTTCCTGCCACTCTCTCTCTGCGCTTTCCCGTTACCTTCGGTTTTCGCTCTGTATAACCGTGCTTTCCTTTTCGATTCCATACGTGTATAGCCCTCTTCGCATTGCTGTAGGGAATCCCAGGCGGGCTCCTGCACTCGCTCTGGGTCGGCCGCCCACCTGTCGATTTCTTCCCACGTCATATAATCCCTGCTTCTGCCGTCCATAACGTCCTCCTTTAGATCCTGCCAGTTCACACGCTGCTCGGTCTGTGAATGGTGGTGGGTGATTCTGTAATGTTGTTCTTCTGTTGTTTGAAGAGAGTCAGACCGAAATGCAGCGTGTAGGTTACTCATGACTTTTAATGAAGTTAAAGCGGTACATGAAATAACTGTATATGAAAACAACAAAGGAGTGAAACTAATTACAGCCTATCTGGTGACTAACACAGAGACAGGTACAATCACCCACGAAATACAACGCGCACTCAGGCTACCTAAATACGGTTCCCAATCCGAGACAACGAGAATCAGCTGACTCCAATTAGGAATCGCCTCAGGCAGCCAAGCCTAACTAGACACACCCCTAATAATACACAATCCCAATTAATACAAACCCCAATACGAAATACAACATATAAACCCATGTCACACCCTGGCCAACCCAAACATATAACAAAAACACAAGATAGGCAGCCTGAGTGCGTGTTGTATTTCGTGGGTGATTGTACCTGTCTCTGTGTTAGTCACCAGATAGGCTGTAATTAGTTTCACTCGTTTGTTGTTTTTGTATTTTCAGTTATTTCAAACAACAGACAAACTTCGTTACAATTGTGATGTCATTATGGGGTATTGTGATGTCATTATGGGGTATTGTGATGTCATTATGGGGTATTGTGTGTAGATTGACAAGGGGAATTTTTTTTCAATACGTTTTGGATTATTAAGGATGTAACGTAACAAAATGTGGAAAATGTCAAGGGGTCTGAATGCGCTGAACAGCAAAAGTGTCAACGATTTTACAGGAAATCAGTACATTTTAATAAATCCATTACACACTAATCTATGGATTTTAAGTGACTGAGAATACAGCATCCGGATCAGAAATCCAGGCAGTATCTGGTGTGACCACCATTTGCCTCATGCAGATCTCCTTCACATAGAGTTGATCAGGATGTTGATTGTAGCCTGTGGAATGTTGTCCCACTCCTATTCAACGGCTGTGTGAAGTTTCTGGATAGTGGAGGGGAATTTGAACACGACAATCCAGATTTTCCTAAACATGCTTTATAAGTTTTATTTCAGCTGATGAAACATGGGACCAACACTACATTTTGAAGTCTACATGCTATTTTCTACAACCATTTCAGTCTCTTATTCACTCTCATCCTGTAATAACAATAATATATTTAATAGTAATAACATATTTAATATTACTAATATTTTTAATAACAATAATACATTTAATAATATAAAAAATATATTTTATAATAATTATGATATTTTTCGCTGAATGTTGTAAACTTTTTTCCTTTTTTTAACCAGCCTATATACTGTCTACCCAGGATTACCTCATAATAATTTTTAAACTATTTTTTAACCAGCCTATATACTGTCTACCCAGGATTACCTGTTAATAATATAAAAACTTTTTTTTAAGCAGCCTATATACAGTCTACACAGGATTAGCTCAGCCCATTGGCAGTCTTCTGACTCGCTGGCCGTTGTTTAGAGGGTCAGGGATTGTCAGGAGTCTCATTTACAACAATCCTCCCCGGAGACCTGTGGTCCTGAAATGTCATTGGTCTAGGTTCCACTGTGACAGACAAAGGTCAGTAGTGACAGACTCCTCAGCTAGCTATTGATTACCAATCGCCTGTTATTAGGCAGGTCCCCAGTCCACTGGTATGTCATTATACAGGGCAATTACACAGAGGAGATTCTCATTATGGAAATTCATTCAGATTTTAAAGGATTGTATCTGAAATGTAAATTCTAGGAGATAGGACAATCAATAAGCATTCGTTTGATGTCAGAGGGTGTGGCTCAACTAAGGCCAGTATTCAACCCTATCTCGGGTTATATGCTTTTAAAAGGCAATTTTGGATTGATCCAAAATATGCAATGATTGAATCCAGGCCTTACACAGAGATGATTTGTAAATATATTATTTTCAATTAAAGAGCTACAAAATGTAACATGTAACAATATATGAACACATCACATTCAAACAGTATTTGCATTTAGCAAAACATTTAAAATATTCTGATATTGGCTAATATATTTTTGGGGGGGTGGGGTAGATCAGCGTTAACATTGCAGATAGATTGTAGCTTCCATCAATGTAAATGTCTGCATTTTTGTATATATACAGTACCAGTCCATAGCTCATTCAAGGGTTTTTCTTAATTGTAGCAATTTTCTACATTTTAGAATAACAGCAAAGACATCACAACTATGAAATAACAGATATGGAATCATGTAGTAACCAAAAAAGTGTTAAACAAATCAAAATATAATTTTAGATTCTTCAAGGTAGCCACCCTTTGCCTTG
Source organism: Oncorhynchus gorbuscha (assembly GCF_021184085.1). NCBI lineage: Eukaryota > Metazoa > Chordata > Actinopteri > Salmoniformes > Salmonidae > Oncorhynchus > Oncorhynchus gorbuscha. The sequence goes on along the minus strand of NC_060178.1, from coordinate 2,240,474 downwards.
ATGACAGCTTTGCGCACTCTGGCATACTCTCAACCAGCTTCACCTGGAATGCTTTTCCAACTGTCTTGAAGGAGTTCACACAAATGCTGAGCACTTGTCAGCTGCTTTTCCTTCCCTCTGCAGTACAACTCATCCCAAACCATCTCAATTGGGTTGAGGTCGTGTGATTGTGGAGGCTAGGTCATCTGATGCAGCACTCCATCACTCCCCTTCCTGTTCAAATATCCCTTACACAGCCTAGAGATGTGTTGGGTCATTGTCCTGTTGAAAAACAAATGATAGTCCCACTAAACGCAAACCAAATGGGATGGTGTATTGCTGCAGAATGCTGTGGTAGCCATGCTGGTTAAGTGTGCCTTGAATTGTAAATAAATCACAGACAGTGTCACCAGTAAAGCACCATCACACCATAACACCTCCTCCTCCATGCTTCACGGTGGGAACCACACATGCAGAGATCATCCGTTCACCCACACCGCGTCTCACAAAGACACGGCGGTTGGAACCAAAAATCTCCAATTTGGACTCATCGGACCAAAGGACAGATTTCCACCGGTCTTTCCACAGGTCTAATGTCCATTACTCGCAAACAAGTCTCTTCTTCTTATTGGTGTCCTTTATTTGTGATTTCTTTGCAGCAATTAGACTATCTGACTATGAAGGCCTGATTCACGCAGTCTCCTCTGAACAGTTGATGTTGAGATATGTCTGTTGAGATATGTCTGTTACTTGAACTCTGTGAAGCATTTATTTGGGCAACAATTTCTGAGGCTGGTAACTCTAATGAACTTGTCCTTTGAAGCAGAGATAACTCTGGGTCTTCCTTTCCTCTGGCGGTCCTCATGAGAGACAGTTTCATCATAGTGCTTGATGGGTTTTGCAACTGACCGTCATGTCTTAAAGTATTGATGGACTGTAGTTTCTCTTTGCTTATTTGAGCTGTTCTTGCCATAATATGGACTTGGTATTTTACCAAATAGGGCGATGTTCTGTATACCACCCCTACCTGGTCACAACACAACTGATTGGCTCAAATGCATTAAGAAGTAAAGAAATTCCACAAATTAACTTTCAACAAGGCACACCTGTTAACTGAAATATATTCCCGGTGACTACCTCGTGAAGCTGGTTGAGAGAATTCCCAAGAGTGTGCAAAGCTGTCATCAAGGCAAAAGGTGGCTACTTTGAAGAATCTCAAATATAAAATATATTTTGATTTGTTGAACACTGTTTTTGGTTACTACATGATTCCATATGTGTTATTTCATAGTTGTGATGTCTTCAATATTATTCTACAATTCTTTCTTCTAGAAAAAAAGTTTAAAATAAAGAAAACCCTGGCATGAGTAACTTTTGTATGTATAGTATATATGTATGTGTATATATATATACGCACGTCTTTTTTATGACTAACAGTTAACTAACGCCAATAACATGAACAAGATGTTATGAAAGACATTTCCAAGCTGTTGTGCCTCTATAGGAATGGATTCAGAGAGACTCAGTGGCTTCCCTGCCTGCCTGGCAGACTTGGGTTCAAATACTATTTTAAATCATTCAGGGGGGTGCCTGATTGAGCTTTCCTGTTGCAGTGGAATCAATAGAAAAGTCACAACAGGACAAACCCCACCCATCTGGCTTTCCAGGCATGCTTAAAGCAAACGCTCAAATTATTTGAAAGATTTCAAATAGTATCTGAACCCAGGCCTGTTGCTCGGGCGCAGATGGTAACAGAGCAGGGCGCACAGACCTCTCCTCTCGCCCCCGCACACTGGCATGGTGCACACACACACACACAGAAGCTGGCCAGTAATGCCATCTGAGGCACACATTCCAAGGCAGAGGACCGGTTGTTGGCTGGTACTGGTCAGATGAAAATAACATTGTGACCACGTTGATGTTTTCAGTACAGGTCATTAGCACCATTGAGATCCTATAATTCTGTGATTGGGACATGGTGACCAAAAGTGCTGATTTGAGGCCCAGAGAGACATGCAGAGAGAGAGAGAGAGAGAGAGAGAGAGAGAGAGAGAGAGAGAGAGAGAGAGAGAGAGAGAGAGAGAGAGAGAGAGAGAGACAGAGAGACAGAGAGACAGAGAGACAGAGAGAGAGAGAGAGACAGAGAGACAGAGAGAGAGAGAGACAGAGAGAGAGAGACAGAGAGAGACAGAGAGAGAGACAGAGAGAGAGGGAGAGAGAGAGAGACAGAGAGAGAGAGAGACAGAGAGAGAGACAGAGAGAGAGAGAGAGACAGAGAGAGAGACAGAGAGAGAGAGACAGAGAGAGAGAGAGACAGCAGTACAATCAATACACCTTGTGTGTGTGGGTGTGGGGTTGAAGGATGGAGGGAGGGAATGAAACCAATCTAAGGAATGAGAGAGAACTGCAGATTGAAGTAGAGTGCATAACAAATTTACACATATTTCCATCTGTGGGTGGTGTTGTGTTCCTGCTACACTGAACAAATGCAAATGTTTCACAAGCTGAAATAACATTTTTAAAAATCCCAGAAATGTTCCATACACACAATAACCTTATTTATCTCAAAGTTTGTGCACAAATTTGTTTAAATCCCTGGTAGTGATCCTTTCTCCTTTGCCAAGATGATCCATCCACCTGACAGGTGTGTTATATCAAGAAGCTCATTAATTAGCATGATCATTACACAGGTGCACCTTGTGCTGGGGACAATAAAAGGAGAGAGACAGAGAGAGAGAGAGAGAGAGAGAGAGAGAGAGAGACACAATAACCTATAAATGTGAAGTTTTGTAACACAACACAATGCCACAGATGTCTGAAGTTTTTTTAGGTAGTGTGTAATTGGCTTGCAGGAATGTCCACCAGAGCTGTTGACAGAGAAATCCATGTGCATTTCTCTACCATAAACTGCCTCCAACGTCATTTTAAAGAATTTGGAAGTACCTCTAACAACAATCGCAGATCCTCCCTAAACAGGCCAACCCAGGACTTTCACATCCGGCTTCTTCACCAGCGAGGTATTCTGAGGAGTATTTGTGTCTGTAATGAGGCGCTTTTGTGAGGAAAACCTCATTCTGATTGGCTGCCAAGTGGGTGGGCTTATGCCAGGTCCACCCATGGCTACATCTCTGCCCACTCATGTGAAATCCAGAGATTAGGTTTGATTTAAATGGGCTGATTTCTTTATATAAACTGTACCCAGGAAACGGAAACTGAACTAAATGTCTATTGCCCAATAGCACTCATCATGAAGAAGTGCTTTGAGAGTCAAGGATCATCTGACATCCTAGACGCACTCCAATTTACTTTACCGCCCCGATAGGTCTACAGATGACGCAATCGCCATCACAATGCCCTGACCCATCTGGACAAGAGGAATACCTATGTAAGGGAAGACCCCCCTGTATTGGACAAAAATGAATGAGAAGTCATTGGCATCGGACAAACCATATACACATTGGCCAATACCACCCAATTCGGCATTGATTCATGCAAAGTGTATTGCAAATGCCATATGGCAATTGCCAGTTGTAACACTTAAAAAATTCAACAGGGGGCGAATGCGCTCCACCGGGGTTTTTCATATTGGAAATGTAACCCAAGTCAACGTCCAAAAGCAACATTTTGAAAAAAGTATTTTTTTTGTCAAAAACTTATCACCCCTTAAAAAAGTGCTTTCTGGACCGTTTTTCGAAATTCTTTTGATTTTTTTGTCAATTACACATGTGTAAGAACTGTATGAATATACTTTTGTCCAATTTTATTATCATAATTTTTTTTATACATGCGCATAAGTAATATGTTTTGTCCATTTTCAATATGATTTCATAGGAAGTCAAAAGTCAAAATCTCAAAATTTTGTAAAAAACTTACACCCTTAAAAAAGTGCTTTCTGGACCGTTTTTTCGAAATTCTTTCAAATTTTGTGTCAATTACACACGTATAAGAACTGTATCAACATACTTTAGTTGTATTTTATTATCATAATTTATTTTTTACTTGTGCATAAGGAATATGATTTGTCCATTTACAATATGATTTCATAGGAAGTCAAAAGTCAAAGTCAAAAGTCACGTTTTGGGGGGCCAAATGCCATAAGAAATTTGACATGCTCAAAAATCCTGCAGAAATGGAAAATTGACTGGCCTGATGAACACAGGATGGCCGGGCAGTGATAGTTGTACCTTTCCATCACTCGTTGCGTTGATTTCATCATGTCCATTTGTTTATGTTTTCTCACTTTTGCAAAGTCACTGTGCATTTGCAATATGGTTCAATGGGCAGGTACCATGACAAATTTGTCATGCTATAAAAATCCTGCAGGAATGCAAAATTGACTGGCCTGATGAACACAGGATGGCCTGGCAGTGATAGTTGTTCCTTTCCATCACTCGTTGTGTTGATTTCATCATGTCCATTTGGTGATGTTTTTTCACTATAGAATCATATTGCAAATGCACGTGCATTGTTGTGCAACTGGTAACCCAAAAATAAAAATATGGTTGTAAATGCATTTACCGGGACTCCTATTGTTCATGCCCGCTATGGGAGTACCCTACTACGGCCCTCTATCTATAGGGGCCGTCCTGAGTGCTTTATGGACTGTTTAAAATATTCTGATGGATACGCATTGTTGTGAAACTGGTGATTGAAAATAGGCACCTGGTAACCCAAAAATAAAAATATGGTTGTAAATGCATTTACCGGTCATTCTGATATAAATCCCCGCTATGGGAACACAGGATGGCCGGGCAGTGATAGTTGTTCCTTTCCAACTCGTTGTGTTGATTTCATCATGTCCATTTGGTGATGTTTCGGCTCGATCGGTCAAAACCCTAATTGGTGCTCAAAATCCACTTTTTTCCCATGACTTGCTACGGGGTCCTTGAATGAGCTATCGGACAGAAACGTTGGGTTCTGTCTATATGGGCCGAGACGGTCGCAATGCACCTAGTCTTGTGTCTCTGAGACTTTTCTAAATGTCGTCGTTTTCGTAATGGTCAAAATGAATTGAAGTCATTGCAAATGTACGAGGCTGTTTCTCGGTCCGAGAACCTTCTAGAGCCACGTAACTCACCATGCACTATCGACCGGAGGTCTAGAACAGGATTGTAAAGTTTCGGAACTCTAGGTCTGACGGTTCTTTAAAAGTTCCAACAAGGTTAACTAATGGGTCCCTGCTTCCAAGCTGTGTGTGTGTGTGTGTGATTTAGTTTTCCTTTGAAATTTTATGGGAAAAATGACTGATTTACAGTTCATGGGGGTTGCCTAATCACATATATGAAGTTTTGGAAAGATCTGACTTTTTTAACCCCTCGAAACAGCACAAGAGACACCAATTATGGCACTTCCGGTTGGCACAGGAAGCTGTAAGTCAACACATATCCTCACTGGCATATGCTTTTACAGAATCCTGAGTTTTAAGTCCTTACGTTAAGAACTGACTGATTTACACAGGGTTGAATGCACTATGTCTATCAAACTGCAGGCAGGGTATGGATAAACACCTTTAGGGTGTATTCCTATGGGGAGAGAAGCCAATGCAAACTCTTTGAAGGAAACACCTTCTTTTAACTATTAAGGGTTAATGCCACACGGTCAAGGTTAGGCTTGCACGGATCGGGAGGACCTCAGGAACGTACCTGAGGTCGAATTGTGCTTCTCACCCTAACGGTTCTCTCACTGTCACCCAAAAGCAAATGACGTTGTGGGGCAGGCTTCATTTTGGGCCTAGTATTCTAATGGTCGCTGTGCTTAGACCGAGCGAGCTACGGTCAAGCGGGGCATCTTGTTGAACTCGGCACGGCCTAGAGAATATGGAAATGCCATTGTAGGCTTTGTGTGTCTTTAAGCACCGCACTTTGTCACTCCACCCTTGCTGTGTTTGTGTTTCTGTGTGTGTGTGTGTGAGAGAGAGCTTTTCTTTGACATCTGTTGGGAAAAATGACTGACTTACAGTTTATGGGGGTTGCCTAATCACACATATGAAGTTTTGAAAAGATCTGACCTTTTTAACCCTTGGAAACTGCCACTGTGACACCATTTAAGGCACTTCCGGTTGGCACAGGAAGCTATACATAAACTCATAGCCTTTACAGAATCCTGAGTCTTAAGTCTTTACGTTAAGAACTGAGTTATTTACAGAGGGTTTAGTGTGTTATTTCAGAAAATCATAGAAAATCAGACGTCTAGTAAGGGACCGTACATTTGCAATATGGACTTTCTCACTAACCATACAGCAACTGCCGAAATCTTCCCTTAAGGTATGTAAGAATGCTATTCATTGACTACAGCTCAGTATTCAACACCATAGTACCGTCCAAGCTCAATATCAAGCTCGAGGCCCTGGGTTTGAACCCCGCCCTGTGCAACTGGGTCCTGGACTTCCTGACGGGCCGGCCCCAGGTGGTGAAGGTAGGAAACAACATCTCCACTCCGCTGATCCTCAACACTGGGGCCCCACAAGGGTGCGTTCTGTTCACCCATGACTGCGTGTTCATAATCGATAACACCTCATTTATTCTCCTCAGGACTTTAAAGGGCCCTACACACTGCGGAACCAGCTTCCGGCGTAAGGGCAGATTTCGGGTCAAGAGCCAGACCCTGTCCCCCCGGTACAAACACGGGGGCCTCACTGCGGTGGCGGTCAGCACTCCTCTTCTGCCATCCACTCGCTTGTTGGAGAGATTCCTGGACGACCCTCCAGGTCTCCTTGGAGCGCTGTACCCATTCCCATTCCTCCACCGCAGGAGCTTCGGTCTGGCTCGGATGCCATGGTGCCAGGACCGGCTGCCACAACACACACTGAACATGGACATGCACGCCTCCAACTCAATCATCAAGTTTGCAGATGACACTACAGTGGTAGGCTTGATTACCAACAACGATGAGACAGCCTACAGGGAGGAGGTGAGGGCCCTCGGAGTGTGATGCCAGGAAAATAATCTCACTCAACGTCAACAAAACAACATCGACGGGACAGGAGTTGAGAAGGTGGAAAGCTTCAAGTTCCTCGGCGTACACATCACGGACAAACTGAAATGGTCCACCCACACAGACAGCGTGGTGAACAAGGCGCAGCACCTCTTCAACCCCAGGAGGCTGAAGAAATGTGGCTTGTCACCTAAAACCCCCGCAAACTTTTACAGGTGCACTATCGAGAGCATCCTGTCGGGCTATATCACCGCCTGGTACGGCAACTGCTCCGCCCTCAACCGTAAGGCTCTCCAGAGTGTAGTGAGGTCTGCACAACGCATCACCAGGGGCAAACTACCTGCCCTCCAGGACACCTACACCACCTACACCACCCAATGTTACAGGAAGGCCATAAAGATCATCAAGGACAACAACCACCCGAGCCACTGCCTGTTCACCCCGCTATCATCCAGAAGGCGAGGTCAGCACAGCTGCATCAAAGCAGGGACCGAGAGACTGAAAAACAGCTTCTATCTCAAGGCCATCAGACTGTTAAATAGCCATCTCCAACACATCAGAGGTGGCTGCCGATAGACATTAGGAATCACCGGCCACTTTAATCATGTCTCCGTATCTTGCATTAATCAACTCAAAAGTGTAAACTGTACTCTACACTATTCTATGGTATCTTAGTCACTTTAATTGTTTGTAAATATTGCATCACCCATCTCATATGTTTATACTCTATACTGTACCTTAGTCCAATGCCGTTGTGACACTACATACATTCACATTCAAAAGTTCAAGGGTCACTTAGTAATATCCTTTCTTTTTTTTTAAAGAAAATCACATTTTTTTGTCCATTAAAATAACATCAAATGGATCAGAAATACAGTGTAGACATGGTTAATGTTGTAGATGACTCATCTTGCTCACTTGTGCACCGGGGCCTCCCACTCCTCTTTCTATTCTGGTTAGATCCAGTTTGTGCTGTTCTGTGAAGTACACAGCGTTGTACGAGATCTTTAGTTCATTGGCAATTTCTCGCATGGAATAGCCTTTGTTTCTCAGAACGAGAATAGACTGACAAGTTTCAGAAGAAAGTGATTTGTTTCTGGCCATTTTGAGCCTGTAAACGAACCCACAAATGCTGATGCTCCAGCCACTCAACTAGTCTACAGAAGGCCAGTTTTATTGCTTCTTTAATCAGAACAACAGTTTTCAGCTGTGCTAACACAATAGCAAAAGGGTTTTCTAATGATCAATTAGCCTTTAAAATTATAAACGTGGATTAGCTAACACAACGTGCCATTGGAACACAGGAGTGATGGTTGCTGATAATGGGCCTCTGTACGCCTATGTAGATATTCCATTAACAATCAGCCCTTTCCAGCTACAATAGTCATTTACAACATTAACAATGTCCACACTGATCTGATCAATTTGATGTTATTTTAATGGACAAAAAAATGTCATTTTCTGTTAAAAACAAGGACATTCCCCAAAACATTTGAAAGGTAGGGTATATAAATAATGACTGGTTTTCTATCAGAGGATATGAGGTGGGATCAAATACAGCAGACAGAGCAGGGAGGGAGAGAAGGGGGGATGGAGGAAGAGAGCAGGGAGGGAGAGAGCAGGGAGGGAGAGAAGGGGGGGTGGAGGGAGAGAGCAGGGAGGGAGAGAGCAGGGAGGGAGAGAAGGGGGAGTGGAGGGAGAGAGCAGGGAGGGAGAGAGCAGGGAGGGAGAGAAGGGGGATGGAGGGAGAGAGCAGGGAGGGAGAGAAGGGGGATGGAGGAAGAGAGCAGGGAGGGAGAGAGCAGGGAGGGAGAGAAGGGGGATGGAGGGAGAGAGCAGGGAGGGAGAGAAGGGGGATGGAGGAAGAGAGCAGGGAGGGAGAGAAGGAGGGATGGAGGAAGAGAGAGCAGGGAGGGAGAGAAGGAGGGGTGGAGGAAGAGAGCAGGGAGGGAGAGAAGGAGGGGTGGAGGGAGAGAGCAGGGAGGGAGAGAAGGGGGATGGAGGAAGAGAGCAGGGAGGGAGAGAAGGGGGATGGAGGGAGAGAGCAGGGAGGGAGAGAAGGGGGATGGAGGGAGAGAGCAGGGAGGGAGGGAGGGAGGGAGGGAGAGAAGGGGGATGGAGGGAGAGAGCAGGGAGGGAGAGAAGGGGGATGGAGGAAGAGAGCAGGGAGGGAGAGAAGGAGGGGTGGAGGAAGAGAGCAGGGAGGGAGAGAAGGGGGGATGGAGGAAGAGAGCAGGGAGGAAGAGAAGGAGGGGTGGAGGAAGAGAGCAGGGAGGGAGGGAGGGAGGGAGGGAGGGAGGGAGGGAGGGAGGGAGGGAGGAAGGGAGGGAGGGAGGGAGGGGGAGGGAGGGAGGGAGGAGGAAGGGAGGGAGGGAGGGAGGGAGGGAGGAAGAGAGCAGGGAGGAAGAGAAGGAGGGGTGGAGGAAGAGAGCAGGGAGGGAGGAGGGAGGGAGGGAGGGAGGGAGGGAGGGAGGGAGGGAGGGAGGG
>NC_060178.1:2166075-2226075 GCF_021184085.1 Oncorhynchus gorbuscha | reverse complement strand
CGGAACAGAGAGAGATGGAACAGAGAGAGAGAGACGGAACAGAGAGAGAGAGAGAGAGAGAGATGGAACACAGAGAGAGAGAGAGAGATGGAACAGAAAGAGAGAGGGAACAGAGAGAGAGTGAGAGACGGAACAGAGAGAGAGAGATGGAACAGAGAGAGATGGAACAGAGAGAGAGAGATGGAACAGAGAGAGATGGAACAGAGAGAGAGAGATGGAACACAGAGAGAGAGAGATGGAACAGAGAGAGATGGAACAGAGAGAGATGGAACACAGAGAGAGAGATGAAACAGAGAGAGAGAGAGATGGAACAGAGAGAGAGAGAGAGACGGAACAGAGAGAGTGAGAGACAGAACAGAGAGAGAGAGAGATGGAACAGAGAGAGAGATGGAACAGAGAGAGAGAGAGAGATGGAACAGAGAGAGAGATGGAACAGAGAGAGAGAGAGAGAGAGATGGAACACAGAGAGAGAGAGAGAAAGATGGAACACAGAGAGAGGGAGATGGAACAGAGAGAGAGAGAGATGGAACAGAGAGAGAGAGAGAGATGGAACACAGAGAGAGAGAGAGAGATGGAACAGAGAGAGATGGAACAGAGAGAGAGATGGAACAGAGAGAGATAGATGGAACAGAGAGAGAGAGAGAGAGATGGAACAGAGAGAGAGAGAGAGATGGAACAGAGAGAGAGAGAGAGAGATGGAACAGAGAGAGAGAGATGGAACAGAGAGAGAGAGAGATGGAACAGAGAGAGAGAGAGAGAAAGATGGAACACACACAGAGAGAGAGATGGAACAGAGAGAGAGAGAGATGGAACAGAGAGAGAGAGAGAGATGGAACAGAGAGAGGGAGATGGAACAGAGAGAGATGGAACAGAGAGAGATGGAACAGAGAGAGAGTGAGAGATGGAACAGAGAGAGAGAGAGAGAGAGAGAGATGGAACAGAGAGAGAGAGAGAGAGAGAGATGGAACAGAGAGAGAGATGGAACAGAGAGAGAGAGAGATGGAACAGAGAGAGAGAGAGAGATGGAACAGAGAGAGAGATGGAACAGAGAGAGAGAGAGAGAGATGGAACACAGAGAGAGAGAAAGATGGAACAGAAAGAGAGAGGGAACAGAGAGAGAGTGAGAGACGGAACAGAGAGAGAGAGAGACGGAACAGAGAGAGAGAGAGAGATGGAACAGAGAGAGAGATGGAACAGAGAGAGAGAGAGAGAGATGGAACAGAGAGAGAGAGAGAGAGAGAGATGGAACAGAGAGAGAGAGAGAGATGGAACAGAAAGAGAGAGGGAACAGAGAGAGAGTGAGAGACGGAACAGAGAGAGAGAGAGAGACGGAACAGAGAGAGATGGAACAGAGAGAGAGTGAGAGACGGAACAGAGAGAGAGAGACGGAACAGAGAGAGATGGAACAGAGAGAGAGTGAGAGATGGAACAGAGAGAGAGAGAGAGATGGAACACAGAGAGAGAGAGAGATGGAACAGAAAGAGAGAGGGAACAGAGAGAGAGTGAGAGACGGAACAGAGAGAGATGGAACAGAGAGAGAGTGAGAGACGGAACAGAGAGAGTGAGAGACGGAACAGAGAGAGATGGAACAGAGAGAGAGAGATGGAACAGAGAGAGAGAGAGATGGAACACAGAGAGAGAGAGATGGAACAGAGAGAGAGAGATGGAACAGAGAGAGAGAGAGAGATGGAACAGAGAGAGAGAGAGAGATGGAACAGAGAGAGAGAGAGAGATGGAACAGAGAGAGCGAGAGAGAGATGGAACACAGAGAGAGAGAAAGATGGAACAGAAAGAGAGAGAGACGGAACAGAGAGAGAGTGAGAGACGGAACAGAGAGAGAGAGAGACGGAACAGAGAGAGATGGAACAGAGAGAGAGTGAGACGGAACAGAGAGAGATGGAACAGAGAGAGAGTGAGAGACGGAACAGAGAGAGTGAGAGACGGAACAGAGAGAGATGGAACAGAGAGAGAGAGATGGAACAGAGAGAGAGAGAGATGGAACACAGAGAGAGAGAGATGGAACAGAGAGAGAGAGAGAGATGGAACAGAGAGAGAGAGAGATGGAACAGAGAGAGAGAGAGAGATGGAACAGAGAGAGAGAGATGGAACAGAGAGAGAGAGAGATGGAACACAGAGAGAGAGAGATGGAACAGAGAGAGAGAGAGATGGAACAGAGAGAGAGAGAGATGGAACAGAGCGAGAGAGAGAGATGGAACAGAGAGAGAGAGAGAGATGGAACAGAGAGAGAGAGGGAACAGAGAGAGAGTGAGAGACGGAACAGAGAGAGACAGAGAGACGGAACAGAGAGAGATGGAACAGAGAGAGAGTGAGAGATGGAACAGAGAGAGAGAGAGATGGAACAGAGCGAGAGAGAGATGGAACACAGAGAGAGAGAGAGAGATGGAACAGAAAGAGAGAGGGAACAGAGAGAGAGTGAGAGACGGAACAGAGAGAGACAGAGAGACGGAACAGAGAGAGATGGAACAGAGAGAGAGTGAGAGACGGAACAGAGAGAGTGAGAGACGGAACAGAGAGAGATGGAACAGAGAGAGAGAGATGGAACAGAGAGAGAGAGAGATGGAACAGAGAGAGAGAGAGAGATGGAACACAGAGAGAGAGATGAAACAGAGAGAGAGAGATGGAACAGAGAGAGATGGAACAGAGAGAGAGTGAGAGATGTAACAGAGAGAGTGAGAGAGATGGAACACAGAGAGAGAGAGAGAGATGGAACAGAAAGAGAGAGGGAACAGAGAGAGAGTGAGATGGAACTGAGAGAGATGGAACACAGAGAGAGAGATGAAACAGAGAGAGAGAGATGGAACAGAGAGAGATGGAACAGAGAGAGAGTGAGAGATGTAACAGAGAGAGTGAGAGAGATGGAACACAGAGAGAGAGAGAGAGATGGAACAGAAAGAGAGAGGGAACAGAGAGAGAGTGAGATGGAACTGAGAGAGAGATGGAACAGAGAGAGATGGAACACAGAGAGAGAGATGAAACAGAGAGAGAGAGAGATGGAACAGAGAGAGATGGAACAGAGAGAGAGAGATGGAACAGAGATAGAGAGAGAGAGATGGAACAGAGAGAGAGATGGAACAGAGAGAGAGAGAGAGAGATGGAACAGAGAGAGAGAGAGATGGAACAGAGAGAGAGAGAGATGGAACAGAGAGAGAGAGAGAGAGAGATGGAACAGAGAGAGAGAGAGAGAGAGATGGAACAGAGAGAGAGAGAGAGAGAGATGGAACAGAGAGAGAGAGAGACGGAACAGAGAGAGTGAGAGACAGAACAGAGAGAGAGAGATGGAACAGAGAGAGAGAGAGAGAGATGGAACAGAGAGAGAGAGAGATGGAACAGAGAGAGAGAGAGAGAGAGATGGAACAGAGAGAGAGAGAGAGAGATGGAACAGAGAGAGAGAGAGAGAGAGATGGAACAGAGAGAGAGAGAGACGGAACAGAGAGAGTGAGAGACAGAACAGAGAGAGATGGAACAGAGAGAGTGAGAGATGGAACAGAGAGAGAGAGATGGAACAGAGAGAGAGAGAGAGATGGAACAGAGAGAGAGATGGAACAGAGAGAGAGAGAGATGGAACAGAGAGAGAGAGATGGAACAGAGAGAGAGAGAGAGAGATGGAACAGAGTGAGAGAGATGGAACAGAGAGAGAGAGAGATGGAACAGAGAGAGAGAGAGAGAGATGGAACAGAGAGAGAGAGAGAGATGGAACAGAGAGAGAGAGAGATGGAACAGAGAGAGAGAGATGGAACAGAGAGAGAGAGATATGGAACAGAGAGAGAGAGAGATGGAACAGAGAGAGAGAGAGATGGAACAGAGAGAGAGAGAGAGATGGAACAGAGAGAGAGAGATGGAACAGAGAGAGAGAGATGGAACAGAGAGAGAGAGAGAGATGGAACAGAGAGAGAGAGAGAGAGATTGAACAGAGAGAGAGAGATGGAACAGAGAGAGAGAGAGAGACGGAACAGAGAGAGAGAGAGAGACGGAACAGAGAGAGATGGAACAGAGAGAGAGTGAGAGACGGAACAGAGAGTGAGAGACGGAACAGAGAGAGATGGAACAGAGAGAGAGAGATGGAACAGAGAGAGAGAGAGAGAGATGGAACACAGAGAGAGAGAGATGGAACAGAGAGAGAGAGAGAGAGATGGAACAGAGAGAGAGGGAGATGGAACAGAGAGAGAGAGATGGAACAGAGAGAGAGAGAGATGGAACAGAGAGAGAGAGATGGAACAGAGAGAGAGAGAGAGATGGAACAGAGAGAGATAGAGATGGAACAGAGAGAGAGAGATGGAACAGAGAGAGCGAGAGAGAGATGGAACACAGAGAGAGAGAAAGATGGAACAGAAAGAGAGAGGGAACAGAGAGAGAGTGAGAGACGGAACAGAGAGAGAGACGGAACAGAGAGAGATGGAACATAGAGAGAGTGAGAGATGTAACAGAGAGAGTGAGAGAGATGGAACACAGAGAGAGAGAGAGAGATGGAACAGAAAGAGAGAGGGAACAGAGAGAGAGTGAGAGACGGAACAGAGAGAGAGAGATGGAACAGAGAGAGATGGAACAGAGAGAGAGTGAGAGATGGAACAGAGAGAGTGAGAGACGGAACAGAGAGAGATGGAACAGAGAGAGAGAGATGGATCACAGAGAGAGAGAGATGGAACAGAGAGAGAGATGGAACACAGAGAGAGAGATGGAACACAGAGAGAGAGATGAAACAGAGGGAGAGAGAGATGGAACAGAGAGAGATGGAACAGAGAGAGAGATGGAACAGAGAGAGAGAGATGGAACACAGAGAGAGAGAGATCGAACAGAGAGAGAGAGAGAGACGGAACAGAGGGAGAGAGAGATGGAACAGAGAGAGAGAGAGAGATGGAACAGAGAGAGAGAGAGAGATGGAACAGAGAGAGAGCGAGAGATGGAACAGAGAGAGAGTGAGATGGAACACAGAGAGAGAGAAAGATGGAACAGAAAGAGAGAGGGAACAGAGAGAGAGTGAGAGACGGAACAGAGAGAGAGAGAGAGAGACGGAACAGAGAGAGAGAGAGAGAGATGGAACAGAGAGAGAGATGGAACAGAGAGAGAGAGATGGAACAGAGAGAGAGAGAGAGATGGAACACAGAGAGAGAGAGAGAGATGGAACAGAAAGAGAGAGAGAGATGGAACAGAGAGAGATGGAACAGAGAGAGAGAGACGGAACAGAGAGAGATGGAACAGAGAGAGAGTGAGAGACGGAACAGTGAGAGTGAGAGACAGAACAGAGAGAGATGGAACAGAGAGAGTGAGAGATGGAACAGAAAGAGAGAGATGGAACAGAGAGAGAGAGAGATGGAACACAGAGAGAGAGATGAAACAGAGAGAGAGAGAGATGGAACAGAGAGAGATGGAACAGAGAGAGAGATGGAACAGAGAGAGATAGATGGAACAGAGAGAGAGAGAGATGGAACAGAGAGAGAGAGAGAGAGAGATGGAACAGAGAGAGAGAGATGGAACAGAGAGAGAGAGAGAGATGGAACACAGAGAGAGAGAGAGATGGAACAGAGAGAGAGAGAGAGAGAGATGGAACAGAGAGACATGGAACAGAGAGAGATGGAACAGAGAGAGAGAGATGGAACAGAGAGAGAGAGAGATGGAACAGAGAGAGAGAGATGGAACAGAGAGAGAGAGAGAGATGGAACAGAGAGAGAGAGATGGAACATAGAGAGAGTGAGAGACGGAACAGAGAGAGAGAGAGAGACGGAACAGAGAGAGAGAGAGAGATGGAACAGAGAGAGAGATGGAACAGAGAGAGAGAGATGGAACAGAGAGAGAGAGAAAGATGGAACAGAAAGAGAGAGGGAACAGAGAGAGAGTGAGAGACGGAACAGAGAGAGAGAGAGAGACGGAACAGAGAGAGAGAGAGAGATGGAACAGAGAGAGAGATGGAACAGAGAGAGAGAGATGGAACAGAGAGAGAGAGAGAGAGATGGAACACACAGAGAGAGAGAGAGATGGAACAGAAAGAGAGAGAGAGATGGAACAGAGAGAGATGGAACAGAGAGAGTGAGAGACGGAACAGAGAGAGAGACGGAACAGAGAGAGATGGAACAGAGAGAGAGTGAGAGACGGAACAGTGAGAGTGAGAGACAGAACAGAGAGAGATGGAACAGAGAGAGTGAGAGATGGAACAGAGAGAGAGATGGAACAGAGAGAGAGAGAGATGGAACAGAGAGAGAGATGGAACAGAGAGAGAGAGAGATGGAACACAGAGAGAGAGATGAAACAGAGTGAGAGAGAGATGGAACAGAGAGAGATGGAACAGAGAGAGAGATGGAACAGAGAGAGATAGATGGAACAGAGAGAGTGAGAGATGGAACAGAGAGAGAGAGAGAGATGGAACAGAGAGAGAGAGATGGAACAGAGAGAGAGAGAGAGAGATGGAACAGAGAGAGAGAGAGAGAGAGAGATGGAACAGAGAGAGATGGAACAGAGAGAGATGGAACAGAGAGAGAGAGATGGAACAGAGAGAGAGAGATGGAACAGAGAGAGAGAGAGAGATGGAACAGAGAGAGAGAGATGGAACACAGAGAGAGAGAGAGATGGAACAGAGAGAGAGAGAGATGGAACAGAGAGAAAGAGAGATGGAACACAGAGAGAGAGAGAGATGGAACAGAGAGAGAGAGAGAGAGAGATGGAACAGAGAGAGATGGAACAGAGAGAGAGATGGAACAGAGAGAGATGGAACAGAGAGAGAGAGATGGAACAGAGAGAGAGAGAGATGGAACAGAGAGAGAGAGAGATGGAACAGAGAGAGATGGAACAGAGAGAGAGATGGAACAGAGAGAGATAGATGGAACAGAGAGAGAGAGAGATGGAACAGAGAGAGAGAGAGAGAGAGATGGAACAGAGAGAGAGAGATGGAACAGAGAGAGAGAGAGAGATGGAACACAGAGAGAGAGAGAGATGGAACAGAGAGAGAGAGAGAGAGAGATGGAACAGAGAGACATGGAACAGAGAGAGATGGAACAGAGAGAGAGAGATGGAACAGAGAGAGAGAGAGATGGAACAGAGAGAGAGAGATGGAACAGAGAGAGAGAGAGAGATGGAACAGAGAGAGAGAGAAAGATGGAACAGAAAGAGAGAGGGAACAGAGAGAGAGTGAGAGACGGAACAGAGAGAGAGAGAGAGACGGAACAGAGAGAGAGAGAGAGATGGAACAGAGAGAGAGATGGAACAGAGAGAGAGAGATGGAACAGAGAGAGAGAGAGAGAGATGGAACACAGAGAGAGAGAGAGAGAGATGGAACAGAAAGAGAGAGAGAGATGGAACAGAGAGAGATGGAACAGAGAGAGTGAGAGACGGAACAGAGAGAGAGACGGAACAGAGAGAGATGGAACAGAGAGAGAGTGAGAGACGGAACAGTGAGAGTGAGAGACAGAACAGAGAGAGATGGAACAGAGAGAGTGAGAGATGGAACAGAGAGAGAGATGGAACAGAGAGAGAGAGAGATGGAACAGAGAGAGAGATGGAACAGAGAGAGAGAGATGGAACACAGAGAGAGAGATGAAACAGAGAGAGAGAGAGATGGAACAGAGAGAGATGGAACAGAGAGAGAGATGGAACAGAGAGAGATAGATGGAACAGAGAGAGTGAGAGATGGAACAGAGAGAGAGAGAGAGATGGAACAGAGAGAGAGAGATGGAACAGAGAGAGAGAGATGGAACAGAGAGAGAGAGAGAGAGATGGAACAGAGAGAGAGAGAGAGAGAGAGATGGAACAGAGAGAGATGGAACAGAGAGAGATGGAACAGAGAGAGAGAGAGAGATGGAACAGAGAGAGAGAGATGGAACACAGAGAGAGAGAGAGATGGAACAGAGAGAGAGAGAGATGGAACAGAGAGAAAGGGAGATGGAACACAGAGAGAGAGAGAGATGGAACAGAGAGAGAGAGAGAGAGAGATGGAACAGAGAGAGATGGAACAGAGAGAGAGATGGAACAGAGAGAGATGGAACAGAGAGAGAGAGATGGAACAGAGAGAGAGAGAGATGGAACAGAGAGAGAGAGAGAGATGGAACAGAGAGAGAGAGAGAGAGAGATGGAACAGAGAGAGAGAGAGAGAGATGGAACTGAGAGAGATGGAACAGAGAGAGAGATGGACCCATTAGACCCAACCAAATCATGAGAAAACAAAAAGATAATTACTTAACACATTGGAAAGAATTAACAAAAAAACAGAGCAAACTAGAATGCTATTTGGCCCTACACAGAGAGTACACAGCGGCAGAATACCTGACCACTGTGACTGACCCAAAATTAAGGAAAGCTTTGACTATGTACAGACTCAGTGAGCATAGCCTTGCTATTGAGAAAGGCCGCCGTAGGCAGACATGGCTCTCAAGAGAAGACAGGCTATGTGCTCACTGCCCACAAAATGAGGTGGAAACTGAGCTGCACTTCCTAACCTCCTGCCCAATGTATGACCATATTAGAGAGACATATTTCCCCCAGATTACACAGATCCACAAAGAATTCGAAAACAAATCAAATTTTGAAAAACTCCCATATCTTTTGGGTGAAATTCCACAGTGTGCCATCACAGCAGCAAGATTTGTGACCTGTTGCCACGAGAAAAGGGCAACCAGTGAAGAACAAACACCATTGTAAATACAACCCATATTTATGCTTATTCATTTTATCTTGTGTCCTTTAACTATTTGTACATTGTATATATATATAATATGACATTTGTAATGTCTTTAATGTTTTTAAACTTCTGTATGTGTAATGTTTACTGTTAATTTTTGTTAACAGAGAACAGAGAGAGAGAGACGAAACAGAGAGAGAGAGACGGAACAGAGAGAGAGAGACGGAACATTTTTACATTTACATTTAAGTCATTTAGCAGACGCTCTTATCCAGAGCGACTTATAAATTGGTGCATTCACCTTATGTCATCCAGTGGAACAGTCACTTTACAATAGTGCATCTAAATCTTAAAGGGGGGGGGGGGGTGAGAGGGATTACTTATCCTATCCTAGGTATTCCTTAAAGAGGTGGGGTTTCAGGTGTCTCCGGAAGGTGGTGATTGACTCCGCTGTCCTGGCGTCGTGAGGGAGTTTGTTCCACCATTGGGGGGCCAGAGCAGCGAACAGTTTTGACTGGGCTGAGCGGGAGCTGTACTTCCTCAGTGGTAGGGAGGCGAGCAGGCCAGAGGTGGATGAACGCAGTGCCCTTGTTTGGGTGTAGGGCCTGATCAGAGCCTGGAGGTGCCATTCCCCTCACAGCTCCGTAGGCAAGCACCATGGTCTTGGGAAGGTTGAAGGTTGAAGGTTGGGAAGGTTGAACACCAGACGGGCTGCGGCGTTCTGGATGAGTTGAAGGGGTTTAATGGCACAGGCAGGGAGCCCAGCCAACAGCGAGTTGCAGTAATCCAGACGGGAGATGACAAGTGCCTGGATTAGGACCTGCCCTCTGTTTCTTCCTGTGTGAGGCAGGGTCGTACTCTGCGGATGTTGTAGAGCATGAACCTACAGGAACGGGCCACCGCCTTGATGTTGGTTGAGAACGACAGGGTGTTGTCCAGGATCACGCCAAGGTTCTTAGCGCTCTGGGAGGAGGACACAATGGAGTTGTCAACCGTGATGGCGAGATCATGGAACGGGCAGTCCTTCCCCGGGAGGAAGAGCAGCTCCGTCTTGCAGAGGTTCAGCATGAGGTGGTGATCCGTCATCCACACTGATATGTCTGCCAGACATGCAGAGATGCGATTCGCCACCTGGTCATCAGAAGGGGGAAAGGAGAAGATAAATTGTGTGTCGTCTGCATAGCAATGATAGGAGAGACCATGTGAGGTTATGACAGAGCCAAGTGACTTGGTGTATAGCGAGAATAGGAGAGGGCCTAGAACAGAGCCCTGGGGGACACCAGTGGTGAGAGGAGGAGACAGATTCTCGCCACGCCACCTGGTAGGAGCGACCTGTCAGGTAGGACGCAATCCAAGTGTGGGCCGCGCCGGAGATGCCCAACTCGGAGAGGGTGGAGAGGAGGATCTGATGGTTCACAGTATCGAAGGCAGCCGATAGATCTAGAAGGATGAGAGCAGAGGAGAGAGAGTTAGCTTTAGCAGTGCGGAGCGCCTCCGTGATACAGAGGAGAGCAGTCTCAGTTGAATGACTAGTCTTGAAACCTGACTGATTTGGATCAAGAAAGGTCATTCAGAGAGAGATAGCGGGAGAGCTGGCCAAGGACGAAGCACGTTCAAGAGTTTTGGAGAGAAAAGAAAGAAGGGATACTGGTCTGTAATTGTTGACATCGGAGGGATCGAGTGTAGGTTTTTTTCAGAAGGGGTGCAACTCACCTCTTGAAGACGGAAGGGACGTAGCCAGCGGTCAGGGATGAGTTGATGAGCGAAGTGAGGTAAGGGAGAAGGTCTCCGGAAATGGTCTGGAGAAGAGAGGAGGGGATAGGGTCAAGCGGGCAGGTTGTTGGGTGGCCGGCCGTCACAAGACGCGAGATTTCATCTGGAGAGAGAGGGGAGAAAGAGGTCAGAGCACAGGGTAGGGCAGTGTGAGCAGAACCAGCGGTGTCGCTTGACTTAGCAAACGAGGATCGGATGTCGTCGACCTTCTTTTCAAAATGGTTGACGAAGTCATCTGCAGAGAGGGAGGAGGGGGGGGGGAGGAGGATTCACGAGGGAGGAGAAGGTGGCAAAGAGCTTCCTAGGGTTAGAGGCAGATGCTTGGAATTTAGAGTGGTAGAAAGTGGCTTTAGCAGCAGAGACAGAGGAGGAAATTGTAGAGAGGAGCGAGTGAAAGGATGCCAGGTCCGCAGGGAGGCGAGTTTTCCTCCATTTCCGCTCGGCTGCCCGGAGCCCTGTTCTGTGAACTCGCAATGAGTCATCGAGCCACGGAGCGGGAGGGGAGGACCGAGCCGGCCTGGAGGATAGGGGACATAGAGAGTCAAAGGATGCAGAGAGGGAGGAGAGGAGGGTTGAGGAGGCAGAATCAGGAGATAGGTTGGAGAAGGTTTGAGCAGAGGGAAGAGATGATAGGATGGAAGAGGAGAGAGTAGCGCGGGAGAGAGAGCGAAGGTTCGGACGGCGCGATATCATCCGAGTAGGGGCAGTGTGGGAGGTGTTGGATGAGAGCGAGAGGGAAAAGGACACAAGATAGTGGTCGGAGACTTGGAGGGGAGTTGCAATGAGGTTAGTGGAAGAACAGCATCTAGTAAAGATGAGGTCGAGCGTATTGCCTGCCTTGTGAGTAGGGGGGGAAGGTGAGAGGGTGAGGTCAAAAGAGGAGAGGAGTGGAAAGAAGGAGGCAGAGAGGAATGAGTCAAAGGTAGACGTGGGGAGGTTAAAGTCACCCAGAACTGTGAGAGGTGAGCCGTCCTCAGGAAAGGAGCTTATCAAGGCATCAAGCTCATTGATGAACTCTCCGAGGGAACCTGGAGGGCGATAAATGATAAGGATGTTAAGCTTGAAAGGGCTGGTAACTGTGACAGCATGGAATTCAAAGGAGGCGATAGACAGATGGGTAAGGGGAGAAAGAGAGAATGACCACTTGGGAGAGATGAGGATCCCGATGCCACCACCCCGCTGACCAGAAGCTCTCGGGGTGTGCGAGAACACGTGGGCGGACGAAGAGAGAGCAGTAGGAGTAGCAGTGTTGTCTGTGGTGATCCATGTTTCCGTCAGTGCCAAGAAGTCGAGGGACTGGAGGGAGGCATAGGCTGAGATGAACTCTGCCTTGTTGGCCGCAGATCGGCAGTTCCAGAGGCTACCGGAGACCTGGAACTCCACGTGGGTCGTGCGCGCTGGGACCACCAGATTAGGGTGGCCGCGGCCACGCGGTGTGGAGCGTTTGTATGGTCTGTGCAGAGAGGAGAGAACAGGGATAGACAGACACATAGTTGACAGGCTACAGAAGAGGCTACGCAAAGGAGATTGGAATGACAAGTGGACTACACGTCTCGAATGTTCAGAACGTTAAGCTTACGTAGCAAGAATCTTATTGACTAAAATGATTAAAATGATACAGTACTGCTGAAGTAGGCTAGCTGGCAGTGGGTGCGTTGTTGACACTACACTAATCAAGTCGTTCCGTTGATCCACATTATAATGTATAGTTTATGAGATATAATGTATAGTTTATGAGATATAATCCACATTATAATGTATAGTTTATGAGATATAATCCACATTATAATGTATAGTTAATGAGATATAATCCACATTATAATGTATAGTTAATGAGATATAATCCACATTGTAATGTATAGTTTATGAGATATAATCCACATTATAATGTATAGTTAATGAGATATAATCCACATTATAATGTATAGTTAATGAGATATAATCCACATTATAATGTATAGTTTATGAGATATAATCCACATTATAATGTATAGTTTATGAGATATAATGTATAGTTTATGAGATATAATCCACATTATAATGTATAGTTTATGAGATATAATCCACATTATAATGTATAGTTTATGAGATATAATCCACATTATAATGTATAGTTTATGAGATATAATTCACATTATAATGTATAGTTTATGAGATATAATCCACATTATAATGTATAGTTTATGAGATATAATGTATAGTTTATGAGATATAATCCACATTATAATGTATAGTTTATGAGATATAATTCACATTATAATGTATAGTTTATGAGATATAATCCACATTATAATGTATAGTTTATGAGATATAATCCACATTATAATGTATAGTTTATGAGATATAATCCACATTATAATGTATAGTTTATGAGATATAATCCACATTATAATGTATAGTTTATGAGATATAATCCACATTGTAATGTATAGTTTATGAGAGATGTGTCAGTCTAAATGAAGTATTATGTATTATATTGTATTGTATTATGGATAAGAGCAACATTATTTGTATGTTATTTGTATGTCACCAGAATAAAACCCTGGATATTTATTGGGGAGCAGCATCAAGCTCATCACCAGGCACTTTCACCATCCTGTGAAGTTCATCATCACTTATTTCATCTGTGGCCTAATAAACTATATCGTTTCCCCGAGTCGTAGTGGGAGGACCACACAACATATCTTCTCCTGACTCCAAGTTTACTTCAATATGATGGTTATTATATCAATATTTGTTTCCACCTCCATGTCTTTTACATAATTCATTTTACCGACACAAAAAAAGATGTCGAACGTACATATTAATAAAATTGTACCGACACTTCCTGTTCCCCGTCACAGATGTGGTGGCTAAAACATCTACATCACTTCGGAGACGGTCTTATTTATAACGTAGGAGTTAAGTGTGTTGCTAAAGAGCACATCCACAGATGTGGTGGCTGAAACATCTACATCACTTCGGAGACGGTCTTATCCAGAACGTAGGAGTTAAGTGTGTTGCTAAAGAGCATATCCACAGATTATGCCACCACAACGGCCCGGGGATTCGAACCAGAGACCTTTCGGTTACTGGCCCAAAGATCTAACCCCTACTCGCATAAAAAGCTGTGGATGGAAACGTAGTTACTGATGAATATACAGTATATCGTTCAGGAAAATAGTCTATCGATCTCCAACTGATTGATGGAAACGTAGTTACTGATGAATATACAGTATATCGTTCAGGAAAATAGTCTATCGATCTCCAACTGATTGATGGAAACGCCCTAAACGCCGTTTTCCACTCGTCCCCCTCCCTGATGCGCACGAGATGGTAAGCGTTACGAAGGTCCAACTTAGTAAAGAACCTGGCTCCCTGCAGAATCTCGAAGGCTGACGACATAAGGGGAAGCGGATAACGATTCTTAACCGTTATGTCATTCAGCCCTCGATAATCCACGCAGGGGCGCAGGGTACCGTCCTTTTTCTTAACAAAAAAAACCCCGCTCCGGCGGGAGAGGAAGAAGGAACTATGGTACCGGCGTCGAGAGCAACAGACAGATAATCTTCGAGAGCCTTACGTTCGGGAGCCGACAGAGAGTATAGTCTACCCCGGGGGGAGTGGTCCCCGGAAGGAGATCAATACAACAATCATACGACCGGTGAGGAGAAAGGGAGGTAGCCCTGGACCGACTGAAGACCGTGCGCAGATCATGATATTCCTCCGGCACCCCTGTCAAATCACCAGGCTCCTCCTGTGAAGAAGAGACAGAGGAAACAGGAGGGATAGCAGACATTAAACATTTCACATGACAAGAAACGTTCCAGGATAGGATAGAATTACTAGACCAATTAATAGAAGGATTATGACACACTAGCCAGGGATGACCCAAAACAACAGGTGTAAAAGGTGAACGAAAAATAAAAAAAGAAATGGTTTCACTATGATTACCAGAAACAATGAGGGTTAAAGGTAGCGTTTCACATAATATACTGGGGAGAGGACTACCATCCAAGGCGAACATGGCCGTGGGCTCCCCTAACTGTCTGAGAGGAATGTCATGTTCCCGAGCCCAGGCTTCGTCCATAAAACAGCCCTCAGCCCCAGAGTCTATCAAGGCACTGCAGGAAGCTGCCGAACCGGTCCAGCGTAGATGGACTGACAAGGTAGTACAGGATCTTGACGGAGAGACCTGAGTAGTAGCGCTCACCAGTAGCCCTCCGCTTACTGATGAGCTCTGGCTTTTACTGGACATGAAATGACAAAATGTCCAGCGGAACCGCAATAGAGACAGAGGCGGTTGGTGATTCTCCGTTCCCTCTCCTTAGTCGAGATGCGAATACCCCCCAGCTGCATGGGCTCAGTCTCTGAGCCGGAGGGAGGAGATGGTTGTGATGCGGAGAGGGGGGACACTGTTAACGCGAGCTCTCTTCCACGAGCTCGGTGACGAAGATCTACCCGTCGTTCTATGCGGATGGCGAGTTCAATCAAAGAATCCACGCTGGAAGGAACCTCCCGGGAGAGAATCTCATCCTTAACCTCAGCGTGGAGACCCTCCAGAAAACGAGCGAGCAACGCCGGCTCGTTCCAGTCACTGGAGGCAGCAAGAGTGCGAAACTCTATAGAGTAATCCGTTATGGATCGATCACCTTGACATAGGGAAGCCAGGGCCCTGGAAGCCTCTTTCCCAAAAACTGAACGATCAAAAACCCGTATCATCTCCTCTTTAAAGTTCTGATACTCGTTAGTACACTCAGCCCTTGCCTCCCAGATTGCCGTGCCCCACTCACGAGCCCGTCCAGTAAGGTGAGATATGACGTAGGCGATACGAACTCTACCCCTTGAGTATGTGTTGGGCTGGAGAGAGAACACAATATCACACTGGGTGAGAAACGAGCGGCATTCAGTGGGCTGCCCAGAGTAACACGGTGGGTTATTAATTCTGGGCTCCGGAGACTCGGAAGCCCAGGAAGTAGCAGGTGGATCGAGACGGAGATTGTGAAACTGTTTTGAGAGGTCGGAGACCTGAGCGGCCAGGGTCTCAACGGCATGCCGAGCAGCAGACAATTCCTGCTCGTGTCTGCCGAGCATCGCTCCCTGGATCTCGACGGCTGAGTAGCGAGGATCCGTAGTCGCTGGGTCCATTCTTGGTCGGAAAATAGTCTATCGATCTCCAACTGATTGATGGAAACGTAGTTACTGATGAATATACAGTATATCGAATTGGGTTGCTCCTTTGGTTCCCAGATTAATGGAAATATGTTAGTTATTCCTTCTCACAGAAGACATAAATCAAAACATGAGGGGGTGACAGGGTGTCGAGAGAGAAAGAGAGAGAGAGAGAGAGAGAGAGAGAGAGAGAGAGAGAGAGAGAGAGAGAGAGAGAGAGGAAGAGACAGCGAGAGGGGGTGGGGATGGAGAAAGAGAGAAGGGGGTGGAGAGAGGGGGATGGAGAGAGAGAGAAGGGGGTGGAGAGAGAGAGCGAGACAACAAGAGGGGGTGGGGGTGGAGGTGGTGTGGTGGTGGAGTGATGATGTGATGGTGTGGTGGTGTGGTGGTGTGGTGTGATGGTGTTGTGGTGGTGTGGTGGTGTGGTGTTGTGGTGGTGTGGTGTTGTGGTGTGTACGGTGTTGTGGTGTGGTGTGGTAGTGGAGTGTGGTGGTGGTGTGTACGGTGTTGTGGTGGTGTGGTGTTGTGGTGTGGTGGTGTGTACGGTGTTGTGGTGGTGTGGTGTTGTGGTGGTGTGTACGGTGTTGTGGTGTTGTGGTGGTGGAGTGATGATGTGATGGTGTGATGATGGGGTGTGTTGTGTTGTGGTGGTGTGGTGTTGTGGTGGTGTGGTGTTGTGGTGTTGTGGTGGTGTGGTGGTGTGGTGGTGTGGTGTGATGGTGTTGTGGTGGTGTGGTGGTGTGGTGTTGTGGTGGTGTGGTGGTGTGGTGGTGTGGTGTGATGGTGTTGTTGTGTTGTGGTGGTGTGGTGTTGTGGTGTGTACAGTGTTGTGGTGGTGTGGTGGTGTGGTGTTGTGGTGGTGTGGTGGTGTGGTGTGATGGTGTTGTGGTGGTGTGGTGGTGTGGTGTTGTGGTGGTGTGGTGGTGTGGTGTGATGGTGTTGTGGTGGTGTGGTGGTGTGGTGTTGTGGTGGTGTGGTGTTGTGGTGTGTACAGTGTTGTGGTGGTGTGGTGGTGTGTAGGGTGTTGTGGTGGTGTGATGGTGTGTAGGGTGTTGTGGTGGTGTGATGGTGTGGTGGTGTGTAGGGTGTTGTGGTGGTGTGATGGTGTGTAGGGTGTTGTGGTGGTGTGATGGTGTGTAGGGTGTTGTGGTGGTGTGATGGTGTGTAGGGTGTTGTGGTGGTGTGGTGGTGTGTAGGGTGTTGTGTTGTGGTGGTGTGTAGGGTGTTGTGGTGGTTTGATGGTGTGTACGTTGTTGTCGTGTGGTGGTGTGTAGGGTGTTGTGGTGGTGTGTACGGTGTTGTGTTGTGGTGGTGTGGTGGTGTGGTGGTGTTGTGTTGTGGTGGTGTGTACAGTGTTGTGGTGTGGTGGTGTGTACAGTGTTGTGGTGGTGTTGTGATGGTGTGGTGGTGTGGTGGTGTGTACGGTGTTGTGTTGGTGTTGTGGTGGTGTGGTGGTGTGATGGTGTGTAGGGTGTTGTGGTGGTGTGATGGTGTGTACGGTGTTGTGGTGGTGTGGTTGTGGTGGTGGTGTGGTGGTGGTGGTGTGGTGTGTAGGGTGTTGTGGTGGTGGGGTGTAGGGTGTTGTGGTGGTGTGTACGGTGCTGTGTTGTGGTGGTGTGTACGGTGTTGTGTTGTGGTGGTGTGTACGGTGTTGTGGTGGTGGTGGTGTGGTGTGTAGGGTGTTGTGGTGGTGGGGTGTAGGGTGTTGTGGTGGTGTGTACGGTGCTGTGTTGTGACGGTGTTGTGTTGTGGTGGTGTGTATGGTGTTGTGGTGGTGGGGTGTAGGGTGTTGTGGTGGTGTGTACGGTGTTGTGTTGTGGTGGTGTGTATGGTGTTGTGGTGGTGGGGTGTTGTGATGGTGTTGTGGTGGTGTGGTGGTGTGTATGGTGTTGTGGTGGTGTGATGGTGTGTAGGGTGTTGTGATGGTGTGTACGGTGTTGTGTTGTGGTGGTGTGTACGGTGTTGTGGTGGTGTGGTGTGTAGGGTGTTGTGGTGGTGGGGTGTAGGGTGTTGTGGTGGTGTGTACGGTGCTGTGTTGTGGTGGTGTGTACGGTGTTGTGGTGGTGGGGTGTAGGGTGTTGTGGTGGTGTGTACGGTGTTGTGTTGTGGTGGTGTGTAGGGTGTTGTGGTGGTGGGGTGTAGGGTGTTGTGGTGGTGTGTACGGTGTTGTGTTGTGGTGGTGTGTAGGGTGTTGTGGTGGTGTGTATGGTGTTGTGGTGGTGTGTATGGTGTTGTGGTGGTGGGTGTAGGGTGTTGTGGTGGTGTGTAGGGTGTTGTGGTGGTGTGTAGGGTGTTGTGGTGGTGGGGTGTAGGGTGTTGTGGTGGTGTGTACGGTGTTGTGTTGTGGTGGTGTGTAGGGTGTTGTGGTGGTGTGTATGGTGTTGTGGTGGTGTGTATGGTGTTGTGGTGTGGTGGTGGTGTGGTGGTGTGTTGTGGTGTTATTTTGGTGGTGTGGTGGTGTTGTGGTAGTTTGTGATTCTCTATAGTTTGTGATTGTCTATAGTTTGTGATTGTCTATAGTTTGTGATTCTCTATAGTTTGGGTTAATTGATGTCATGGACCTCTGAGGCACATTAAGATGTAAGAGGATGGAGTCATGATGATATCTCTCTCACCTCTCTGTTTGGGGAGTACTCTCTCTGTTCCATCTCTCTCTCTCTCTGTTCCATCTCTCTCTCTCTCTGTTTCATCTCTCTCTGTTTCATCTCTCTCTCTCTGTTTCATCTCTCTCTCTCTGTTCCATCTCTCTCTCTCTCTGTTCCATCTCTCTCTCTCTGTTCCATCTCTCTCTCTCTGTTCCATCTCTCTCTCTGTTCCATCTCTCTCTCTGTTCCATCTCTCTCTCTGTTCCATCTCTCTCTCTCTGTTCCATCTCTCTCTCTCTTTGTTCCATTCCTCTCTCTGCATTCCATCTCTCTCTCTGTTCCATCTCTCTCTCTCTGTTCCATCTCTCTCTATCTCTGTTCCATCTCTCTCTCTGCATTCCATCTCTCTCTCTGTTCCATCTCTCTCTGTTCCATCTCTCTCTCTGCATTCCATCCCTCTCTCTGTTCCATCTCTCTCTGCATTCCATCTCTCTCTATTCCATCTCTCTCTGTTCCATCTCTCTTTATTCCATCTCTCTCTGTTCCATCCCTCCCTCTGTTCCATCTCTCTCTGTTCAAATCAAATCAAATCAAATCAAATCAAATTTATTTATATAGCCCTTCGTACATCAGCTGATATCTCAAAGTGCTGTACAGAAACCCAGCCTAAAACCCCAAACAGCAAACAATGCAGGTGTAAAAGCATCTCTCTCTCTCTCTCTCTCTCTCTCTGTTCCATCTCTCTCTGTTCCATCTCTCTCTCTGTTCCATCTCTCTCTGTTCCATCTCTCTCTGCATTCCATCCCTCTCTCTGTTTCATCTCTCTCAGTTCCATCTCTCTCTGCATTCCATCTCTCTCTATGCCATCTCTCTCTGTTCCATCTCTCTATTCCATCTCTCTCTGTTCCATCCCTCCCTCTGTTCCATCTCTCTCGCTGCATTCCATCCCTCTCTGTTCCATCTCTCTCTGTTCCATCTCTCTCTGTTCCATCTCTCTCTGTTCCATCTCTCTCTCTGTTCCATCTCCCTCTGTTCCATCTCTCTCTCTGTTCCATCTCTCTCTGTTCCATCTCTCTCTGCATTCCATCTCTCTCTCTGTTCCATCTCTCTCTCTATTCCATCTCTCTCTGTTCCATCTCTCTCTGTTCCATCCCTCCCTCTGTTCCATCTCTCTCTGTTCCATCCCTCCCTCTGTTCCATCTCTCTCTGTTCCATCTCTCTCTCTGTTCCATCTCTCTCTCTCTGTTCCATCTCTCTCTGTTTCATCACTCTCACGTTTCCATCTCTCAAATATCATAATATGTCCATATCCAGTGTTGTAAAATGTGGAAATAGTTAAAGTTCAAAAGGGAAAATAGATAACAGGTCTAGAAAAGGAGGGATGGAGGGAGAGAGAGCAGGGTGGGAGAAAAAGAGGGATGGAGGGAGAGAGAGAGGGGAGAGAAAGAGGGATGGGGAGAGAGAGAGCAGGGAGGGAGAGAAAGAGGGATGGATGGAGAGAGAGAGAGGGGAGAGAAAGAGGGATGGGGGAGAGAGAGAGCAGGGAGGGAGAGAAAGAGGGATGGATGGAGAGAGAGTAGGGAGAGAAAGAGGGATGGAGGGAGAGAGAGAGCAGGGAGGGAGAGAAGGAGGTATGGGATGGAGAAAGCAGGGAGGGAGAGAAGGAGGTATGGGATGGAGAGAGCAGGGAGGGAGAGAAGGAGGAATGGAGGGAGGGAGAGAGCAGGGAGGGAGAGAAGGAGGGATGGATGGAGAGAGAGAGCAGGGAGGGATAAAGGAGGAATGGATGGAGAGAGCAGGGAGGGAGGGAGAGAGCAGGGAGGGATAGAAGGAGGGATGGATGGAGAGAGAGAGAGCAGGGAGTGATAGAAGGAGGAATGGATGGAGAGAGCAGGGAGTGATAGAAGGAGGGAGGGAGGGAGAGAGCAGGGAGTGATAGAAGGAGGAATGGATGGAGAGAGCAGGGAGTGATAGAAGGAGGGAGGGAGGGAGAGAGCAGGGGGGGAGAGAAGGAGGGATGGATGGAGAGAGAGAGAGCAGGGAGGGAGAGAAGGAGGGATGGATGGAGAGAGAGAGAGCAGGGAGGGAGAGAAGGAGGGATGGATGGAGAGAGAGAGAGCAGGGAGGGAGAGAAGGAGGGATGGATGGAGAGAGAGAGCAGGGAGGGAGAGAAGGAGGAATGGAGGGAGGGAGAGAGCAGGGAGGGATAGAAGGAGGGAGGGAGGGAGATAGCAGGGGGGGATAGAGGGAGGGAGGGAGGGAGAGAGCAGGGAGGGATGGAATGAGGATGGAGAGAGAGAGCAGGGAGGGAGAGAAGGAGGAATGGAGGGAGGGAGAGAGCAGGGAGGGATAGAAGGAGGGATGGAGGGAGGGAGAGAGCAGGGAGGGATAGAAGGAGGGATGGAGGGAGGGAGAGAGCAGGGAGGGATAGAAGGAGGGATGGATGGAGGGAGAGAGCAGGGAGGGAGAGAAGGAGGGATGGATGGAGACAGATTGAAGAAAGAAGACATCAGATAAAGGCATGCATAAAGACAGGAAGATGGATAGATGGATAGGTAGGAAAACGAAAGAGAGCATCTCAACGGATTGATCAGTGAGGCAGAGCAGGTCCCCTGGGGAGAGAAACATTTTAGCACTCAATGGGAGGGAGAGAGAGAATGATGGAGGGATGGTGGAGGGAAGGATGCAGGGAAGGATGACACATTTCCTGTTAGAGTCGCTGGTCCAGGAGAAGGATGCATGAGGGAGTCTGTGTGTGTAATTTCCTGTTAGAGTCGCTGGCCCGGTAGAAGGATGCATGAGGGAGTCTGTGTGTGTAATTTCCTGTTAGAGTCGCTGGCCCGGTAGAAGGATGCATGAGGGAGTCTGTGTGTTTAATGCAACAGAGAGAGAGAGAGAGAGAGGGGGGAGAGAGGGAGTGAGAGGGGAGAGAGTAGTTTGTGATTCTCTATAGTTTGTGATTCTCTGTAGTTTGTGATTCTCTATAGTTTGTGATTCTCTATAGTTTGTGATTGTCTATAGTTTGTGATTCTCTATAGTTTGAGTTAATTGATGTCATGGACCTCTGAGGCACATTTTGGATCCAACAGGATGGAGTCATGCTGATAGAGAATTCTGATTGGTTGGACCTGACAGAGGAGGCTAAATGGAACTGATTCCACATTTTAAGAGAACGCTTTCCAATTGGGATGACCAGCCTTTTCCCCACGGACACTGGGAGAGAGGAGCACTACACAGAGGAAAGTGCAGCAGGTTGACATGATCCAGACTCCATCTGAACCCAGAGTGGTCTTGGTTTGTAGCCAGTGCAAAAGGGCTCTGAGATTTGCAGCTAAATTATATGTCTGAAAATTTGGTAGAGCTAATCCACCCCAATGCCCTAGGCTTCTGTAAATGTTTTCTACTAATCCATGGTACCTTGCAATCCCAAATAGAATGTATGTTTGTGAATTAAATAAATATTTTGTAATAAAATAAAAGGCAAAACACATTCATTACCCTTCCAATTAGAGAAAGAAGTATTAAACGTGAAATTGCATTTAAAAAATATATATTTCCTTGTCACTGAACAAAAATGAAATCTTTAAATTTTACAAATCTTGTAAAAGAGTTAAAATAGCTTTACAGGAGATTACAGGATTAGGAAAATGTACAGGAAAAAGCTCACTCTTTCTTCGATTCAGCTTGTACCCTGAGATCTAAACTGCTTCAGAATAGATAAGGTCTGTGGTAATGAGGTTTCTCAAACTGATTCAGAATAGATAAGGCATTTGGTACCGAGCTATTCCTTGGAAAACATCGCTAGAGCACAGTGTGATAGCAAGGGGCTCGACTGCCAAAGCAAACAACAAGGGGAAGAGTGGACAACCCTGTCTTGATCCCCAGGGCAGAGGAAAATACGACAAAAAGTATTCAATATTTATTTTTCACTTCCAATCTAAACACAATACTCCATCATTTCAAAGCGAAAACAGGTTGTTGGAAATTTTTACAATTTATTAATAAAAAACTGAAATACCGTATTTACATACTCTTAAGTATTCAGACCCTTTGCTATGAGACTTAAAATTGAGCTCAGGTGCATCCTGTTTCCATTGATCATCCTTGAGATGTTTCTACAACTTCATTGGAAATGATTTGGAAAGGCACACACCTGTCTATGTAACGTCCCACAGTTGACAGTGTATGTCAGAGCAGAAACCAAGCCATGAAGTCGAAGGAATTGTCCGTAGAGCTCCGAGACAGGATTGTCTGAAGGCACAGATCTAGGGAAGGTTACCAAAACATTTCTGCAGCATTTAAGATCCCCAAAAACACAATGACCTCCATCATTCTTAAATGGAAGAAGTTTGGAACCACCAAGACTCTTCCTAGAGCTGGCCGCCTAGCCAAACTGAGCAATTGGGGGAAAAGGTCATTGGTCAGGGAGGTGACCAAGAACCCAATGGTCACTCTGAGAGAGCTCCAGAGTTCCTGCATGAAGATGGGAGAAACTTCCAGAAGGAAACCATCTCTGCAGCACCCCACCAATCAGGCCTTTATGGTAGAGTGGCCAGACTGAAGCCACTCCTCAGTAAAAGGCACATGACAGCCCGCTTGGAGTTTACCAGAAGGCGCCTAAAGGACTCTCAAATCATGAGATTTGGTCTCCTGACCCCTCCTGTCTCAGCCTCCAGTATAAATGCTGCAGTAGTTTGTGTCGGGGGGCTAGGGTCAGTTTGTTATACTTCTCCTGTCCTATTCGGTGTCCTGTGTGAATCTAAGTATGCTCTCTCTAATTCTCTCCTTCTCTCTTTCTTTCTCTCTCGGAGGACCTGAGCCCTAGGACCATGCCTTATTATTATTCGACCATGCTGGTCATCTATGAACATTTGAACATCTTGGCCATGTTCTGTTATAATCTCCACCCGGCACAGCTAGAAGAGGACTGGCCACCCCACATATGCTCTCTCGAATTCCCTCTTTCTTTCTCTCTCTTTCTCTCTCTCGGAAGACCTGAGCCCTAGGACCGTGCCCCAGGACTACCTGACATGATGACTCCTTGCTGTCCCCAGTCCACCTGGCCATGCTGCTGCTCCAGTTTCAACTGTTCTGCCTTATTATTATTCGACCATGCTGGTCATTTATGAACATTTGAACATCTTGGCCATGTTCTGTTATAATCTCCACCCGGCACAGCCAGAAGAGGACTGGCCACCCCACATAGCCTGGTTCCTCTCTAGGTTTCTTCCTAGGTTTTGGCCTTTCTAGGGAGTTTTTCCTAGCCACCGTGCTTCTACACCTGCATTGCTTGCTGTTTGGGGGTTTTAGGCTGGGTTTCTGGAGAGCACTTTGAGATATCAGCTGATGTACGAAGGGCTATATAAATACATTTGATTTGATGAGAAACAAGATTCTCTGGTCTGGTGAAACCAAGATTGAATTATTTGTCTTGTCATCCATACAGCGAAGCATGGTGGTGGCAGCATCATGCTGCGGGGATGTTACTCAGTGGCAGGGAGAATAGTCAGGATCGGGGGAAAGATTAATGGAGCAAAGTACAAAGAGATCCTTGATGAAAACTTGCTCCAGAGCATTGAGGACCTCAGACTGGGGCGAATGTTCACCTTCCAACAGGACAACAACCCTAGGCACACAGCCAAGACAATGCAGGAGTGGCTTCAGGACAAGTCTCTGAATGTCCTTGAGTGGCCCAGCCAGAGCCCGAACTTGAACCCATCGAACATCTCTGGAGACCTGAAAATAGCTGTGCAGTGATGCTCCCCATCCAACCTGACAGAGCTTGAGAGGATCTGCAGAGAAGAATGTGAGAAACAGATGTGCCATGCTTGTAGTGTCATAACCAAAAGGTCCATCAACAAAGTACTGAGTAAAGGGTCTGACTACTTAATAATACCATACTGAATACTTCGTAATTATGGGGTATTGTGATGTCATTATGGAGTGTTGTGATGTCATTATGGGGTATTGTGATGTCATTATGGGTTATTGTGATGTCATTATGGGGTATTGTGATGTCATTATGGGGTATTGTGATGTCATTATGGGGTATTGTGATGTCATTATGGGTTATTGTGATGTCATTATGGGTTATTGTGATGTCATTATGGGGTATTGTGATGTCATTATGGGGTATTGTGATGTCATTATGGGGTATTGTGTGTAGATTGATGATGGGAAGAACAATTGAATCCATTTTAGAATAAGGCTGTAATGTAACAAAATGTGAAAAAAGTCAAAGGGTTTGAATACTTTCCGAATGCAACAGGTCTATTTTTTTTACACATATTTTACACTTTTCTTTGGCACAGAACTACCTTTATACTTTGGTTACCTTCAGACAAGTCCCATTAATCTTTTGGGGGACATAGAGCAACACTGAGAACAATGTGGTGTTCGTGAGAATCCTCAGTGGACTCCCATTAGTTGGTAACCCAAACGGTTCGGACCAAACAGAAGTCGGTTTATTAACAGTACCGACTTCAGTCTCCTGACACTTGTGGGTCAAGAGAAGATACATTTTTGAGATGTCTCATGGTCTGATAAACATCGTTCTTGCTCTGCCACCAATCTCTGCAGATGCGGAAGTGCGAAACTGGCGGATGGATTGAGACATATCTCTAGCTTAAATAGACAGACTTTGATAGGGATTGTTTTTTACTTAGATTGATGCACTTGGGGATCAATCGACTCTAGGAGGTTAAGCTCAACTCCACGGTCCATGGGATAATGGATAATGATAATAACTTGCAAGGTGGAGATTGGGGAGGCAGTCTGGCCTTTGAGACGGACCTACCAGCCCAGGGAGTCAGCACGTATCCTGGGTTATATCCAATTGGTAGTTACAGTCTTGTCCCATCGCTGCAAGTACAGTGCCGACTCGGGAGAGGCAAAGGTCGAGAGAGCCATACATCCTCCAAAATACAACCAGCACTGCTTCCTGACACAGTACTCGCTTAACCCGGAAGCCAGCAGCAGCAATGTGTCGTAGGAAACACCGTACAACTGGCGACCGAAGTCAGCGAGCATGCACCCAGCCCGCCACAAGGAGTCGCTAGAGTGCGATGGGACAAGGAAATCCCAGCCATCCAATCCCTCCCCTAACCCTATAAAACAAAACTAGAAACAAACAACGAACAACGACTACAGAGGTCCTACTAACTCAAAATACAAAATTCAATATCACACAAAACACAGGTGGAAAAGGCTACCTAAATATGATCCCCAATTAGAGACAACGATTACCAGCTGCCTCTAATTGGGAATCATATCAAGCACACCAACCTAGAAATATGAAAACTAGAACACCACATAGAAATAATAAACTAGAACACTCCAGTCACGCCCTTACCTACTACACCATAGAGAAACAATGGCTCTATATGGTCAGGGCGTGACAATATCCTACAATTTTGATAGAGAAGATCAGAAAACGTGGTTGTAAACATTCATAATTCTGATTGTTATTCTATTGGTTACGTCGAGGCAGAGTGGCCCACACTCATTGAATTGGCACTCTTAAATGTTAGAGCAATCACTAGGCAAAACCTTTCCTGTGAATGAACTCATTATGTTTCTCACTGCAACATGGCTGTCTTCAGACTGTAGTGCCTCTCATTGTTGAAGCCCCCCCCCCGGACTAGAGCTTTTCATTCTTCATCAGCAAAAGAACAAGAGGCGGGGCCGTTATTTTTACTAATGCTCTCAGCTGTAAGGACATGTCAGCCAGCAGACCAGAGCATCATGTTATACTGTTTAAATGTCAGCCACCAGACCAGAGCATAATGGTCCTGTAGCTCAGTTGGTAGAGCATGGCGCTTGTAACGCCAGGGTAGTAGGTTCGATCCCCGGGATCACCCATACGTAGAATGTATGCACACATGACTGTAAGTCGCTTTGGATAAAAGCGTCTGCTAAATGGCATATATTATTATATTATTATATTATTATACTGTTTAAATGTCAGCCACCAGACCAGAGCATCATGTTATACTGTTTAAATGTCAGCCACCAGACCAGAGCATCATGTTATACTGTTTAAATGTCAGCCACCAGACCAGAGCATCATGTTATACTGTTTAAATGTCAGCTACCAGAGCATCATGTTATACTGTTTAAATGTCAGCCACCAGACCAGAGCATCATGTTATACTGTTTAAATGTCAGCCACCAGACCAGAGCATCATGTTATACTGTTTAAATGTCAGCCACC
Organism: Oncorhynchus gorbuscha; assembly: GCF_021184085.1. Lineage (NCBI taxonomy): Eukaryota > Metazoa > Chordata > Actinopteri > Salmoniformes > Salmonidae > Oncorhynchus > Oncorhynchus gorbuscha. The sequence continues at coordinate 2,199,731 of NC_060178.1, read as the reverse complement.
AGACCAGAGCATCATGTTATACTGTTTAAATGTCAGCCACCAGACCAGAGCATCATGTTATACTGTTTAAATGTCAGCCACCAGACCAGAGCATCATGTTATACTGTTTAAATGTCAGCTACCAGAGCATCATGTTATACTGTTTAAATGTCAGCCACCAGACCAGAGCATCATGTTATACTGTTTAAATGTCAGCCACCAGACCAGAACATCATGTTATACTGTTTAAATGTCAGCCACCAGACCAGAGCATAATGGTCCTGTAGCTCAGTTGGTAGAGCATGGCGCTTGTAACGCCAGGGTAGTAGGTTCGATCCCCGGGATCACCCATACGTAGAATGTATGCACACATGACTGTAAGTCGCTTTGGATAAAAGCGTCTGCTAAATGGCATATATTATTATATTATTATATTATTATACTGTTTAAATGTCAGCCACCAGACCAGAGCATCATGTTATACTGTTTAAATGTCAGCCACCAGACCAGAGCATCATGTTATACTGTTTAAATGTCAGCCACCAGACCAGAGCATCATGTTATACTGTTTAAATGTCAGCTACCAGAGCATCATGTTATACTGTTTAAATGTCAGCCACCAGACCAGAGCATCATGTTATACTGTTTAAATGTCAGCCACCAGACCAGAGCATCATGTTATACTGTTTAAATGTCAGCCACCAGACCAGAGCATCATGTTATACTGTTTAAATGTCAGCCACCAGACCAGAGCATCATGTTATACTGTTTAAATGTCAGCCACCAGACCAGAGCATCATGTTATACTGTTTAAATGTCAGCTACCAGAGCATCATGTTATACTGTTTAAATGTCAGCCACCAGACCAGAGCATCATGTTATACTGTTTAAATGTCAGCCACCAGACCAGAGCATCATGTTATACTGTTTAAATGTCAGCCACCAGACCAGAGCATCATGTTATACTGTTTAAATGTCAGCTACCAGAGCATCATGTTATACTGTTTAAATGTCAGCCACCAGACCAGAGCATCATGTTATACTGTTTAAATGTCAGCCACCAGACCAGAGCATCATGTTATACTGTTTAAATGTCAGCCACCAGACCAGAACATCATGTTATACTGTTTAAATGTCAGCCAGCAGAGCATTATGTTATACTGTTTAAATGTCAGCCACCAGACCAGAGCATCATGTTATACTGTTTAAATGTCAGTCACCAGAGCATCATGTTATACTGTTTAAATGTCAGCCACCAGACCAGAGCCTCATGTTATACTGTTTAAATGTCAGCCACCAGACCAGAGCATCATGTTATACTGTTTAAATGTCAGCCACAGACCAGAGCATCATGTTATACTGTTTAAATGTCAGCCACCAGACCAGAGCATCATGTTATACTGTTTAAATGTCAGCCACCAGACCAGAGCATCATGTTATACTGTTTAAATGTCAGCCACCAGTGCTGACCATAACCCTCTATAGGCCACCAGAGCACTGCCCCAATACAACTATTATCTATAGTTCTTGAGAACTATTATAGCATCATTGTATTGGGCGATTTCATTATTCACGTTGACAAAGAGACTGACTCTGAGGCAATTGGATATTTGAATGTTTCATCTGATCACCACTGGGGATGTTTACTACCTTGTTGCCCACAGCACAGGGTAACACTGAACCCATTATTATCAATATTACACCACCTATTCTGCCTTCCTCTTGTGATGATTTAGTTAATAACTTTAGTAGCAAATGAAGGGCAACAATTTGTCACGTCCTGACCTTAGTTCCTTGTTTTTGTTGTTTTTGTTTCTATTTTAGTTTGGCGTGAGTTGGGGTGGGCATTCTATGTGCTGTTCTAGTTTTGGTTTTCTATGTGTTTGGCCTGGTATGGTTCTCAATCAGAGGCAGCTGTCAATCGTTGTCTCTGATTGAGAACCATACATAGGCAGCCTGTTTGTCTCTGATTGAGAACTACACTTAGGCAGCCTGTTTGTCTCTGATTGAGAACCACACTTAGGCAGCCTGTTTGTCTCTGATTGAGAACCATACTTAGGCAGCCTGTTTGTCTCTGATTGAGAACCATACTTAGGCAGCCTGTTTGTCTCTGATTGAGAACCATACTTAGGCAGCCTGTTTGTCTCTGATTGAGAACCATACTTAGGCAGCCTGTTTGTCTCTGATTGAGAACCATACTTAGGCAGCCTGTTTGTCTCTGATTGAGAACCATACTTAGGCAGCCTGTTTGTCTCTGATTGAGAACCATACTTAGGCAGCCTGTTTGTCTCTGATTGAGAACCATACTTAGGCAGCCTGTTTGTCTCTGATTGAGAACCACACTTAGGCAGCCTGTTTGTCTCTGATTGAGAACCACACTTAGGCAGCCTGTTTGTCTCTGATTGAGAACCATACGTAGGCAGCCTGTTTGTCTCTGATTGAGAACCATACTTAGGCAGCCTGTTTGTCTCTGATTGAGAACCATACTTAGGCAGCCTGTTTGTCTCTGATTGAGAACCATACTTAGGCAGCCTTTTTGTCTCTGATTGAGAACCATACTTAGGCAGCCTGTTTGTCTCTGATTGAGAACCATACTTAGGCAGCCTGTTTGTCTCTGATTGAGAACCATACTTAGGCAGCCTGTTTGTCTCTGATTGAGAACCATACTTAGGCAGCCTGTTTGTCTCTGATTGAGAACCATACTTAGGCAGCCTGTTTGTCTCTGATTGAGAACCATACTTAGGCAGCCTGTTTGTCTCTGATTGAGAACCATACTTAGGCAGCCTTTTTGTCTCTGATTGAGAACCATACTTAGGCAGCCTGTTTTGTCTCTGATTGAGAACCATACTTAGGCAGCCTGTTTGTCTCTGATTGAGAACCATACTTAGGCAGCCTGTTTGTCTCTGATTGAGAACCATACTTAGGCAGCCTGTTTGTCTCTGATTGAGAACCATACTTAGGCAGCCTGTTTGTCTCTGATTGAGAACCATACTTAGGCAGCCTGTTTGTCTCTGATTGAGAACCATACTTAGGCAGCCTGTTTGTCTCTGATTGAGAACCATACTTAGGCAGCCTGTTTGTCTCTGATTGAGAACCATACTTAGGCAGCCTGTTTGTCTCTGATTGAGAACCATACTTAGGCAGCCTGTTTGTCTCTGATTGAGAACCACACTTAGGCAGCCTGTTTGTCTCTGATTGAGAACCATACTTAGGCAGCCTGTTTGTCTCTGATTGAGAACCATACTTAGGCAGCCTGTTTGTCTCTGATTGAGAACCATACTTAGGCAGCCTGTTTGTCTCTGATTGAGAACCATACTTAGGCAGCCTGTTTGTCTCTGATTGAGAACCATACTTAGGCAGCCTGTTTGTCTCTGATTGAGAACCATACTTAGGCAGCCTGTTTGTCTCTGATTGAGAACCACACTTAGGCAGCCTGTTTGTCTCTGATTGAGAACCACACTTAGGCAGCCTGTTTGTCTCTGATTGAGAACCACACTTAGGAAGCCTGTTTTCCCCAGTTTGGTTGTGGGTGATTGTTTTCTGTGTCTGTGTTTCCTCCAGACAGAACTGTTTCCTTTCTGTCTTTCACCTTGTTATTTTGTTTTTTGGTGTTCAGTGACTTTTGATTAAAAATGACGAACACTTACCACGCTGCACATTGGTCCGATCTGTCATAGTCCTCGTCAGAGGAAGACACATTTCGTTACACAATTGATGCCATAGCTCCAGAAAAGTTGAAAAAAAGTCACATCCAAACCGAGAACTCCTTGGATGAGTTTAACTATCTTGATCAGAATAATTAGAGAGTGCTCTCCTGAAGCATTGATGGCCTGATAAATCCAATCCCCCTGCAAACCTATGAGAACTTTCCTCTATGATATGTTTGCAACATCTCATAGATAAGATAACCAACATTGGGCTGGGTATCAGTCAAGACCTGATGAGAAGTTTGATGATATGTAGTCTACCACACAAAGGAACCAATGATTTATTTATATTTAACCTTTATTTAACTAGGCAAGTCAGTTAAGAACAAATTCTTATTTTCAACGACTGCCTAGGAACAGTGGGTTAACTGGTCTAGGAACAGTGGGTTAACTGGTCTAGGAACAGTGGGTTAACTGGTCTAGGAACAGTGGGTTAACTGGTCTAGGAACAGTGGGTTAACTGGTCTAGGAACAGTGGGTTAACTGGTCTAGGAACAGTGGGTTAACTGGTCTAGGAACAGTGGGTTAACTGGCCTAGGAACAGTGGGTTAACTGGTCTAGGAACAGTGGGTTAACTGGTCTAGGAACAGTGGGTTAACTGGCCTAGGAACAGTGGGTTAACTGGTCTAGGAACAGTGGGTTAACTGGTCTAGGAACAGTGGGTTAACTGGCCTAGGAACAGTGGGTTAACTGGTCTAGGAACAGTGGGTTAACTGGTCTAGGAACAGTGGGATAACTGGTCTAGGAACAGTGGGTTAACTGGTCTAGGAACAGTGGGTTAACTGGTCTAGGAACAGTGGGTTAACTGGTCTAGGAACAGTGGGTTAACTGGCCTAGGAACAGTGGGTTAACTGGTCTAGGAACAGTGGGTTAACTGGTCTAGGAACAGTGGGTTAACTGGTCTAGGAACAGTGGGTTAACTGGTCTAGGAACAATGGGTTAACTGGCCTAGGAACAGTGGGTTAACTGGTCTAGGAACAGTGGGTTAACTGGTCTAGGAACAGTGGGTTAACTGGTCTAGGAACAGTGGGTTAACTGGTCTAGGAACAGTGGGTTAACTGGCCTAGGAACAGTGGGTTAACTGGTCTAGGAACAGTGGGTTAACTGGCCTAGGAACAGTGGGTTAACTGGTCTAGGAACAGGGGTTAACTGGTCTAGGAACAGTGGGTTAACTGGTCTAGGAACAGTGGGTTAACTGGTCTAGGAACAGGGGGTTAACTGGTCTAGGAACAGTGGGTTAACTGGTCTAGGAACAGTGGGTTAACTGGTCTAGGAACAGTGGGTTAACTGGTCTAGGAACAGTGGGTTAACTGGCTAGGAACAGTGGGTTAACTGGTCTAGGAACAGTGGGTTAACTGGCCTAGGAACAGTGGGTTAACTGGTCTAGGAACAGTGGGTTAACTGGTCTAGGAACAGTGGGTTAACTGGTCTAGGAACAGTGGGTTAACTGGCCTAGGAACAGTGGGTTAACTGGTCTAGGAACAGTGGGTTAACTGGCCTAGGAACAGTGGGTTAACTGGTCTAGGAACAGTGGGTTAACTGGTCTAGGAACAGTGGGTTAACTGGTCTAGGAACAGTGGGTTAACTGGTCTAGGAACAGTGGGTTAACTGGTCTAGGAACAGTGGGTTAACTGGTCTAGGAACAGTGGGTTAACTGATCTAGGAACAGTGGGTTAACTGATCTAGGAACAGTGGGTTAACTGGCCTAGGAACAGTGGGTTAACTGCCTTGTTCAGGGGGAAGATGACAGATTTTTACCTTGACAGCTCAGGGATTTGAACTTGCAACCTTTGGTTACTAGTCCAACACTCTAACCACTAGGCTACCCTGCCATGGTTGACACAGACAAGCTCAGGAAAATGACATCACGACTTAAGTCTTCTAACTGCCTCCTCCATCCGATCCCCACCACCTTCTTCAAAACAGTTTTTAATTGCGTATCTGAAGAAGCTGCAAGCTATTGTTAATCACTCAATGTTTCACACATTTCCCCACTGCACTAAAAATGGCAGCGATATCAGAAAGCACATCATTGATTTTCACTGCAGGACGATACACACAACTTTACATTTCTGTGTCACCACATGATGATTGTAACTCTAAATGATGGAGACGGTATCAGTCATTTAAATACTTGGGATGGCTCACGACTTCCTCTAGCTAAACCATTATTGTTCGAGCCAAAGCACAGAGAGAGAAACCTAAGCCGCACATTTTAATTATCGGGCAATAAAGATAAAACACCAGGTGAAAATCCTTGTTGTTATTTTAGAACATGAACTACATTTCAAATCCCATTTAGGAATGTGACCAAATTAGCTGTTGGCCACCTGAGGAACATTGTCAAGGTGTGGCCGTTTCTCTCTCAGGCTGATACAGAGAGACTCATCCATGCTTTTATAATAATAATAATAATAATAATATAATAATATATGCCATTTAGCAGACACTTTTATCCAAAGCGACTTACAGTCATGTGTGCATACATTCTACGTATGGGTGGTCCCAGGGATCGAACCCACTACCCTGGCGTTACAAGCGCCATGCTCTACCAACTGAGCTACAGAAGGACCTTTATTACAAGCAGGCTTGACTACTGCAATGCTCTCCTGTCTGGTCTACCCAAGAAAGCCATTGGTCAACTGCATAACATACAGAATAATGCAGCGTGGGTACTGACCAAGACCCGATGGAGAGCACACATTATAAAGCCTCTCTACTGGCTGCCTGTGAGTTTTAGAATACATTTAAAGATTATTCTATTGGTTTTTAAATCAATACACAATTTTACACCCCAATACATAGCAGATATGCTTTTAAATGATGTACCCAGAAGGTCTCTCACGTCCACCGGCCTTTTAACTATCCCAAAGCCAAGAACCAAGAGGCATGGAGAGGCAGTCTTAAGTTAGTATGCCCCCAGCCCCTAGTTACTATGTCCACAGCCTTTAGTTACTATGCCCCCAGCCTTTAGTTACTATGCCTTTATTTACTTTGCCCCCAGCCTTTAGTTACTATGCCCCCAGCCTTTAGTTACTATGCCCCCAGTCTTTAGTTACTATGCCTTTAGTTACTTTGCCCCTAGCCTTTAGTTACTATGCCCCCAGTCTTTAGTTACTATGCCCCCAGTCTTTAGTTACTATGCCTTTAGTTACTTTGCCCCTAGCCTTTAGTTACTATGCCCCCAGCATTTAGTTACTATGCCCCCAGCCTTTAGTTACTATGTCCCCAGCCTTTAGTTATTATGCCCCCAGCCTTTAGTTACTATGCCCCCAGCCTTTAGTTACTATGCCCCGCCTTTAGTTACTATGCCCCCAGGCTTTAGTTACTATGCCCCCAGGCTTTAGTTACTATGCCCCCAGCCTTTAGTTACTATGCCCCAGCCTTTAGTTACTATGCCCCCAGCCTTTAGTTACTATGCCTTTAGTTACTATGCCCAGCCTCTAGTTACTATGCCCCCAGGCTTTAGTTACTATGCCCCCAGCCTTTAGTTACTATGCCTTTAGTTACTATGCCCCCAGCCCCTAGTTACTATGTCCACAGCCTTAAGTTACTATGCCCCCAGCCTTTAGTTACTATGCCCCCAGCCTTTAGTTACTATGCCCCAGCCTTTAGTTACTATGCCCCCAGCCTTTAGTTACTATGCCTTTAGTTACTATGCCCCCAGCCCCTAGTTACTATGTCCACAGCCTTTAGTTACTATGCCCCCAGCCTTTAGTTACTATGCCCCAGCCTTTAGTTACTATGCCCCCAGCCTTTAGTTACTATGCCTTTAGTTACTATGCCCAGCCTCTAGTTACTATGCCCCCAGGCTTTAGTTACTATGCCCCCAGCCTTTAGTTACTTACTTTATTACTATGCCCCCAGTCTTTAGTTACTATGCCCCGCCTTTAGTTACTATGCCCCCAGCCTTTAGTTACTATGCCCCCAGCCTTTAGTTATGATGCCCCCAGCCTTTAGTTACTATGCCCCCAGCCTTTAGTTACTATGCCCCCAGCCTTTAGTTACTATGCCCCCAGCCTTTAGTTACTATGCCCCCAGCCTTTAGTTACTATGCCCCCAGCCTTTAGTTACTATGCCCCCAGCCTTTAGTTACTATGCCTCTAGTTACTATGCCTTTAGTTACTATGCCCCCAGCCTTTAGTTACTATGCCCCCAGCCTTTAGTTACTATGCCCCCAGCCTTTAGTTACTATGCCTTTAGTTACTATGCCCCCGGCTTTAGTTACTATGCCCCCAGCCTTTAGTTACTATGCCTTTAGTTACTATGCCTCCGCCTTTAGTTACTATGCCCCCAGCCTTTAGTTACTTTGCCTCCAGTCTCTGGAATAGCCTGCCAGAGAACCTGAGGGGGACGAAACTGTGGATATATTTAAAAGATAACTTAAATTAGTTTAGTCTTTCAGTTTTAAATTGTTATTTTTTTTGTTTTTTTTATCCTCTTATGTTGTGTAGTAAATATTTTCAAATCAAATCAAATTTTATTTGTCACATACACATGGTTAGCAGATGTTATTGCGAGTTATCTCTCTCTCTCTCTCTCTCTCTCTCTCTCTCTCTCTCTCTCTCTCTCTCTCTCTCTCTCTCTCTCTCTCTCTCTCTCTCTCTCTCTCTCTCTCTCCTCTGTCCTCTGTCCTCTGTGTGGGGAACAGCCTCACTCTCTTTCTCTCTCCTCTGTGTGGGGAGCAGCCTCACTCTCTCTCTCTCTCCTCTCTGTGTGGGGAGCAGCCTCACTCTCTCTCTCTCTCTCTCTCTGTGTGGGGAGCAGCCTCACTCTCTCTCTCTCTCCTCTCTGTGTGGGGAGCAGCCTCTCCCTCTCTCTCCCCTTCCCCCCTCCCTCTCCCTGTCCTCCCCCCCTCCTCCCACTTTCTCCACTCCCTCTCCCCTTTCCTCTACTCCCCTTCTCTCCCCTCCCTCTCTCTTCCTCTCCCTCTCCCCTCCATTCTCGCCTTCCTTCACTCTGTGGGGAGTATCCTCTTCCCTCTTTCTCTTCCCTTCTTTCTCTCTGCCCTCACTCAACCAGAACAACAGCAGAGACTAATCGACCGGTTTTCCATGTTGCCAGGAAGGTGGAATTCCCCCGTCAGCTCTATGTTTTATTTAGACATAAATGGAGGGGGGATGGATGAGGGGTGGACACAGAGATTGAACCTCGGTGGCCAGGGTCAAGGTATACTGTACGTGTGAGCAGCCGGGTAGGGCTGTTAGCTCTAGTGACTAGACCCAAGGGCTCTGCAAACCTTATCCAGCTAGCCAGCCAGCCAGTCAGCCAGTCAGCCAGTCAGTCAGCCAGTCAGCCAGTCAGTCAGCCAGTCAGTCAGCCAGTCAGCCAGTCAGTCAGTCAGCCAGTCAGTCAGTCAGTCAGTCAGTCAGCCAGTCAGCTAGCCAGCCAGCCAGCCAGCCAGTCAGCCAGTCAGCCAGTCAGCCAGTCAGCCAGTCAGTCAGCCAGTCAGTCAGTCAGCCAGTCAGCCAGTCAGCCAGCCAGCCAGTCAGCCAGTCAGTCAGCCATTCAGTCAGCCAGCCAGTCAGCCAGTTGGGAAATGGTTGTATAAATGTAGATGTATCTGCTAACTTAGAGGAGATCTCTATGGTATCCTCTCATAGATCTCTGTTCATCTAGACTCTTCTCTATGGTCTCCTCTCATAGACAGACAGACAGACAGACAGACAGACAGACAGACAGACAGACAGACAGACAGACAGACAGACAGACAGACAGACAGACAGACAGACAGACAGACAGACAGACAGACAGACAGACAGACAGACAGACAGACAGACAGACAGACAGACAGACAGACAGACAGACAGACAGACAGACAGACAGACATACATACAGACATACAGACAGACAGACAGACAGACAGACAGACAGAGCATTATGAAAGAAAGAGCTTTCCATTTGGGATGCAGGTTCAGTTCCAATCTCCCTCCATTTGGGATGCAGGTTCAGTTCCAATCTCCCTCCATTTGGGATGCAGGTTCAGTTCCAATCTCCCTCCATTTGGGATGCAGGTTCAGTTCCAATCTCCCTCCATTTGGGATGCAGGTTCAGTTCCAATCTCCCTCCATTTGGGATGCAGGTTCAGATCCAATCTCCCTCCATTTGGGATGCAGGTTCAGTTCCAATCTCCCTCCATTTGGGATGCAGGTTCAGTTCCAATCTCCCTCCATTTGGGATGCAGGTTCAGTTCCAATCTCCCTCCATTTGGGATGCAGGTTCAGTTCCAATCTCCCTCCATTTGGGATGCAGGTTCAGTTCCAATCTCCCTCCATTTGGGATGCAGGTTCAGTTCCAATCTCCCTCCATTTGGGATGCAGGTTCAGTTCCAATCTCCCTCCATTTGGGATGCAGGTTCAGTTCCAATCTCCCTCCATTTGGGATGCAGGTTCAGTTCCAATCTCCCTCCATTTGGGATGCAGGTTCAGTTCCAATCTCCCTCCATTTGGGATGCAGGTTCAGTTCCAATCTCCCTCCATTTGATTAAGTTAGCAGCATATTTCCTATTTCCTGTTCCTGTCGAGGTGCTTTGAAAATCAGAAAATACAGATAGACTACCTAATCTAATTTGTTCAAAGATCTAATTTCGGGGATAATATTTCGCTCCTCATTCTCTGATGAAGGCATCCCGTAATATTTGATCAGTAACTCCATTTAAAGCAGAAGCAGGGTTATTGTGTGGCAAACACCATGTTAATGGTGCCACTACCTAGACTGTCATTCATTCACTGGGCTGTAGTAGTAGAAGCATCAGTATTAATGGTGCTACTACTACCTAGACTGTCATTCATTCACTGGGCTGTAGTAGTAGAAGCATCAGTATTAATGGTGCTACTACTACCTAGACTGTCATTCATTCACTGGGCTGTAGTAGTAGAAGCATCAGTATTAATGGTGCTACTACTACCTAGACTGTCATTCATTCACTGGGCTGTAGTAGTAGAAGCATCAGTATTAATGGTGCTACTACTACCTAGACTGTCATTCATTCACTGGGCTGTAGTAGTAGAAGCATCAGTATTAATGGTGCTACTACTACCTAGACTGTCATTCATTCACTGGGCTGTAGTAGTAGAAGCATCAGTATTAATGGTGCTACTACTACCTAGACTGTCATTCATTCACTGGGCTGTAGTAGTAGAAGCATCAGTATTAATGGTGCTACTACTACCTAGACTGTCATTCATTCACTGGGCTGTAGTAGTAGAAGCATCAGTATTAATGGTGCTACTACTACCTTCAGACTGTCATTCATTCACTGGGCTGTAGTAGTAGAAGCATCAGTATTAATGGTGCTACTACTACCTAGACTGTCATTCATTCACTGGGCTGTAGTAGTAGAAGCATCAGTATTAATGGTGCTACTACTACCTAGACTGTCATTCATTCACTGGGCTGTAGTAGTAGAAGCATCAGTATTAATGGTGCTACTACTACCTAGACTGTCATTCATTCACTGGGCTGTAGTAGTAGAAGCATCAGTATTAATGGTGCTACTACTACCTAGACTGTCATTCATTCACTGGGCTGTAGTAGTAGAAGCATCAGTATTAATGGTGCTACTACTACCTAGACTGTCATTCATTCACTGGGCTGTAGTAGTAGAAGCATCATTCACTGGGCTGTAGTAGTAGAAGCATCATTCATTCACTGGTATTAATGGTGCTACTACTACCTAGACTGTCATTCATTCACTGGGCTGTAGTAGTAGAAGCATCAGTATTAATGGTGCTACTACTACCTAGACTGTCATTCATTCACTGGGCTGTAGTAGTAGAAGCATCAGTATTAATGGTGCTACTACTACCTAGACTGTCATTCATTCACTGGGCTGTAGTAGTAGAAGCATCAGTATTAATGGTGCTACTACTACCTAGACTGTCATTCATTCACTTATTCAGTTCATTAACTTCTTCATTCATTAACTCATTCATCCACTGGACTGTAGTAGTAGCAGCATATGTGGGAACTCCTTTAAGACTGTTGGAAAAGCATTCCACATTAAGCTGGTTGAGAGAATGCCAAGAGTGTGCAAAGCTGTCATCAAGGCAAAGCGTGGCTACTTTGAAGAATCTCAAATATAAAATATATTTAGATTTGTTTAAGACTTTTTGGGTTACTACATGATTCCATAGGTGTTATTTCATAGTTTTGATGTATTTTGTGTTTTGATGTCTACTATTCTACAATGTAGAAAATAATAAAAAATAAAGAAAAGCAATTGAATGAGTAGGTGTCCAAACGTACGACTGGTACTATATATATGTATACACAGTGTCTTCAGAAAGTACCTCTTTCTTATTGCACATTTAGTTACAGCCTGATTTCAAAATGGATTAAAAATATATTTTTTCCTCACCAATCTACACACAATACCCCATAATGACATCACAATACCCCATAATGACACAGTGTCTTCAGAAAGTACCTCTTTCTTATAATGACATCACAAAATGGACCCCACAATGACATCACAATACCCCACAATGACATCGCAATACCCCATAATGACATCACAATACCCCACAATGACATCACAATACCCCACAATGACATCACAATACCCCATAATGACATCACAATACCCCACAATGACATCACAATTCCCCATAATGACATCACAATATCCCATAATGACAAAGTGAAAATGTGTTTTTTAGAAATCTTAGCAAATGTATTGGAAAATGAAATACAGAAATATCTAATTGACATACTGTAAGTATCAACCAGGAGTCGATGCTTTGTAGAAGGAGCTTTGGCACCGATTACAGCCGTGAGTCTTTCTGGTTCAGTCTCTAAAGCCTTGTTCATACTGCAGACTTTAATGTTCAAATCTCTTTTTTTTTACTACTGACTGTACAAATAGCATGTTACAAGTAGTGACCAAATCAGATTTGTGTGTTCAGACAGCAGTCATTTTCTGACAAGGCTAAACTAGTTGTCATAGTAACGCCGGGTGTGTGTGTGCAGTGGTGATTGGTGGTGGTGCTCAGAATTTACAGTTGAAGTCGGAAGTTTACATACACTTAGGTTTGAGTCATTAAAACTTGTTTTCCAACCACTCCACAAATTTCTTGTTAAACAAACTATAGTTTCTGCAAGTCGGTTAGGACATCTACTTTGTGCACGACACAAGTCATTTTTCCAACAATTGTTTACAGGCAGATTATTTCACTTATAATTCACTGTATCACAATTCCAGTGGGTTGACTGTGCCTTTAATTAAACAGCTTGGAAAATTCCAGAAAATGATGTCATGGCTTTAGAAGCTTCTGATAGGCTATTTGACATCATTTGAGTCAAGTGGAGGTGTACCTGGGGATATATTTCAAGGCCTACCTTTAAACTCAGTGCCTCTTTGCTTGACATCATGGGAAAATCAAAAGAAATCAGCCAAGACAAAAGAAAAAAATTGTAGACCTCCACAAGTCTGGTTCATCCTTGAGAGCAATTTCCAAACACCTGAGAGCAATTTCCAAACAATAGTGCGTAAGTATAAACACCTTGGGACCACGCAGCCATCATACTGCTTAGGAAGAAGACGCGTTCTGTCTCCTGGAGATGAACGTACTTTGGTGCGAAAAGTGCAAATCGATCACAGAACAACAGCAAAGGACTTTGTGACGATACTAGAGGAAACAGGTACAAAAATATCTATATCCACAGTAAAAAGAGTCCTATATCGAAATAACCTGAATGGCCGCTCAGCAAGGAAGAAGCCACTGCTCCAAAACCGCCATTAAAAAAACAGACTACGGGCAGGAAGATAAAGCTTGGTCGCAAATGTGTCTTCCAAATGGACAATGACCCCAAGCATACTTCCAAAGTTGTGGAAAAATTGCTTAAAGACAACAAAGTCAAGGTATTGGAGCAGCCATCACAAAGCCCTGACCTCAAAACGCTTGAACATTTGTGGGCAGAACTGAAAAAGCATGTGCGAGCAAGGAGGCCTACAAACCTGACTCAGTTACACCAGTTCTGTCACGGGGAATGGGCCAGAATTCACCCAACTTATTGTGGGAATCTTGTGGAAGGCTACCCGAAACGTTTGACCCAAGTTAATTTAAAGGCAATGCTACCAAATACTAATTGATTGTATGTAAAGTTCTGACCCACTGGGAATGTGATGAAAGAAATAAAAGTTTAAATAAATCGTTCTCTCTACTATTATACTGACATTTCACAATCTTAAAATAAAGTGGTCTTCCTAACTGACATAAGACAGGGAATTTTATCTAGCTAGGTAGCGGTTTAGTTTTATAGCCACAGCAGTCATCTAGCTAGGTAGCGGTTTAATTTTAAGTCATCTAGCAAGCTAGCTGTTTAGTTTTAAAGCCACAGCAGTCATCTAGCTAGCTAGCTGTTTAGTTTTATAGCCACAGCAGTCATCTAGCTAGCTAGCTGTTAATACTGACCCAGGACCAGCAGTTAATACTGACCCAGGACCAGTAGTTAATACTGACCCAGGACCAGTAGTTAATACTGACCCAGGACCCATAGTTAATACTGACCCAGGACCAGCAGTTAATACTGACCCAGGACCAGCAGTTAATACTGACCCAGGACCAGCAGTTAATACTGACCCAGGACCAGTAGTTAATACTGACCCAGGACCAGTAGTTAATACTGACCCAGGACAAGAAGTTAATACTGACCCAGGACCAGTAGTTAATACTGACCCAGGACCAGTAGTTAATACTGACCCAGGACCAGTAGTTAATACTGACCCAGGACCAGTAGTTAATACTGACCCAGGACCAGTAGTTAATACTGACCCAGGACCAGTAGTTAATACTGACCCAGGACCAGTAGTTAATACTGACCCAGGACCCATAGTTAATACTGACCCAGGACAAGAAGTTAATACTGACCCAGGACAAGTAGTTAATACTGACCCAGGACCAGTAGTTAATACTGACCCAGGACCAGTAGTTAATACTGACCCAGGACCAGTAGTTAATACAGACCCAGGACCAGTAGTTAATACTGACCCAGGACCAGTAGTTAATACTGACCCAGGACCAGTAGTTAATACTGACCCAGGACCAGTAGTTAATACTGACCTAGGACCAGTAGTTAATACTGACCCAGGACCAGTAGTTAGCTAAAGTACAGAGTAGTACAGGCTGGTCCAGAACCAGAGATTACAGTTCATTGACTATAAAGGAGCCAGGCTGGCAGTTTAGCAGGAACCACAGATCCAGGACCAGTCATTAGTTACAGTTCACAGCCCTCCAGAGTGTCCTCAATTAAACCAACACTGAGACCCTCAATGTTTATGGCCATCATAAAGTACAGCCAGCCAGGAAGCACTCTGACACGTTGCTATTTCATCCCCTAAAGGCATCGCATCCACCTCATCAATCATGCCGGCTGGTTATACACATGGTGGATGAGGTGAGTTTTACTACGTAAAGAGATGTGAGCGCTGGGAGAAACACTATATAAATCCAATCAATTATTATTATGAAGTATTATGGTGGTACAAATTCTACTTCAGTCATCTAAGCCCATCTCTAACCCTGTAACCCTGTATCTCTGTATCCCAGTAACCCAGTCCACCAGAATTCAGCCCATTCACATGGCTGGGTAAAGGCTGATATCTAACCCAGTAACCCAGTAACCCAGTAACCCTGTAACCCAGTCCACCAGAATTCAGCCCATTCACATGGCTGGGTAAAGGCTGATATCTAACCCAGTAACCCAGTAACCCAGTAACCCTGTAACCCAGTCCACCAGAATTCAGCCCATTCCCATGGCTGGGTAAAGGCTGATCTTTTTATTTTGTCCTGAGGGTCTAAAATCCAATTATAGTGTTAGAAAGAAATGGAGAAACCATTATAAAATGAAATCTCTTTTCAAAATGGTAAAAAAGGACCAGTAAACAATAAAAAACAAAAACAATAATGAAGAAACAATAATATTGGGAGAGGAGGAGGAAGAGGAGAGGAGAGGAGAGAGGAAGAGGAAGAGGAGAGGAGAGGAGAGGAGAGGAGAGAGGAAGAGGAAGAGGAAGAGGAAGAGGAAGAGGAAGAGGAAGAGGAGAGGAGAGGAAGGAGGGGAGAGAGGAGAGAGGAGAGGAGGAGTGGAGGAGAGGAAGAGGAAGAGGAAGAGGAAGAGGAGAGGAGAGGAGAGGAGAGGAGAGGAGAGGAGAGGAGAGGAGAGGAGAGGAGAGGAGAGAGAGAGAAGAGGAAGAGGAAGAGGAGAGGAGAGGAGAGGAGAGAGGAAGAGGAAGAGGAAGAGGAAGAGGAGAGGAGAGGAGAGGAAGGAGGGGAGAGAGGAGAGAGGAGAGGAGGAGTGGAGGAGAGAGGAGAGGGGATGAGACAGGAGAAAGAATAGATGAGGAGGGGACGAGGAGAGGTGAGGAGGAGGGGAGGAGGAGGGGAGGAGAGAGGAGAGGAAAGGAAAAGAGAGGAGAGGGGGAGGGGAGGAGAGAGGAGGATGAGAGTGATGGGTAGAGGAGGAGGGGAGAAGAGAGGAGGATGAGAGTGATGGGTAGAGGAGGAGGGGAGAAGAGAGGAGAGGAAAGGAAAAGAGGAGGAGAGGAGAAAGGAGGAGATGAGGAGGAGGAGAGTGATGACAACAGGGCCAGTAGGACGGAGTGGCTAGCTGGCATGATAACAGGGCCAGTAGGACAGAGTGGCTAGCTGGCATGATAACAGGGCCAGTAGGACAGAGTGGCTAGCTGGCATGACAACAGGGCCAGTAGGACAGAGTGGCTAGCTGGCATGATAACAGGGCCAGTAGGACAGAGTGGCTAGCTGGCATGATAACAGGGCCAGTAGGACAGAGTGGCTAGCTGGCATGATAACAGGGCCAGTAGGACAGAGTGGCTAGCTGGCATGATAACAGGGCCAGTAGGACAGAGTGGCTAGCTGGCATGATAACAGGGCCAGTAGGACTGAGTGGCTAGCTGGCATGATAACAGGGCCAGTAGGACAGAGTGGCTAGCTGGCATGATAACAGGGCCAGTAGGACAGAGTGGCTAGCTGGCATGATAACAGGGCCAGTAGGACAGAGTGGCTAGCTGGCATGATAACAGGGCCAGTAGGACAGAGTGGCTAGCTGGCATGATAACAGGGCCAGTAGGACAGAGTGGCTAGCTGGCATGATAACAGGGCCAGTAGGACAGAGTGGCTAGCTGGCATGATAACAGGGCCAGTAGGACAGAGTGGCTAGCTGGCATGATAACAGGGCCAGTAGGACAGAGTGGCTAGCTGGCATGATAACAGGGCCAGTAGGACAGAGTGGCTAGCTGGCATGATAACAGGGCCAGTAGGACAGAGTGGCTAGCTGGCATGATAACAGGGCCAGTAGGACAGAGTGGCTAGCTGGCATGATAACAGGGCCAGTAGGACGGAGTGGCTAGCTGGCATGATAACAGGGCCGGTAGGACAGAGAGGCTAGCTATAGAGGGTATGTATCTACAGGTCTATAGAGGGTATGTATCTACAGGTCTATAGAGGGTATGTATCTACAGGTCTATAGAGGGTATGTATCTACAGGTCTATAGAGGGTATGTATCTACAGGTCTATAGAGGGTATGTATCTACAGGTCTATAGAGGGTACGTATCTACAGGTCTATAGAGGGTATGTATCTCCAGGTCTATAGAGGGTATGTATCTACAGGTCTATAGAGGGTATGTATCTACAGGCCTACAGAGGGTATGTATCTATAGAGGGTATGTATCTACAGGTCTATAGAGGGTATGTATCTACAGGTCTATAGAGGGTATGTATCTACAGGCCTACAGAGGGTATGTATCTATAGAGGGTATGTATCTACAGGTCTATAGAGGGTATGTATCTACAGGTCTATAGAGGGTATGTGTCTACAGGTCTATAGAGGGTATGTATCTATAGAGGGTATGTATCTATAGAGAGTATGTATCTACAGGTCTATAGAGGGTATGTATCTACAGGTCTATAGAGGGTATGTATCTACAGGTCTATAGAGGGTATGTATCTACAGGTCTATAGAGGGTATGTATCTACAGGTCTATAGAGGGTACGTATCTACAGGTCTATAGAGGGTATGTATCTACAGGTCTATAGAGGGTATGTATCTACAGGCCTACAGAGGGTATGTATCTATAGAGGGTATGTATCTACAGGTCTATAGAGGGTACATATCTACAGGTCTATAGAGGGTATGTATCTACAGGTCTATAGAAGGTATGTATCTACAGGCCTACAGAGGGTATGTATCTATAGAGGGTATGTATCTACAGGTCTATAGAGGGTATGTATCTACAGGTCTATAGAGGGTACATATCTACAGGTCTATAGAGGGTATGTATCTACATGTCTATAGAGGGTATGTATCTATAGAGGGTATGTATCTACAGGCCTATAGAGGGTATGTATCTATAGAGGGTATGTATCTACAGGCCTATAGAGGGTATGTATCTACAGGTCTATAGAGGGTATGTATCTACAGGTCTATAGAGGGTATGTATCTATAGAAGGTATGTTTCTACAGGTCTATAGAGGGTATGTATCTATAGAGGGTATGTATCTATAGGTCTATAGAGGGTATGTATCTACACACCTATAGAGGGTATGTATCTACACGCCTATAGAGGGTATGTATCTACAGGTTTACAGAGGGTATTTATCTATAGAGGGTATGTATCTACAGGTCTATAGAGGGTATGTATCTACAGGCCTATAGAGGGTATGTATCTATAGAGGGTATGTATCTACAGGTCTATAGAGGGTATGTGTCTACAGGTCTATAGAGGGTATGTATCTATAGAGGGTATGTATCTACAGGTCTATAGAGGGTATGTATCTACAGGTATATAGATGGTATGTATCTATAGATGGTATGTATCTACAGGTCTATAGAGGGTATGTATATACAGGTCTATAGAGGGTATGTATCTATAGAGGGTATGTATCTACAGGTCTATAGAGGGTATGTATATATAGAGGGTATGTATCTACAGGTCTATAGAGGGTATGTATCTACAGGACTATAGAGGGTATGTATCTACAGGCCTACAGAGGGTATGTATCTATAGAGGGTATGTATCTACAGAGGGTATGTATCTACAGGTCTATAGAGGGTATGTATCTATAGAGGGTATGTATCTATAGAGGGTATGTATCTATAGAGGGTATGTATCTACAGGTTTACAGAGGGTATGTATCTATAGAGGGTATGTATCTATAGAGGGTATGTATCTATAGAGGGTATGTATCTATAGAGGGTATGTATCTACAGGTCTATAGAGGGTATGTATCTACAGGTCTATAGAGGGTATGTATCAATAGAGGGTATGTATCTACAGGTCTATAGAGGATATGTATCTATAGAGGGTATGTATCTACAGGTCTATAGAGGGTATGTATCTATAGAGGGTATGTATCTACAGGCCTACAGAGGGTATGTATCTATAGAGGATATGTATCTACAGATCTATAGAGGGTATGTATCTACAGGTCTATAGAGGGTATGTATCTATAGAGGGTATGTATCTACAGGCCTACAGAGGGTATGTATCTATAGAGGATATGTATCTACAGATCTATAGAGGGTATGTATCTACAGGTCTATAGAGGGTATGTATCTACAGATCTATAGAGGATATGTATCTACAGGTCTATAGAGGGTATGTATCTACAGATCTATAGAGGATATGTATCTACAGGTCTATAGAGGGTATGTATCTATAGAGGGTATGTATCTACAGGCCTACAGAGGGTATGTATCTATAGAGGATATGTATCTACAGATCTATAGAGGGTATGTATCTACAGGTTTACAGAGGGTATGTATCTACAGGTCTATAGAGGGTATGTATATACAGGTCTATAGAGGGTATGTATCTATAGAGGGTATGTATCTACAGGTCTATAGAGGGTATGTATATATAGAGGGTATGTATCTACAGGTCTATAGAGGGTATGTATCTACAGGACTATAGAGGGTATGTATCTACAGGCCTACAGAGGGTATGTATCTATAGAGGATATGTATCTACAGATCTATAGAGGGTATGTATCTACAGGTCTATAGAGGGTATGTATCTATAGAGGGTATGTATCTACAGGCCTACAGAGGGTATGTATCTATAGAGGATATGTATCTACAGATCTATAGAGGGTATGTATCTACAGGTCTATAGAGGGTATGTATCTACAGATCTATAGAGGATATGTATCTACAGGTCTATAGAGGGTATGTACCTACAGATCTATAGAGGATATGTATCTACAGGTCTATAGAGGGTATGTATCTATAGAGGGTATGTATCTACAGGCCTACAGAGGGTATGTATCTATAGAGGATATGTATCTACAGATCTATAGAGGGTATGTATCTACAGGTTTACAGAGGGTATGTATCTACAGGTCTATAGAGGGTATGTATCTACAGGTCTATAGAGGGTATGTATCTATAGATGGTATGTATCTACAGGTCTATAGAGGATATGTATCTATAGAGGGTATGTATCTACAGGTCTATAGAGGGTATGTATCTACAGGTCTATAGAGGGTATGTATCTACAGGTCTATAGAGGGTATGTATCTACAGGTCTATAGAGGGTATGTATCTACAGGTCTATAGAGGATATGTATCTACAGGTCTATAGAGGGTATGTATCTACAGGTCTATAGAGGATATGTATCTATAGAGGGTATGTATCTACAGGTCTATAGAGGGCATGTATCTACAGGTCTATAGAGGGTATGCATCTATAGATGGTATGTATCTACAGGTCTATGGGTCTATGGAGGTCTATGGAGGGTATGCATCTATAGATGGTATGTATCTACAGGTCTATGGGTCTACAGGTCTATGGAGGGTATGTATCTATAGAGGGTATGTATCTACAGGTCTATAGAGGGTATGTATCTATAGAGGGTATGTATCTACAGGTATATAGATGGTATGTATCTATAGATGGTATGTATCTACAGGTCTATAGAGGGTATGTATATACAGGTCTATAGAGGGTATGTATCTATAGAGGGTATGTATCTACAGGTCTATAGAGGGTATGTATATATAGAGGGTATGTATCTACAGGTCTATAGAGGGTATGTATCTACAGGACTATAGAGGGTATGTATCTACAGGCCTACAGAGGGTATGTATCTATAGAGGGTATGTATCTACAGAGGGTATGTATCTACAGGTCTATAGAGGGTATGTATCTATAGAGGGTATGTATCTATAGAGGGTATGTATCTATAGAGGGTATGTATCTACAGGTTTACAGAGGGTATGTATCTATAGAGGGTATGTATCTATAGAGGGTATGTATCTATAGAGGGTATGTATCTACAGGTCTATAGAGGGTATGTATCTACAGGTCTATAGAGGGTATGTATCAATAGAGGGTATGTATCTACAGGTCTATAGAGGATGTGTATCTATAGAGGGTATGTATCTACAGGTCTATAGAGGGTATGTATCTATAGAGGGTATGTATCTACAGGCCTACAGAGGGTATGTATCTATAGAGGATATGTATCTACAGATCTATAGAGGGTATGTATCTACAGGTCTATAGAGGGTATGTATCTATAGAGGGTATGTATCTACAGATCTATAGAGGGTATGTATCTACAGGTATATAGAGGGTATGTATCTACAGATCTATAGAGATCTACAGGCCTACAGAGGGTATGTATCTATAGAGGATATGTATCTACAGATCTATAGAGGGTATGTATCTACAGGTTTACAGAGGGTATGTATCTACAGGTCTATAGAGGGTATGTATCTACAGGTCTATAGAGGGTATGTATCTATAGATGGTATGTATCTACAGGTCTATAGAGGATATGTATCTATAGAGGGTATGTATCTACAGGTCTATAGAGGGTATGTATCTACAGGTCTATAGAGGGTATGTATCTACAGGTCTATAGAGGGTATGTATCTACAGGTCTATATAGGGTATGTATCTACAGGTCTATAGAGGATATGTATCTACAGGTCTATAGAGGGTATGTATCTACAGGTCTATAGAGGATATGTATCTATAGAGGGTATGTATCTACAGGTCTATAGAGGGCATGTATCTACAGGTCTATAGAGGGTATGCATCTATAGATGGTATGTATCTACAGGTCTATGGGTCTATGGAGGTCTATGGAGGGTATGCATCTATAGATGGTATGTATCTACAGGTCTATGGGTCTACAGGTCTATGGAGGGTATGTATCTATAGAGGGTATGTATCTACAGGTCTATAGAGGGTATGTATCTATAGAGGGTATGTATCTACAGGTCTATAGAGGGTATGTATCTACAGGTCTATAGAGGGTATGTATCTCAGTAGTGAAGGGTTAAGGTTTCAGTAGTGAAGGGTTAAGGTCTCAGTAGTGAAGGGTTAAGGTCTCAGTAGTGAAGGGTTAAGGCCTCAGTAGTGAAGGGTTAAGGCCTCAGTAGTGAAGGGTTAAGGTCTCAGTAGTGAAGGGTTAAGGCCTCAGTAGTGAAGGGTTAAGGCCTCAGTAGTGAAGGGTTAAGGCCTCAGTAGTCAAGGGTTAAGGTCTCAGTAGTGAAGGGTTAAGGTCTCAGTAGTGAAGGGTTAAGGTCTCAGTAGTGAAGGGTTAAAGTCTCAGTAGTGAAGGGTTAAGGTCTCAGTAGTGAAGTGTTAAGGTCTCAGTAGTGAAGGGTTAAGGTCTCAGTAGTGAAGGGTTAAGGTCTCAGTAGTGAAGGGTTAAGGTCTCAGTAGTGAAGGGTTAAGGACTCAGTAGTGAAGGGTTAAGGGTTAAGGCCTCAGTAGTGAAGGGTTAAGGGTTAAGGTCTCAGTAGTGAAGGGTTAAGGTCTCAGTAGTGAAGGGTTAAGGTCTCAGTAGTGAAGGGTTAAGGTCTCAGTAGTGAAGGGTTAAGGCCTCAGTAGTGAAGGGTTAAGGGTTAAGGTCTCAGTAGTGAAGGGTTAAGGTCTCATTAGTGAAGGGTTAAGGTCTCAGTAGTGAAGGGTTAAGGTCTCAGTAGTGAAGGGTTAAGGTCTCAATAGTGAAGGGTTAAGGTCTCATTAGTGAAGGGTTAAGGTCTCAGTAGTGAAGGGTTAAGGTCTCAGTAGTGAAGGGTTAAGAGAGCATGGATTATTCATGTCTAGTCTGACTGTGCAATCAGCTCTCCCTCTCTCTCTGGTTTGATGGATTGAGCCTGGGGCAGATCTCCATAGCTCAATACTAACATTAGTCCCAGATAGCCCAGCTCTCCCTCGGGATCTCCCAGCCTCCTCCTGTATCCCCCAGACCCCCCAACCCCCCTCAGCCTCCTCCTAGCCTCCTCCTGTCTCCCCCAGACCCCCCACCCCCTTCCCTCAGCCTCCTCCCAGCCCAGCCCAGCTCCACTCATCCCCCACACTTCTCCTCATGCCTCCTCCCACCCCCTACTGAGCTCCATACCGCCGCATCCTGCTTCCACCCAGATCACACACCAAGCACAGGCAACTCTACGCTGCTTCTCTTCCCTGTATAGGCTCCCCAGCCCCCTAAACCTATCCCAGCCTCCCTCATGCTGCTGCTGAGCCAAGGTAATGATGAGCTCTCTCCTTCTCACTTACTCTTCCCTCTTTCCTTTCCGGTCTCTCTCTACCGCTCTCTTTTCCCCTTCTCCCCTCCCTGGATCACACACACACACAAAAGGCCTGGTGCTCCAGGCTTCTTCCTGTTTCTATAAGGAGACATATGTGTGTGGTCTATCTGGAGTCATGCCTACATTTAAAATGGGTAGCAAGGAGAGGGAAAAGGAGGAGGAGCACTATTAGAAAAAAAATATGACATTTTAAGTCTAAAAAGGGTTCTTCAGCTGTCCCTATTGGAGAACCCTTGGAAGAACTATGTTTTTGTTCCAGGTAGAATACTTCTGGTACCAGGTAGAACCCCTCTGGTTCCAGGTAGAACACTTCTCGTTCCAGGTAGAACCCTTTTCGGTTCCATATAGAACCTTTTCCACAGAACCGAACTCCTATTAGAACCTTTTCTGTAGAGCTAAGAGGAGAGAGTTTACTATGGGGGTGAAGTGCTGATAGCCAGAAGGCAGCAATAGAATGAGATCATTCTAGCAAATCTGATCTACAGGGAAACAGAGGAAGCAGGAAGGATGTTAATTGGGTTCAGTGATACACTTCAGAAGGAGCGACTGAACTCAACAAAATCAGGTGAGATGGACAGATGGAGATAAGAAACAGAAGGCAGACAGAGGGACATGAGCTTGGAACAGCATCTTCACGAGGAACCTTTACCAGTCACATTCACATCCACCTACACCTCAGTGGTGGAAGGGTTAGTATCCTACCTCTACATGCTATAGGTGATAGTGGTGGAAGGGTTAGTATCCTACCAGCTATAGGTGATAGTGGTGGAAGGGTTAGTATCCTACCTGCTATAGGTGATAGTGGTGGAAGGGTTAGTATCCTACCAGCTATAGGTGATAGTGGTGGAAGGGTTAGTATCCTACCAGCTATAGGTGATAGTGGTGGAAGGGTTAGTATCCTACCAGCTATAGGTGATAGTGGTGGAAGGGTTAGTATCCTACCAGCTATAGGTGATAGTGGTGGAAGGGTTAGTATCCTACCAGCTATAGGTGATAGTGGTGGAAGGGTTAGTATCCTACCAGCTATAGGTGATAGTGGTGGAAGGGTTAGTATCCTACCAGCTATAGGTGATAGTGGTGGAAGGGTTAGTATCCTACCAGCTATAGGTGATAGTGGTGGAAGGGTTAGTATCCCACCAGCTATAGGTGATAGTGGTGGAAGGGTTAGTATCCTACCAGCTATAGGTGATAGTGGTGGAAGGGTTAGTATCCTACCTCTACCATCTATAGGTGATAGTGGTGGAAGGGTTAGTATCCTACCATCTATAGGTGATAGTGGTGGAAGGGTTAGTATCCTACCTGCTATAGGTGATAGTGGTGGAAGGGTTAGTATCCTACCAGCTATAGGTGATAGTAGTGGAAGGGTTAGTATCCTACCAGCTATAGGTCATAGTGGTGGAAGGGTTAGTATCCTACCAGCTATAGGTGATAGTGGTGAAAGGGTTAGTATCCTACCAGCTATAGGTGATAGTAGTGGAAGGGTTAGTATCCTACCTCTACCATCTATAGGTGATAGTGGTGGAAGGGTTAGTATCCTACCTCTACCAGCTATAGGTGATAGTGGTTGAAGGGTTAGTATCCTACCTCTACCTGCTATAGGTGATAGTGGTGGAAGGGTTAGTATCCTACCTCTACCAGCTATAGGTGATAGGGGTGGAAGGGTTAGTATCCTACCAGCTATAGGTGATAGTGGTGGAAGGGTTAGTATCCTACCAGCTATAGGTGATAGTGGTGGAAGGGTTAGTATCCTACCATCTATAGGTGATAGTGGTGGAAGGGTTAGTATCCCACCAGCTATAGGTGATAGTGGTGGAAGGGTTAGTATCCTACCATCTATAGGTGATAGTGGTGGAAGGGTTAGTATCCTACCTCTACCAGCTATAGGTGATAGTGGTGGAAGGGTTAGTATCCTACCATCTATAGGTGATAGTGGTGGAAGGGTTAGTATCCTACCAGCTATAGGTGATAGTGGTGGAAGGGTTAGTATCCCACCAGCTATAGGTGATAGTGGTGGAAGGGTTAGTATCCTACCATCTATAGGTGATAGTGGTGGAAGGGTTAGTATCCTACCTCTACCAGCTATAGGTGATAGTAGTGGAAGGGTTAGTATCCTACCTCTACCTGCTATAGATGATAGTGGTGGAAGGGTTAGTATCCTACCTCTACCTGCTATAGGTGATAGTGGTGGAAGGGTTAGTATCCTACCTCTACCAGCTATAGGTGATAGTGGTGGAAGGGTTAGTATCCTACCTCTACCTGCTATAGGTGATAGTGGTGGAAGGGTTAGTATCCTACCTCTACCAGCTATAGGTGATAGGGGTGGAAGGGTTAGTATCCTACTAGCTATAGGTGATAGTGGTGGAAGGGTTAGTATCCTACCTCTACCAGCTATAGGTGATAGTGGTGGAAGGGTTAGTATCCTACTAGCTATAGGTGATAGTGGTGGAAGGGTTAGTATCCTACCAGCTATAGGTGATAGTGGTGGAAGGGTTAGTATCCTACTAGCTATAGGTGATAG
This sequence comes from Oncorhynchus gorbuscha, assembly GCF_021184085.1. Taxonomy (NCBI): domain Eukaryota; kingdom Metazoa; phylum Chordata; class Actinopteri; order Salmoniformes; family Salmonidae; genus Oncorhynchus; species Oncorhynchus gorbuscha. The sequence goes on along the minus strand of NC_060178.1, from coordinate 2,173,959 downwards.
TGGTGGAAGGGTTAGATAATTGCGTAATTATCGTATTTCGCCGTCCTAACGTAGTCTTCACTAGCCAGCTAGCTAACGTCCACTGATTAGCTGCACTGGAGAAACTATTACACTCAACTGAACGACTTGATTAGTTTAGTGTTAGCTAGCTACATAGCTGTCTTTGCTGTCTTCGTATCATCGTATCCAAGATAATTGTGTTGTTTAGGTTTAGAGTGTGTAGTCTTAGAGTGATTATCTTAATTTACCGAGGTTAGCTAGCCAGCTATTTGTCGTCCTTAACGTAGGTGACTCTGCTAGCTAGCCAACGCTAGCCAACGTCTTCTGTATAGAACTCAACTACCCGGTCGCATTCACAGGTAGTATCACATTTTCACTTCATTTCATTACAGTACAACGGTTTGATTTGTTTGATCGTAGCTAGCTACTTAGCTAGCTACATAGCCGTCTTTGTATCAAAGATAATTGTGTAGTCTAGAGCGATTTTCTAGGTTCGCTAGCCATCTATTGTCGTTCTTTTAACGCAACGTAACGTAAACAACACTACTAGCTAGCCTGCTAGCCCCGAATAGCAACACTGCAGAAACTATTACACTCAACGGAACGACTTGATTAGTGTAGTGTCAACAACGCACCCACTGCCAGCTGGCCTACTTCAGCAGTACTGTATCATTTTAATCATTTTAGTCAATAAGATTCTTGCTACGTAGCTTAACTTTCTGAACATTCGAGACGTGTAGTCCACTTGTCATTCCAATCTCCTTTGCATTAGCGTAGCCTCTTCTGTAGCCTGTCAACTATGTGTCTGTTTATCCCTGTTCTCTCCTCTCTGCACAGACCATACAAACGCTCCTCACCGCGTGGCCGCGGCCACCCTACTCTGGTGGTCCCAGCGCGCACGACCCACGTGGAGTTCCAGGTCTCCGGTAGCCTCTGGAACTGCCAATCTGCGGTCAACAAGGCAGAGTTCATCTCAGCCTATGCCTCCCTCCAGTCCCTCGACTTCTTGGCACTGACGGAAACATGGATCACCACAGACAACACTGCTACTCCTACTGCTCTCTCTTCGTCCGCCCACGTGTTCTCGCACACCCCGAGAGCGTCTGGTCAGCGGGGTGGTGGCACCGGGATCCTCATCTCTCCCAAGTGGTCATTCTCTCTTTCTCCCCTTACCCATCTGTCTATCGCCTCCTTTGAATTCCATGCTGTCACAGTTACTAGCCCTTTCAAGCTTAACATCCTTATCATTTATCGCCCTCCAGGTTCCCTCGGAGAGTTCATCAATGAGCTTGATGCCTTGATAAGCTCCTTTCCTGAGGACGGCTCACCTCTCACAGTTCTGGGCGACTTTAACCTCCCCACGTCTACCTTTGACTCTTTCCTCTCTGCCTCCTTCTTTCCACTCCTCTCCTCTTTTGACCTCACCCTCTCACCTTCCCCCTACTCACAAGGCAGGCAATACGCTCGACCTCATCTTTACTAGATGCTGTTCTTCCACTAACCTCATTGCAACTCCCCTCCAAGTCTCCGACCACTGCCTTGTATCCTTTTCCCTCTCGCTCTCATCCAACACCTCCCACACTGCCCCTACTCGGATGGTATCGCGCCGTCCCAACCTTCGCTCTCTCTCCCCCGCTACTCTCTCCTCTTCCATCCTATCATCTCTTCCCTCCGCTCAAACCTTCTCCCACCTATCTCCTGATTCTGCCTCCTCAACCCTCCTCTCCTCCCTCTCTGCATCCCTTGACTCTCTATGTCCCCTATCCTCCAGGCCGGCTCGGTCCTCCCCTCCCGCTCCGTGGCTCGATGACTCATTGCGAGCTCACAGAACAGGGCTCCGGGCAGCCGAGCGGAAATGGAGGAAAACTCGCCTCCCTGCGGACCTGGCATCCTTTCACTCCCTCCTCTCTACATTTTCCTCCTCTGTCTCTGCTGCTAAAGCCACTTTCTACCACGCTAAATTCCAAGCATCTGCCTCTAACCCTAGGAAGCTCTTTGCCACCTTCTCCTCCCTCCTGAATCCTCCGCCCCCTCCCCCCCCCTCCTCCCTCTCTGCAGATGACTTCGTCAACCATTTTGAAAAGAAGGTCGACGACATCCGATCCTCGTTTGCTAAGTCAAACGACACCGCTGGTTCTGCTCACACTGCCCTACCCTGTGCTCTGACCTCTTTAACTAAAAATAACTTTTTTGCCCGCTTTGAGGACAATACAGTGCCACTGACACGGCCTGCAACGGAAACATGCAGTCTCTCCTTCACTGCAGCCGAGGTGATTAAGACATTTAAACGTGTTAACCCTCGCAAGGCTGCAGGCCCAGACGGCATCCCCAGCCGCGCCCTCCGAGCATGCGCAGACCAGCTGGCCGGTGTGTTTACGGACATATTCAATCAATCCCTATACCAGTCTGCTGTTCCCACATGCTTCAAGAGGGCCACCATTGTTCCTGTTCCCAAGAAAGCTAAGGTAACTGAGCTAAACGACTACCGCCCCGTAGCACTCACTTCCGTCATCATGAAGTGCTTTGAGAGACTAGTCAAGGACCATATCACCTCCACCCTACCTGACACCCTAGACCCACTCCAATTTGCTTACCGCCCAAATAGGTCCACAGACGATGCAATCTCAACCACACTGCACACTGCCCTAACCCACCTGGACAAGAGGAATACCTATGTGAGAATGCTGTTCATCGACTACAGCTCGGCATTCAACACCATAGTACCCTCCAAGCTCGTCATCAAGCTCGAGACCCTGGGTCTCGACCCCGCCCTGTGCAACTGGGTACTGGACTTCCTGACGGGCCGCCCCCAGGTGGTGAGGGTAGGCAACAACATCTCCTCCCCGCTGATCCTCAACACGGGGCCCCACAAGGGTGCGTTCTGAGCCCTCTCCTGTACTCCCTGTTCACCCACGACTGCGTGGCCACGCACGCCTCCAACTCAATCATCAAGTTTGCGGACGACACAACAGTGGTAGGCTTGATTACCAACAACGACGAGACGGCCTACAGGGAGGAGGTGAGGGCCCTCGGAGTGTGATGTCAGGAAAATAACCTCACACTCAACGTCAACAAAACTAAGGAGATGATTGTGGACTTCAGGAAACAGCAGAGGGAACACCCCCTATCCACATCGATGGAACAGTAGTGGAGAGGGTAGCTAGTTTTAAGTTCCTCGGCATACACATCACAGACAAACTGAATTGGTCCACTCACACTGACAGCGTCGTGAAGAAGGCGCAGCAGCGCCTATTCAACCTCAGGAGGCTGAAGAAATTCGGCTTGTCACCAAAAGCACTCACAAACTTCTACAGATGCACAATCGAGAGCATCCTGGCGGGCTGTATCACCGCCTGGTACGGCAACTGCTCCGCCCTCAACCGTAAGGCTCTCCAGAGGGTAGTGAGGACTGCACAACGCATCACCGGGGGCAAACTACCTGCCCTCCAGGACACCTACACCACCCGTTGTTACAGGAAGGCCATAAAGATCATCAAGGACATCAACCACCCGAACCACTGCCTGTTCACCCCGCTATCATCCAGAAGGCGAGGTCAGTACAGGTGCATCAAAGCTGGGACCGAGAGACTGAAAAACAGCTTCTATCTCAAGGCCATCAGACTGTTAAACAGCCACCACTAACATTGAGTGGCTGCTGCCAACACACTGTCATTGACACTGACCCAACTCCAGCCATTTTAATAATGGGAATTGATGGGAAATGATGTAAATATATCACTAGCCACTTTAAACAATGCTACCTTATATAATGTTACTTACCCTACATTATTCATCTCATATACATATGTATATACTGTACTCTACAACATCGACTGCATCCTTATGTAACACATGTATCACTAGCCACTTTAACTATGCCACTTTGTTTACTGTGTCTACATACTCATCTCATATGTATATACTGTACTCGATACCATCTACTGTATGCTGCTCTGTACCATCACTCATTCATATATCCTTATGTACATGTTCCTTATCCCCTTACACTGTGTATAAGACAGTAGTTTTGGAATTGTTAGTTAGATTACTTGTTGGTTATCACTGCATTGTCGGAACTAGAAGCACAAGCATTTCGCTACACTCGCATTAACATCTGCTAACCATGTGTATGTGACAAATAAAATTTGATTTTTTTTTTATTTTTGATTTTTTTTTTTCTCCCCTCTCTCTCCAGATGAAATCTCGCGTCTTGTGACGGCCGGCCGCCCAACAACCTGCCCGCTTGACCCTATCCCCTCCTCTCTTCTCCAGACCATTTCCGGAGACCTTCTCCCTTACCTCACCTCGCTCATCAACTCATCCCTGACCGTTGGCTACGTCCCTTCCGTCTTCAAGAGAGCGAGAGTTGCACCCCTTCTGAAAAAACCTACACTCGATCCCTCCGATGTCAACAATTACAGACCAGTATCCCTTCTTTCTTTTCTCTCCAAAACTCTTGAACGTGCCGTCCTTGGCCAGCTCTCCCGCTATCTCTCTCTGAATGACCTTCTTGATCCAAATCAGTCAGGTTTCAAGACTAGTCATTCAACTGAGACTGCTCTCCTCTGTATCACGGAGGCGCTCCGCACTGCTAAAGCTAACTCTCTCTCCTCTGCTCTCATCCTTCTAGATCTATCGGCTGCCTTCGATACTGTGAACCATCAGATCCTCCTCTCCACCCTCTCCGAGTTGGGCATCTCCGGCGCGGCCCACGCTTGGATTGCGTCCTACCTGACAGGTCGCTCCTACCAGGTGGCGTGGCGAGAATCTGTCTCCTCACCACGCGCTCTCACCACTGGTGTCCCCCAGGGCTCTGTTCTTGGCCCTCTCCTATTCTCGCTATACACCAAGTCACTTGGCTCTGTCATAACCTCACATGGTCTCTCTTATCATTGCTATGCAGACGACACACAATTAATCTTCTCCTTTCCCCCTTCTGATGACCAGGTGGCGAATCGCATCTCTGCATGTCTGGCAGACATATCAGTGTGGATGACGGATCACCACCTCAAGCTGAACCTCGGCAAGACGGAGCTGCTCTTCCTCCCGGGGAAGGACTGCCCGTTCCATGATCTCGCCATCACGGTTGACAACTCCATTGTGTCCTCCTCCCAGAGCGCCAAGAACCTTGGCGTGATCCTGGACAACACCCTGTCGTTCTCAACTAACATCAAGGCGGTGGCCCGTTCCTGTAGGTTCATGCTCTACAACATCCGCAGAGTACGACCCTGCCTCACACAGGAAGCGGCGCAGGTCCTAATCCAGGCACTTGTCATCTCCCGTCTGGATTACTGCAACTCGCTGTTGGCTGGGCTCCCTGCCTGTGCCATTAAACCCCTTCAACTCATCCAGAACGCCGCAGCCCGTCTGGTGTTCAACCTTCCCAAGTTCTCTCACGTCACCCCGCTCCTCCGTTCTCTCCACTGGCTTCCAGTTGAAGCTCGCATCCGCTACAAGACCATGGTGCTTGCCTACGGAGCTGTGAGGGGAACGGCACCTCAGTACCTCCAGGCTCTGATCAGGCCCTACACCCAAACAAGGGCACTGCGTTCATCCACCTCTGGCCTGCTCGCCTCCCTACCACTGAGGAAGTACAGCTCCCGCTCAGCCCAGTCAAAACTGTTCGCTGCCCTGGCCCCCCAATGGTGGAACAAACTCCCTCACGACGCCAGGACAGCGGAGTCAATCACCACCTTCCGGAGACACCTGAAACCCCACCTCTTTAAGGAATACCTAGGATAGGTTAAGTAATCCCTCTCACCCCACCCCCCCTAAGTTTTAGATGCACTATTGTTAAGTGACTGTCCCACTGGATGTCATAAGGTGAATGCACCAATTTGTAAGTCGCTCTGGATAAGAGCGTCTGCTAAATGACTTAAATGTAAATGTAAATGTAAATGTTAGTATCCTACCAGCTATAGGTGATAGTGGTGGAAGGGTTAGTATCCTACCAGCTATAGGTGATAGTGGTGGAAGGGTTAGTATCCTACCAGCTATAGGTGATAGTGGTGGAAGGGTTAGTATCCTACCTCTACCAGCTATAGGTGATAGTAGTGGAAGGGTTAGTATCCTACCAGCTATAGGTGATAGTGGTGGAAGGGTTAGTATCCTACCTCTACCATCTATAGGTGATAGTGGTGGAAGGGTTAGTATCCTACCAGCTATAGGTGATAGTGGTGGAAGGGTTAGTATCCTACCTCTACCAGCTATAGGTGATAGTAGTGGAAGGGTTAGTATCCTACCTCTACCAGCTATAGGTGATAGTGGTGGAAGGGTTAGTATCCTACCTCTACCTGCTATAGGTGATAGGGGTGGAAGGGTTAGTATCCTACCTCTACCAGCTATAGGTGATAGGGGTGGAAGGGTTAGTATCCTACCAGCTATAGGTGATAGTGGTGGAAGGGTTAGTATCCTACCAGCTATAGGTGATAGTGGTGGAAGGGTTAGTATCCTACCAGCTATAGGTGATAGTGGTGGAAGGGTTAGTATCCTACCAGCTATAGGTGATAGTGGTGGAAGGGTTAGTATCCTACCAGCTATAGGTGATAGTGGTGGAAGGGTTAGTATCCTACCAGCTATAGGTGATAGTGGTGGAAGGGTTAGTATCCTACCAGCTATAGGTGATAGTGGTGGAAGGGTTAGTATCCTACCAGCTATAGGTGATAGTGGTGGAAGGGTTAGTATCCTACCAGCTATAGGTGATAGTGGTGGAAGGGTTAGTATCCTACCTCTACCAGCTATAGGTGATAGTGGTGGAAGGGTTAGTATCCTACCAGCTATAGGTGATAGTGGTGGAAGGGTTAGTATCCTACCAGCTATAGGTGATAGTGGTGGAAGGGTTAGTATCCTACCATCTATAGGTGATAGTGGTGGAAGGGTTAGTATCCTACCATCTATAGGTGATAGTGGTGGAAGGGTTAGTATCCTACCATCTATAGGTGATAGTGGTGGAAGGGTTAGTATCCTACCAGCTATAGGTGATAGTGGTGGAAGGGTTAGTATCCTACCATCTATAGGTGATATATAGCTCTCTATGTTTAACCACTGAGTCCTCAGTGTAACATGCTCTAATCTAACATTGCCCCTTACTGATGCTCTGAACTGTAGATGAACCCTTTCTCGTGCCCTACTTTATAAATGTCAGTACTGTAAACAAGTGTCCCTGCCAAACTCCTGCCTCTCAGAGCTCTGTTTTAAAAACTCTTGCCAAATATATTTTGGCTCAAGATTTGGGGTAAGTCTCTCGAAGAAAAAAAGATCCTGTCGACATTTCAGACAGAGGTGAAGAGAGACAGTCTGGCTCAGAGACAGAGGTGAACAGAGACAGACAGTCTGGCTCAGAGACAGAGGTGAACAGAGACAGTCTGGCTCAGAGACAGAGGTGAACAGAGACAGACAGTCTGGCTCAGAGACAGAGGTGAACAGAGACAGACAGTCTGGCTCAGAGACAGAGGTGAACAGAGACAGACAGTCTGGCTCAGAGACAGAGGTGAACAGAGACAGACAGTCTGGCTCAGAGACAGAGGTGAACAGAGACAGTCTGGCTCAGAGACAGAGGTGAACAGAGACAGACAGTCTGGCTCAGAGACAGAGGTGAACAGAGACAGTCTGGCTCAGAGACAGAGGTGAACAGAGACAGACAGTCTGGCTCAGAGACAGAGGTGAACAGAGACAGTCTGGCTTAGAGACAGAGGTGAACAGAGACAGACAGTCTGGCTCAGAGACAGAGGTGAACAGAGACAGACAGTCTGGCTCAGAGACAGAGGTGAACAGAGACAGTCTGGCTCAGAGACAGAGGTGAACAGAGACAGACAGTCTGGCTCAGAGACAGAGGTGAACAGAGACAGTCTGGCTCAGAGACAGAGGTGAACAGAGACAGACAGT
>NC_060178.1:2158575-2161075 GCF_021184085.1 Oncorhynchus gorbuscha | reverse complement strand
TAGCGCTCTACCTCGCCCTATATCTAGGCTAGCGCTTTACTCCGCCCTATATCTAGGCTAGCCCTCTACAAAGCACTATATCTAGGCTAGTGCTCTACAATGCCCTATATCTAGGCTAGCGCTCCACACCGCCCTATATCTAGGCTAGTGCTCTAGACCACTCTATATCCAGGCCAGCGCTCTACACTGCCCTATATCTAGGCTAGCTCTCTACCTCGCCCTATTTCTAGGCTAGTGCTCTACACCACCCTATATCTAGGCTAGAGCTCTACACCGCCCTATATCTAGCGTAGCGCTCTACCTCGCCCTATATCTAGGCTAGCGCTCTACAACGCCCTATATCTAGGCTAGTGCTCTACACCGCCCTATATCTAGGCTAGCGCTCTACTCCGGCCGATATCAAGGCGAGTGCTCTACCTCGCCGAATATCCAGGCTAGAGCTCTACCTCGCCCTATATCTATGCTAGTGCTCTACCTCGCCCTATATCTAGGCTAGTGCTCCACACCGCCCTATTTCTAGGGTAGTGCTCTACAACGCTCTATATCTAGGCTAGAGCTCTACACCACCCTATATCTAGGCTTGCGCTCTACAATGCCCTATATCTAGGCTCGTGCTCTACTCCGCCCAATATCAAGGCTAGCGCTCTACACTGCCCTATATCTAGGCTAGCGCTCTACTCCGCCATATATCTAGGCTAGTGTTCTAAACGTCCTATGTCTATCTAGGCTAGTGCTCTACTCTGTCCTACATCTAGGCTAGCGCTCTACACCGCCCTATATCTAGCGTAGCGCTCTACACCTCCCTATATCTAGGCTAGCTCTCTACACGTCCTATATCTAGGCTAGTGCTCTACTCCGCCCTATATCTAGCATAGCGCTCTACCTCACCCCATATCTCGGCTACCGCTCTACAACGCCCTATATCTAGCATAGCGCTCTACCTCGCCCTATATCTAGGCTAGTGCTCTACACGTCCTATATCTAGGCTAGTGCTCTAATCCGTCCTACATCTAGGCTAGCGCTCTACACCGCCCTTTATCTAGCGTAGCGCACTACACCTCCCTATATCTAGGCTAGCTCTCTACACGTCCTATATCTAGGCTAGTGCTCTACTCCGCCCTATATCTAGCATAGCGCTCTACCTCGCCCTATATCCCGGCTACCGCTCTACAACGCCCTATATCTAGGCTAGTACTCTACAATGCCCTATATCTAGGCGAGCGCTCCACAATGCCCTATTTCTAGGCTAGCGCTCTATAATGCCCGATATCAAGGCTAGTGCTCTACACTGCCCTATATCTAGGCTAGCGCTCTACCTCGCCCTATATCTAGGCGAGCGCTCTACACCGCCATATATCTAGGCTAGCGCTCTACAACGCCCTATATCTAGGCTAGAGCTCTACACCGCCCTATATCTAGGCTAGAGCTCTACACCGCCCTATATCTATGCTTGCGCTCTACCTCACCCTATGTCTAGGCTAGCGCTCTACACTGCCCTATATCAAGGCTAGTGCTCTACCTCACCCTATATCTAGGTTAGCGCTCTACACTGCCCTATATCTAGGCTAGAGCTCTACTCCACCATATATCAAGGCTAGCGCTCTACCTCAACCTAAATCGAGGCTAGTACTCTAAATGTCCTATATCTAGGCTAGCGCTCTACCTCGCCCTATATCTAGGCTAGCGCTCTACCTCGCCCTATATCTAGGCTAGCTCTCTACTCCGCCCGATATCTAGGCTAGTGCTCTACCTCACCATATATCTAGGCTACCGCTCTACTCCGTCCTACATCTAGGCTAGTGCTCTACTAGTGCTCTACTCTGCCCTATATCTAGGCTAGCGCTCTACCTCACCCTATATCTAGGTTAGCGCTCTACACCGCCCGATATCTAGGCTAGTGCTCTACACCGCCCGATATCTAGGCTAGCGCTCTACCTCACCCTATATCTAGGCTAGCGCTCTACCTCACCCTATATCTAGGCTAGCGCTCTACTCCGCCCTATATCTAGGCTAGTGCTCTAAATGTCCTATATCTAGGCTAGTCCTCTACACCGCCCTATATCTAGGCTAGCGCTCTACTCCGCCCTATATCTAGGCTAGCGCTCTACCTCGCCCTATATCTAGGCTAGTCCTCTACACCGCCCGATATCTAGGCTAGCGCTCTACCTCACCCTATATCTAGGCTAGCGCTCTACCTCACCCTATATCTAGGCTAGCGCTCTACTCCACCCTATATCTAGGCTAGTGCTCTAAATGTCCTATATCTAGGCTAGTCCTCTACACCGCCCTATATCTAAACTAGCGCTCTACCTCGCCCTATATCTAGGCTAGCTCTCTACTCCGCCCGATATCTAGGCTAGTGCTCTACAATGCCCTATATCTAGGCTAGCGCTCTACCTCGCCCTATATATAGGCTAGCTCTCTACTCCGCCCGATATCTAGGCTAGTGCTCTACAATGCCCTATATCTAGGCTAGCGCTCTACCTCGCCCTATATCTAG
>NC_060178.1:2096075-2153575 GCF_021184085.1 Oncorhynchus gorbuscha | reverse complement strand
TATATACAGGGGGTACAGGTTAATAATGTCATATACAGGGGTACAGGTTAGTAATGAGGCTATATACAGGGGTACAGGTTAGTAATGAGGCTATATACAGGGGGTACAGGTTAGTAATGTTATATACAGGGGTACAGGTTAATAATGTTATGTACAGGGGGTACAGGTTAGTAATGAGGCTATATACAGGGGGTACAGGTTAGTAATGAGGTTATATACAGGGGGTACAGGTTAGTAATGAGGCTATATACAGGGGGTACAGGTTAGTAATGAGGCTATATACAGGGGGTACAGGTTAGTAATGAGACTATATACAGGGGGTACAGGTTAGTAATGTTATATACAGGGGTACAGGTTAGTAATGTTATATACAGGGGGTACAGGTTAATAATGTTATGTACAGGGGGTACAGGTTAGTAATGAGGCTATATACAGGGGGTACAGGTTAGTAATGAGGTTATATACAGGGGGTACAGGTTAGTAATGAGGCTATATACAGGGGGTACAGGTTAGTAATGAGGCTATATACAGGGGGTACAGGTTAGTAATGAGACTATATACAGGGGGTACAGGTTAGTAATGAGGCTACATACAGGGGGTACAGGTTAGTAATGAGACTATATACAGGGGTACAGGTTAATAATGTTATATACAGGGGGTACAGGTTAGTAATGTTATGTACAGGGGGTACAGGTTAGCAATGAGGCTATATACAGGGGTACAGGTTAGTAATGAGGTTATATACAGGGGGTACAGGTTAGTAATGAGGCTATATACAGGGGGTACAGGTTAGTAATGAGACTATATACAGGGGGTACAGGTTAATAATGTTATATACAGGGGGTACAGGTTAGTAATGTTATATACAGGGGGTACAGGTTAGTAATGTTATATACAGGGGGTACAGGTTAGTAATGAGACTATATACAGGGGTACAGGTTAATGATGAGGTTATATACAGGGGGTACAGGTTAGCAATGTTATATACAGGGGTACAGGTTAGTAATGTTATATACAGGGGGTACAGGTTAATAATGTTATATACAGGGGGTACAGGTTAGTAATGAGACTATATACAGGGGTACAGGTTAATAATGTTATATACAGGGGGTACAGGTTAGTAATGAGGCTATATACAGGGGGTACAGGTTAATAATGTTATATACAGGAGGTACAGGTTAATAATGTTATATACAGGGGTACAGGTTAATAATGTTATATACAGGGGGTACAGGTTAGCAATGTTATATACAGGGGGTACAGGTTAGTAATGTTATGTACAGGGGGTACAGGTTAGTAATGAGGCTATATACAGGGGTACAGGTTAGTAATGAGGTTATATACAGGGGGTACAGGTTAGTAATGAGGCTATATACAGGGGGTACAGGTTAGTAATGAGGCTATATACAGGGGGTACAGGTTAGTAATGAGACTATATACAGGGGGTACAGGTTAGTAATGAGGCTACATACAGGGGGTACAGGTTAGTAATGAGACTATATACAGGGGGTACAGGTTAATAATGTTATATACAGGGGTACAGGTTAGTAATGTTATGTACAGGGGGTACAGGTTAGTAATGAGGCTATATACAGGGGGTACAGGTTAGTAATGAGGTTATATACAGGGGGTACAGGTTAGTATGAGGCTATATACAGGGGGTACAGGTTAGTAATGAGACTATATACAGGGGGTACAGGTTAGTAATGAGACTATATACAGGGGGTACAGGTTAGTAATGAGACTATATACAGGGGGTACAGGTTAGTAATGAGACTATATACAGGGGTACAGGTTAGTAATGAGACTATATACAGGGGTACAGGTTAGTAATGAGACTATATACAGGGGGTACAGGTTAGTAATGAGACTATATACAGGGGTACAGGTTAGTAATGAGACTATATACAGGGGGTACAGGTTAGTAATGAGACTATATACAGGGGTACAGGTTAGTAATGAGACTATATACAGGGGTACAGGTTAGTAATGAGACTATATACAGGGGGTACAGGTTATTAATGTTATATACAGGGGGTACAGGTTAATAATGAGGTTATATACAGGGGGTACAGGTTAATAATGAGGTTATATACAGGGGGTACAGGTTAGTAATGTTATATACAGGGGTACAGGTTAGTAATGTTATATACAGGGGGTACAGGTTAATAATGTTATATACAGGGGTACAGGTTAATAATGTTATATACAGGGGGTACAGGTTAGTAATGAGGCTATATACAGGGGGTACAGGTTAGTAATGAGGCTATATACAGGGGTACAGGTTAGTAATGTTATATACAGGGGTACAGGTTAATAATGTTATGTACAGGGGGTACAGGTTAGTAATGAGGCTATATACAGGGGGTACAGGTTAGTAATGAGGTTATATACAGGGGTACAGGTTAGTAATGAGGCTATATACAGGGGGTACAGGTTAGTAATGAGGCTATATACAGGGGGTACAGGTTAGTAATGAGACTATATACAGGGGTACAGGTTAGTAATGTTATATACAGGGGTACAGGTTAGTAATGTTATATACAGGGGGTACAGGTTAATAATGTTATGTACAGGGGGTACAGGTTAGTAATGAGGCTATATACAGGGGGTACAGGTTAGTAATGAGGTTATATACAGGGGGTACAGGTTAGTAATGAGGCTATATACAGGGGTACAGGTTAGTAATGAGGCTATATACAGGGGGTACAGGTTAGTAATGAGACTATATACAGGGGGTACAGGTTAGTAATGAGGCTACATACAGGGGTACAGGTTAGTAATGAGACTATATACAGGGGTACAGGTTAATAATGTTATATACAGGGGTACAGGTTAGTAATGTTATGTACAGGGGGTACAGGTTAGCAATGAGGCTATATACAGGGGGTACAGGTTAGTAATGAGGTTATATACAGGGGTACAGGTTAGTAATGAGGCTATATACAGGGGGTACAGGTTAGTAATGAGGCTATATACAGGGGTACAGGTTAGTAATGAGACTATATACAGGGGGTACAGGTTAATAATGTTATATACAGGGGGTACAGGTTAGTAATGTTATATACAGGGGGTACAGGTTAGTAATGTTATATACAGGGGTACAGGTTAGTAATGAGACTATATACAGGGGTACAGGTTAATAATGAGGTTATATACAGGGGTACAGGTTAGCAATGTTATATACAGGGGTACAGGTTAGTAATGTTATATACAGGGGGTACAGGTTAATAATGTTATATACAGGGGGTACAGGTTAGTAATGAGACTATATACAGGGGTACAGGTTAATAATGTTATATACAGGGGGTACAGGTTAGTAATGAGGCTATATACAGGGGTACAGGTTAATAATGTTATATACAGGAGGTACAGGTTAATAATGTTATATACAGGGGGTACAGGTTAATAATGTTATATACAGGGGGTACAGGTTAGCAATGTTATATACAGGGGTACAGGTTAGTAATGTTATGTACAGGGGGTACAGGTTAGTAATGAGGCTATATACAGGGGGTACAGGTTAGTAATGAGGTTATATACAGGGGGTACAGGTTAGTAATGAGGCTATATACAGGGGGTACAGGTTAGTAATGAGGCTATATACAGGGGGTACAGGTTAGTAATGAGACTATATACAGGGGGTACAGGTTAGTAATGAGGCTACATACAGGGGGTACAGGTTAGTAATGAGACTATATACAGGGGGTACAGGTTAATAATGTTATATACAGGGGGTACAGGTTAGTAATGTTATGTACAGGGGGTACAGGTTAGTAATGAGGCTATATACAGGGGGTACAGGTTAGTAATGAGGTTATATACAGGGGGTACAGGTTAGTAATGAGGCTATATACAGGGGGTACAGGTTAGTAATGAGGCTATATACAGGGGGTACAGGTTAGTAATGAGACTATATACAGGGGTACAGGTTAGTAATGAGGTTATATACAGGGGGTACAGGTTAATAATGTTATATACAGGGGTACAGGTTAGTAATGAGACTATATACAGGGGGTACAGGTTAGTAATGAGGCTATATACAGGGGGTACAGGTTCATAATGTTATATACAGGGGGTACAGGTTAATAATGTTATATACAGGGGGTACAGGTTAGTAATGAGGCTATATACAGTTGGGTACAGGTTAGTAATGAGGCTATATACAGGGGGTACAGGTTAGTAATGAGGCTATATACAGGGGGTACAGGTTAGTAATGAGGCTATATACAGGGGGTACAGGTTAGTAATGAGACTATATACAGGGGGTACAGGTTAGTAATGAGGCTACATACAGGGGGTACAGGTTAGTAATGAGACTATATACAGGGGGTACAGGTTAATAATGTTATATACAGGGGGTACAGGTTAGTAATGTTATGTACAGGGGGTACAGGTTAGTAATGAGGCTATATACAGGGGGTACAGGTTAGTAATGAGGTTATATACAGGGGGTACAGGTTAGTAATGAGGCTATATACAGGGGGTACAGGTTAGTAATGAGGCTATATACAGGGGGTACAGGTTAGTAATGAGACTATATACAGGGGGTACAGGTTAGTAATGAGGCTATATACAGGGGGTACAGGTTAGTCATGAGGCTATATACAGGGGGTACAGGTTAGTAATGAGACTATATACAGGGGGTACAGGTTAGTAATGAGGCTATATACAGGGGGTACAGGTTAGTAATGAGACTATATACAGGGGGTACAGGTAAGTAATGAGGCTATATACAGGGGGTACAGGTTAGTAATGAGGCTATATACAGGGGGTACAGGTTAGTAATGAGACTATATACAGGGGTACAGGTTAGTAATGAGGCTATATACAGGGGGTACAGGTTAGTAATGAGGCTATATACAGGGGGTACAGGTTAGTAATGAGACTATATACAGGGGGTACAGGTTAGTAATGAGGCTATATACAGGGGGTACAGGTTAGTAATGAGACTATATACAGGGGTACAGGTAAGTAATGAGGCTATATACAGGAGGTACAGGTTAGTAATGAGGCTATATACAGGGGGTACAGGTTAGTAATGAGACTATATACAGGGGGTACAGGTTAGTAATGAGGCTATATACAGGGGGTACAGGTTAGTAATGAGGCTATATACAGGGGTACAGATTAGTAATGAGGCTATATACAGGGGTACAGGTTAGTAATGAGGCTATATACAGGGGATACAGGTTAGTAATGAGGCTATATACAGGGGGTACAGGTTAGTAATGAGGCTATATACAGGGGGTACAGGTTAGTAATGAGACTATATACAGGGGGTACAGGTTAGTGGTGAGGATATATACAGGGGTACAGGTTAGTAATGAGGCTATATACAGGGGGTACAGGTTAGTAATGAGGCTATATACAGGGGGTACAGGTTAGTAATGAGGCTATATACAGGGGTACAGGTTAGTAATGAGGCTATATACGGGGGTACAGGTTAGTAATGAGGTTATATACAGGGGGTACAGGTTAGTAATGAGGCTATATACAGGGGTACAGGTTAGTAATGAGGCTATATACAGGGGGTACAGGTTAGTAATGAGACTATATACAGGGGTACAGGTTAGTAATGAGACTATATACAGGGGGTACCGGTTAGTAATGAGGATATATACAGGGGGTACAGGTTAGTAATGAGGCTATATACAGGGGGTACAGGTTAGTAATGAGACTAGATACAGGGGGTATAGGTTAGTAATGACGCTATATACAGGGGGTACAGGTTAGTAATGAGACTATATACAGGGGGTACAGGTTAGTAATGAGGTTATATACAGGGGGTACAGGTTAGTAATGAGACTATATACAGGGGGTACAGGTTAGTAATGAGGCTATATACAGGGGTACAGGTTAGTAATGAGGCTATATACAGGGGGTACAGGTTAGTGATGAGGATATATACAGGGGGTACAGGTTAGTAATGAGGCTATATACAGGGGGTACAGGTTAGTAATGAGGCTATATACAGGGGTACAGGTTAGTAATGAGGCTATATACAGGGGGTACAGGTTAGTAATGAGGCTATATACAGGGGGTACAGGTTAGTAATGAGGTTATATACAGGGGGTACAGGTTAGTAATGAGGCTATATACAGGGGGTACAGGTTAGTAATGAGGCTATATACAGGGGGTACAGGTTAGTAATGAGACTATATACAGGGGTACAGGTTAGTAATGAGGCTACATACAGGGGGTACAGGTTAGTAATGAGACTATATACAGGGGTACAGGTTAATAATGTTATATACAGGGGGTACAGGTTAGTAATGTTATGTACAGGGGGTACAGGTTAGTAATGAGGCTATATACAGGGGGTACAGGTTAGTAATGAGGTTATATACAGGGGGTACAGGTTAGTATGAGGCTATATACAGGGGGTACAGGTTAGTAATGAGACTATATACAGGGGGTACAGGTTAGTAATGAGACTATATACAGGGGGGTTAGTAATGAGGCTATATACAGGGGGTACAGGTTAGTAATGAGACTATATACAGGGGGTACAGGTTAGTAATGAGGCTATATACAGGGGTACAGGTTAGTAATGAGGCTATATACAGGGGGTACAGGTTAGTAATGAGACTATATACAGGGGTACAGGTTAGTAATGAGGCTATATACAGGGGGTACAGGTTAGTAATGAGACTATATACAGGGGGTACAGGTAAGTAATGAGGCTATATACAGGAGGTACAGGTTAGTAATGAGGCTATATACAGGGGGTACAGGTTAGTAATGAGACTATATACAGGGGGTACAGGTTAGTAATGAGGCTATATACAGGGGTACAGGTTAGTAATGAGGCTATATACAGGGGGTACAGATTAGTAATGAGGCTATATACAGGGGGTACAGGTTAGTAATGAGGCTATATACAGGGGATACAGGTTAGTAATGAGGCTATATACAGGGGGTACAGGTTAGTAATGAGGCTATATACAGGGGGTACAGGTTAGTAATGAGACTATATACAGGGGGTACAGGTTAGTGGTGAGGATATATACAGGGGGTACAGGTTAGTAATGAGGCTATATACAGGGGGTACAGGTTAGTAATGAGGCTATATACAGGGGTACAGGTTAGTAATGAGGCTATATACAGGGGGTACAGGTTAGTAATGAGGCTATATACAGGGGTACAGGTTAGTAATGAGGTTATATACAGGGGGTACAGGTTAGTAATGAGGCTATATACAGGGGGTACAGGTTAGTAATGAGGCTATATACAGGGGGTACAGGTTAGTAATGAGACTATATACAGGGGGTACAGGTTAGTAATGAGACTATATACAGGGGGTACCGGTTAGTAATGAGGATATATACAGGGGTACAGGTTAGTAATGAGGCTATATACAGGGGGTACAGGTTAGTAATGAGACTAGATACAGGGGGTATAGGTTAGTAATGAGGCTATATACAGGGGGTACAGGTTAGTAATGAGACTATATACAGGGGGTACAGGTTAGTAATGAGGTTATATACAGGGGGTACAGGTTAGTAATGAGACTATATACAGGGGGTACAGGTTAGTAATGAGGCTATATACAGGGGGTACAGGTTAGTAATGAGGCTATATACAGGGGGTACAGGTTAGTGATGAGGATATATACAGGGGGTACAGGTTAGTAATGAGGCTATATACAGGGGGTACAGGTTAGTAATGAGGCTATATACAGGGGGTACAGGTTAGTAATGAGGCTATATACAGGGGGTACAGGTTAGTAATGAGGCTATATACAGGGGGTACAGGTTAGTAATGAGGTTATATACAGGGGGTACAGGTTAGTAATGAGGCTATATACAGGGGGTACAGGTTAGTAATGAGGCTATATACAGGGGGTACAGGTTAGTAATGAGACTATATACAGGGGGTACAGGTTAGTAATGAGGCTACATACAGGGGGTACAGGTTAGTAATGAGACTATATACAGGGGGTACAGGTTAATAATGTTATATACAGGGGGTACAGGTTAGTAATGTTATATACAGGGGGTACAGGTTAGTAATGAGGCTATATACAGGGGGTACAGGTTAGTAATGAGGTTATATACAGGGGGTACAGGTTAGTAATGAGGCTATATACAGGGGTACAGGTTAGTAATGAGACTATATACAGGGGGTACAGGTTAGTAATGAGACTATATACAGGGGGTACAGGTTAGTAATGAGGCTATATACAGGGGGTACAGGTTAGTAATGAGACTATATACAGGGGGTACAGGTTAGTAATGAGACTATATACAGGGGGTACAGGTTAGTAATGAGACTATATACAGGGGGTACAGGTTAGTAATGAGACTATATACAGGGGGTACAGGTTAGTAATGAGACTATATACAGGGGGTACAGGTTAGTAATGAGACTATATACAGGGGGTACAGGTTAGTAATGAGACTATATACAGGGGGTACAGGTTAGTAATGAGACTATATACAGGGGGTACAGGTTATTAATGTTATATACAGGGGGTACAGGTTAATAATGAGGTTATATACAGGGGGTACAGGTTAATAATGAGGTTATATACAGGGGTACAGGTTAGTAATGTTATATACAGGGGGTACAGGTTAGTAATGTTATATACAGGGGGTACAGGTTAATAATGTTATATACAGGGGGTACAGGTTAATAATGAGGCTATATACAGGGGGTACAGGTTAGTAATGAGGCTATATACAGGGGGTACAGGTTAGTAATGAGGCTATATACAGGGGTACAGGTTAGTAATGTTATATACAGGGGGTACAGGTTAATAATGTTATATACAGGGGTACAGGTTAGTAATGAGGCTATATACAGGGGTACAGGTTAGTAATGAGGTTATATACAGGGGGTACAGGTTAGTAATGAGGCTATATACAGGGGGTACAGGTTAGTAATGAGGCTATATACAGGGGGTACAGGTTAGTAATGAGACTATATACAGGGGGTACAGGTTAGTAATGTTATATACAGGGGGTACAGGTTAGTAATGTTATATACAGGGGGTACAGGTTAATAATGTTATGTACAGGGGGTACAGGTTAGTAATGAGGCTATATACAGGGGGTACAGGTTAGTAATGAGGTTATATACAGGGGGTACAGGTTAGTAATGAGGCTATATACAGGGGGTACAGGTTAGTAATGAGGCTATATACAGGGGGTACAGGTTAGTAATGAGGTTATATACAGGGGGTACAGGTTAGTAATGAGACTATATACAGGGGGTACAGGTTAGTAATGAGGCTATATACAGGGGTACAGGTTAGTAATGAGGCTATATACAGGGGGTACAGGTTAGTAATGAGACTATATACAGGGGGTACAGGTTAGTAATGAGACTATATACAGGGGGTACAGGTTAGTAATGAGACTATATACAGGGGTACAGGTTAGTAATGAGACTATATACAGGGGGTACAGGTTAGTAATGAGACTATATACAGGGGGTACAGGTTAGTAATGAGACTATATACAGGGGGTACAGGTTAGTAATGAGACTATATACAGGGGGTACAGGTTAGTAATGAGGCTATATACAGGGGGTACAGGTTAATAATGAGGTTATATACAGGGGGTACAGGTTAATAATGAGGTTATATACAGGGGTACAGGTTAGTAATGTTATATACAGGGGTACAGGTTAGTAATGTTATATACAGGGGGTACAGGTTAATAATGAGACTTATATACAGGGGGTACAGGTTAATAATGTTATATACAGGGGGTACAGGTTAGTAATGAGGCTATATACAGGGGGTACAGGTTAGTAATGAGGCTATATACAGGGGGTACAGGTTAGTAATGAGGCTATATACAGGGGGTACAGGTTAGTAATGAGACTATATACAGGGGGTACAGGTTAGTAATGAGGCTATATACAGGGGGTACAGGTTAGTAATGAGGTTATATACAGGGGGTACAGGTTAGTAATGAGGCTATATACAGGGGGTACAGGTTAGTAATGAGGCTATATACAGGGGTACAGGTTAGTAATGAGACTATATACAGGGGTACAGGTTAGTAATGTTATATACAGGGGTACAGGTTAGTAATGAGGCTATATACAGGGGGTACAGGTTAATAATGTTATGTACAGGGGTACAGGTTAGTAATGAGGCTATATACAGGGGTACAGGTTAGTAATGAGGTTATATACAGGGGGTACAGGTTAGTAATGAGGCTATATACAGGGGGTACAGGTTAGTAATGAGGCTATATACAGGGGGTACAGGTTAGTAATGAGACTATATACAGGGGGTACAGGTTAGTAATGAGGCTATATACAGGGGGTACAGGTTAGTAATGAGGCTATATACAGGGGGTACAGGTTAGTAATGAGGCTATATACAGGGGGTACAGGTTAGTAATGTTATATACAGGGGTACAGGTTAGCAATGAGGCTATATACAGGGGGTACAGGTTAGTAATGAGGTTATATACAGGGGTACAGGTTAGTAATGAGGCTATATACAGGGGGTACAGGTTAGTAATGAGGCTATATACAGGGGGTACAGGTTAGTAATGAGACTATATACAGGGGTACAGGTTAGTAATGTTATATACAGGGGGTACAGGTTAGTAATGTTATATATACAGGGGGTACAGGTTAGTAATGAGGCTATATACAGGGGGTACAGGTTAGTAATGAGACTATATACAGGGGTACAGGTTAATAATGAGGTTATATACAGGGGGTACAGGTTAGTAATGTTATATACAGGGGTACAGGTTAGTAATGTTATATACAGGGGTACAGGTTAATAATGAGGCTATATACAGGGGGTACAGGTTAGTAATGAGACTATATACAGGGGGTACAGGTTAATAATGTTATATACAGGGGGTACAGGTTAGTAATGAGGCTATATACAGGGGGTACAGGTTAATAATGAGACTATATACAGGGGTACAGGTTAGTAATGAGGCTATATACAGGGGGTACAGGTTAGTAATGTTATATACAGGGGGTACAGGTTAGTAATGAGGCTATATACAGGGGTACAGGTTAGTAATGAGGCTATATACAGGGGGTACAGGTTAGTAATGAGGCTATATACACGGGGTACAGGTTAGTAATGAGGTTATATACAGGGGGTACAGGTTAGTAATGAGGCTATATACAGGGGGTATAGGTTAGTAATGAGGGTATATACAGGGGGTACAGGTTAGTAATGAGGCTATATACAGGGGGTACAGGTTAGTAATGAGGCTATATACAGGGGGTACAGGTTAGTAATGAGACTATATACAGGGGGTACAGGTTAGTAATGAGGTTATATACAGGGGGTACAGGTTAGTAATGAGACTATATACAGGGGGTACAGGTTAGTAATGAGGCTATATACAGGGGGTACAGGTTAGTAATGAGGTTATATACAGGGGGTACAGGTTAGTAATGAGGCTATATACAGGGGGTACAGGTTAGTAATGAGGCTATATACAGGGGGTACAGGTTAGTAATGAGACTATATACAGGGGGTACAGGTTAGTAATGAGGTTATATACAGGGGGTACAGGTTAATAATGAGACTATATACAGGGGGTACAGGTTAGTAATGAGACTATATACAGGGGTACAGGTTAGTAATGAGGCTATATACAGGGGGTACAGGTTAGTAATGTTATATACAGGGGTACAGGTTAATAATGAGGTATATACAGGGGGTACAGGTTAGTAATGAGGCTATATACAGTTGGGTACAGGTTAGTAATGAGGCTATATACAGGGGGTACAGGTTAGTAATGAGGCTATATACAGGGGGTACAGGTTAGTAATGAGGCTATATACAGGGGGTACAGGTTAGTAATGAGACTATATACAGGGGTACAGGTTAGTAATGAGGCTATATACAGGGGTACAGGTTAGTAATGAGACTATATACAGGGGGTACAGGTTAGTAATGTTATATACAGGGGTACAGGTTAGTAATGTTATGTACAGGGGTACAGGTTAGTAATGAGGCTATATACAGGGGGTACAGGTTAGTAATGAGGTTATATACAGGGGGTACAGGTTAGTAATGAGGCTATATACAGGGGGTACAGGTTAGTAATGAGGCTATATACAGGGGTACAGGTTAGTAATGAGACTATATACAGGGGTACAGGTTAGTAATGAGGCTATATACAGGGGGTACAGGTTAGTAATGAGGCTATATACAGGGGGTACAGGTTAGTAATGAGACTATATACAGGGGGTACAGGTTAGTAATGAGGCTATATACAGGGGGTACAGGTTAGTAATGAGACTATATACAGGGGGTACAGGTAAGTAATGAGGCTATATACAGGGGGTACAGGTTAGTAATGAGGCTATATACAGGGGGTACAGGTTAGTAATGAGACTATATACAGGGGTACAGGTTAGTAATGAGGCTATATACAGGGGGTACAGGTTAGTAATGAGGCTATATACAGGGGGTACAGGTTAGTAATGAGACTATATACAGGGGGTACAGGTTAGTAATGAGGCTATATACAGGGGTACAGGTTAGTAATGAGACTATATACAGGGGTACAGGTAAGTAATGAGGCTATATACAGGAGGTACAGGTTAGTAATGAGGCTATATACAGGGGGTACAGGTTAGTAATGAGACTATATACAGGGGGTACAGGTTAGTAATGAGGCTATATACAGGGGGTACAGGTTAGTAATGAGGCTATATACAGGGGGTACAGGTTAGTAATGAGGCTATATACAGGGGGTACAGGTTAGTAATGAGGCTATATACAGGGGTACAGGTTAGTAATGAGGCTATATACAGGGGGTACAGGTTAGTAATGAGGCTATATACAGGGGGTACAGGTTAGTAATGAGACTATATACAGGGGGTACAGGTTAGTGGTGAGGATATATACAGGGGTACAGGTTAGTAATGAGGCTATATACAGGGGTACAGGTTAGTAATGAGGCTATATACAGGGGGTACAGGTTAGTAATGAGGCTATATACAGGGGTACAGGTTAGTAATGAGGCTATATACAGGGGGTACAGGTTAGTAATGAGGTTATATACAGGGGGTACAGGTTAGTAATGAGGCTATATACAGGGGTACAGGTTAGTAATGAGGCTATATACAGGGGTACAGGTTAGTAATGAGACTATATACAGGGGTACAGGTTAGTAATGAGACTATATACAGGGGTACCGGTTAGTAATGAGGATATATACAGGGGTACAGGTTAGTAATGAGGCTATATACAGGGGGTACAGGTTAGTAATGAGACTAGGGGGTACAGGTTAGTAATGAGACTATATACAGGGGGTACAGGTTAGTAATGAGACTATATACAGGGGGTACAGGTTAGTAATGAGGTTATATACAGGGGTACAGGTTAGTAATGAGACTATATACAGGGGGTACAGGTTAGTAATGAGGCTATATACAGGGGGTACAGGTTAGTAATGAGGCTATATACAGGGGGTACAGGTTAGTAATGAGGATATATACAGGGGGTACAGGTTAGTAATGAGGCTATATACAGGGGGTACAGGTTAGTAATGAGGCTATATACAGGGGTACAGGTTAGTAATGAGGCTATATACAGGGGTACAGGTTAGTAATGAGGCTATATACGGGGGGTACAGGTTAGTAATGAGGTTATATACAGGGGGTACAGGTTAGTAATGAGGCTATATACAGGGGGTACAGGTTAGTAATGAGGCTATATACAGGGGGTACAGGTTAGTAATGAGGCTATATACAGGGGTACAGGTTAATAATGAGGCTATATACGGGGGGTACAGGTTAATAATGAGGCTATATACGGGGTTCAGGTTAGTAATGAGGCTATATACAGGGGTACAGGTTAGTAATGAGGCTATATACAGGGGGTACAGGTTAGTAATGAGGCTATATACAGGGGGTACAGGTTAGTAATGAGGCTATATACAGGGGGTACAGGTTAGTAATGAGGCTATATACAGGGGGTACAGGTTAGTAATGAGGCTATATACAGGGGGTACAGGTTAGTAATGAGGCTATATACAGGGGGTACAGGTTAGTAATGAGAGCTATATACAGGGGGTACAGGTTAGTAATGAGACTATATACAGGGGGTACAGGTTAGTAATGAGGCTATATACAGGGGTACAGGTTAGTAATGAGACTATATACAGGGGGTACAGGTTAGTAATGTTATATACAGGGGTACAGGTTAGTAATGAGGCTATATACAGGGGTACAGGTTAGTAATGAGGCTATATACAGGGGTACAGGTTAGTAATGAGGTTATATACAGGGGGTACAGGTTAGTAATGAGGCTATATACAGGGGGTACAGGTTAGTAATGAGGCTATATACAGGGGGTACAGGTTAGTAATGAGGCTATATACAGGGGTACAGGTTAGTAATGAGGCTATATACAGGGGTACAGGTTAGTCATGAGGCTATATACAGGGGGTACAGGTTAGTAATGAGACTATATACAGGGGGTACAGGTTAGTAATGAGGCTATATACAGGGGGTACAGGTTAGTAATGAGACTATATACAGGGGGCACAGGTTAGTAATGAGGCTATATACAGGGGGTACAGGTTAGTAATGAGGCTATATACAGGGGTACAGGTTAGTAATGAGACTATATACAGGGGGTACAGGTTAGTAATGAGGCTATATACAGGGGGTACAGGTTAGTAATGAGGCTATATACAGGGGGTACAGGTTAGTAATGAGACTATATACAGGGGGTACAGGTTAGTAATGAGGCTATATACAGGGGTACAGGTTAGTAATGAGACTATATACAGGGGGTACAGGTAGTAATGAGGCTATATACAGGAGGTACAGGTTAGTAATGAGGCTATATACAGGGGGTACAGGTTAGTAATGAGACTATATACAGGGGGTACAGGTTAGTAATGAGGCTATATACAGGGGGTACAGGTTAGTAATGAGGCTATATACAGGGGTACAGATTAGTAATGAGGCTATATACAGGGGGTACAGGTTAGTAATGAGGCTATATACAGGGGATACAGGTTAGTAATGAGGCTATATACAGGGGGTACAGGTTAGTAATGAGGCTATATACAGGGGGTACAGGTTAGTAATGAGACTATATACAGGGGGTACAGGTTAGTAATGAGGATATATACAGGGGGTACAGGTTAGTAATGAGGCTATATACAGGGGGTACAGGTTAGTAATGAGGCTATATACAGGGGGTACAGGTTAGTAATGAGGCTATATACAGGGGGTACAGGTTAGTAATGAGGCTATATACAGGGGGTACAGGTTAGTAATGAGGCTATATACAGGGGGTACAGGTTAGTAATGAGGCTATATACAGGGGTACAGGTTAGTAATGAGGCTATATACAGGGGTACAGGTTAGTAATGAGACTATATACAGGGGGTACAGGTTAGTAATGAGACTATATACAGGGGGTACAGGTTAGTAATGAGGATATATACAGGGGGTACAGGTTAGTAATGAGGCTATATACAGGGGGTACAGGTTAGTAATGAGACTATATACAGGGGTACAGGTTAGTAATGAGACTATATACAGGGGGTACAGGTTAGTAATGAGACTATATACAGGGGGTACAGGTTAGTAATGAGGTTATATACAGGGGTACAGGTTAGTAATGAGACTATATACAGGGGTACAGGTTAGTAATGAGGCTATATACAGGGGTACAGGTTAGTAATGAGGCTATATACAGGGGGTACAGGTTAGTAATGAGGATATATACAGGGGGTACAGGTTAGTAATGAGACTATATACAGGGGGTACAGGTTAGTAATGAGGCTATATACAGGGGTACAGGTTAGTAATGAGGCTATATACAGGGGGTACAGGTTAGTAATGAGGCTATATACAGGGGTACAGGTTAGTAATGAGGTTATATACAGGGGGTACAGGTTAGTAATGAGGCTATATACAGGGGGTACAGGTTAGTAATGAGGCTATATACAGGGGTACAGGTTAGTAATGAGGCTATATACAGGGGTACAGGTTAATAATGAGGCTATATACAGGGGGTACAGGTTAATAATGAGGCTATATACAGGGGGTTCAGGTTAGTAATGAGGCTATATACAGGGGTACAGGTTAGTAATGAGGCTATATACAGGGGGTACAGGTTAGTAATGAGACTATATACAGGGGTACAGGTTAGTAATGAGGCTATATACAGGGGGTACAGGTTAGTAATGAGGCTATATACAGGGGGTACAGGTTAGTAATGAGGCTATATACAGGGGGTACAGGTTAGTAATGAGGCTATATACAGGGGGTACAGGTTAGTAATGAGACTATATACAGGGGGTACAGGTTAGTAATGAGACTATATACAGGGGGTACAGGTTAGTAATGAGGCTATATACAGGGGGTACAGGTTAGTAATGAGGCTATATACAATGTAAATGTAAATATACAGGGGTACAGGTTAGTAATGAGAATATATACAGGGGTACAGGTTAGTAATGAGACTATATACAGGGGGTACAGGTTAGTAATGAGGCTATATACAGGGGTACAGGTTAGTAATGAGGCTATATACAGGGGTACAGGTTAGTAATGAGGCTATATACAGGGGGTACAGGTTAGTAATGAGACTATATACAGGGGGTACAGGTTAGTAATGAGGCTATAAACAGGGGGTACAGGTTAGTAATGAGGCTATATACAGGGGGTACAGGTTAGTAATGAGGCTATATACAGGGGGTACAGGTTAGTAATGAGGCTATATACAGGAGGTACAGGTTAGTAATGAGGCTATATACAGGGGTACAGGTTAGTAATGAGGCTATATACAGGGGGTACAGGTTAGTAATGAGACTATATACAGGGGGGTACAGGTTAGTAATGAGGCTATATACAGGGGGTACAGGTTAGTAATGAGGCTATATACAGGTGGTACAGGTTAGTATTGAGGTTATATACAGGGGGTACAGGTTAGTAATGAGAATATATACAGGGGGTACAGGTTAGTAATGAGACTATATACAGGGGTACAGGTTAATAATGAGGCTATATACAGGGGTACAGGTTAGTAATGAGACTATATACAGGGGTACAGGTTAGTAATGAGACTATATACAGGGGGTACAGGTTAGTAATGAGGCTATATACAGGGGGTACAGGTTAGTAATGATGCTATATACAATGTAAATTAGTAAATATACAGGGGTACAGGTTAGTAATGAGAATATATACAGGGGGTACAGGTTAGTAATGAGACTATATACAGGGGGTACAGGTTAGTAATGAGACTATATACAGGGGGTACAGGTTAGTAATGAGGCTATATACAGGGGGTACAGGTTAGTAATGAGGCTATATACAGGGGGTACAGGTTAGTAATGAGACTATATACAGGGGGTACAGGTTAGTATTGAGGCTATAAACAGGGGGTACAGGTTAGTAATGAGGCTATATACAGGGGGTATAGGTTAGTAATGAGGGTATATACAGGGGGTACACGTTAGTATTGAGGCTATATACAGGAGGTACAGGTTAGTAATGAGGCTATATACAGGGGGTACCGGTTAGTAATGAGGCTATATACAGGGGGTACAGGTTAGTAATGAGACTATATACAGGGGGGTACAGGTTAGTAATGAGGCTATATACAGGGGGTACAGGTTAGTAATGAGGCTATATACAGGTGGTACAGGTTAGTATTGTTATATACAGGGGGTACAGGTTAGTAATGAGAATATATACAGGGGGTACAGGTTAGTAATGAGACTATATACAGGGGGTACAGGTTAATAATGAGGCTATATACAGGGGGTACAGGTTAGTAATGAGACTATATACAGGGGTACAGGTTAGTAATGAGGCTATATACAGGGGGTACAGGTTAGTAATGAGGCTATATACAGGGGGTACAGGTTAGTAATGAGGCTATATACAGGGGTACAGGTTAGTAATGAGGCTATATACAGGGGGTACAGGTTAGTAATGAGGCTATATACAGGGGGTACAGGTTAGTAATGAGGCTATATACAGGGGGTACAGGTTAGTAATGAGGCTATATACAGGGGGTACAGGTTAGTATTGAGGCTATATACAGGGGGTACAGGTTAGTAATGAGGCTATATACAGGGTATAGGTTAGTAATGAGGGGGGTACAGGTTAGTAATGAGGCTATATACAGGAGGTACAGGTTAGTAATGAGGCTATATACAGGGGTACAGGTTAGTAATGAGGCTATATACAGGGGTACAGGTTAGTAATGAGACTATATACAGGGGGTACAGGTTAGTAATGAGGCTATATACAGGGGGTACAGGTTAGTAATGAGGCTATATACAGGGGGTACAGGTTAGTAATGAGGCTATATACAGGGGGTACAGGTTAGTAATGAGGTTATATACAGGGGTACAGGTTAGTAATGAGACTATATACAGGGGGTACAGGTTAATAATGAGGCTATATACAGGGGGTACAGGTTAGTAATGAGACTATATACAGGGGTACAGGTTAGTAATGAGACTATATACAGGGGGTACAGGTTAGTAATGAGACTATATACAGGGGGTACAGGTTAGTAATGAGGCTATATACAGGGGGTACAGGTTAGTAATGAGGCTATATACAGGGGGTACAGGTTAGTAATGAGGCTATATACAGGGGGTTACAGGTTAGTAATGAGGCTATATACAGGGGGTACAGGTTAGTAATGATGCTATATACAGGGGTACATGTTAGTAATGAGGCTATATACAGGGGGTACAGGTTAATAATGAGGCTATATACAGGGGTTAGTACAGGTTAATAATGAGGCTATATACAGGGGTTGAGGTTAGTAATGAGGCTATATACAGGGGGTACAGGTTAGTAATGAGGCTATATACAGGGGTACAGGTTAGTAATGAGACTATATACAGGGGTACAGGTTAGTAATGAGACTATATACAGGGGTACAGGTTAGTAATGAGGCTATATACAGGGGGTACAGGTTAGTAATGAGGCTATATACAGGGGGGACAGGTTAGTAATGAGACTATATACAGGGGTACAGGTTAGTAATGAGGCTATATACAGGGGTACAGGTTAGTAATGAGGCTATATACAGGGGTACAGGTTAGTAATGAGGCTATAAACAGGGGTACAGGTTAGTAATGAGGCTATATACAGGGGGTACAGGTTAGTAATGAGGGTATATACAGGGGTACAGGTTAGTAATGAGGCTATATACAGGGGTACAGGTTAGTAATGAGGCTATATACAGGGGGTACAGGTTAGTAATGAGGCTATATACAGGGGGTACAGGTTAGTAATGATACTATATACAGGGGGTACAGGTTAGTAATGAGGCTATATACAGGGGTACAGGTTAGTAATGAGGCTATATACAGGGGGTACAGGTTAGTAATGAGGCTATATACAGGGGTACAGGTTAGTAATGAGGTTATATACAGGGGGTACAGGTTAGTAATGAGACTATATACAGGGGGTACAGGTTAATAATGAGGCTATATACAGGGGTACAGGTTAGTAATGAGACTATATACAGGGGGTACAGGTTAATAATGAGGCTATATACAGGGGTACAGGTTAATAATGAGGCTATATACAGGGGTACAGGTTAGTAATGAGGCTATATACAGGGGTACAGGTTAGTAATGATACTATATACAGGGGTACAGGTTAGTAATGAGGCTATATACAGGGGTACAGGTTAATAATGAGGCTATATACAGGGGTACAGGTTAGTAATGAGGCTATATACAGGGGGGTACAGGTTAGTAATGAGGCTATATACAGGGGTACAGGTTAGTAATGAGGCTATATACAGGGGGTACAGGTTAATAATGAGGCTATATACAGGGGTACAGGTTAGTAATGAGACTATATACAGGGGTACAGGTTAGTAATGAGGCTATATACAGGGGGTACAGGTTAGTAATGAGGCTATATACAGGGGGTACAGGTTAGTAATGAGAATATATACAGGGGGTACAGGTTAGTAATGAGACTATATACAGGGGTACAGGTTAGTAATGAGGCTATATACAGGGGTACAGGTTAGTAATGAGGCTATATACAGGGGGTACAGGTTAGTATTGAGGCTATATACAGGGGGTACAGGTTAGTAATGAGGCTATATACAGGGGTACAGGTTAGTAATGAGGCTATATACAGGGGTACAGGTTAGTAATGAGTTATATACAGGGGGTACAGGTTAGTAATGAGGTTATATACAGGGGGTACAGGTTAGTAATGAGACTATATACAGGGGTACAGGTTAATAATGAGGCTATATACAGGGGTACAGGTTAGTAATGAGACTATATACAGGGGGTACAGGTTAGTAATGAGGCTATATACAGGGGGTACAGGTTAGTAATGAGGCTATATACAGGGGTACAGGTTAGTATTGAGGCTATATACAGGGGTACAGGTTAGTAATGAGGCTATATACAGGGGGTACAGGTTAGTAATGAGGCTATATACAGGGGGTACAGGTTAGTAATGAGGCTATATACAGGGGTACAGGTTAGTAATGAGGCTATATACAGGGGGTACAGTTAGTAATGAGGCTATATACAGGGGTACAGGTTAGTAATGAGGCTATATACAGGGGGTACAGGTTAGTAATGAGGCTATATACAGGGGTACAGGTTAGTAATGAGACTATATACAGGGGGTACAGGTTAGTAATGAGGCTATATACAGGGGGTACAGGTTAGTAATGAGGCTATATACAGGGGGTACAGGTTAGTAATGAGGCTATATACAGGGGGTACAGGTTAGTAATGAGGTATATACAGGGGTACAGGTTAGTAATGAGACTATATACAGGGGTACAGGTTAATAATGAGGCTATATACAGGGGGTACAGGTTAGTAATGAGACTATATACAGGGGTACAGGTTAGTAATGAGACTATATACAGGGGTACAGGTTAGTAATGAGACTATATACAGGGGGTACAGGTTAGTAATGAGGCTATATACAGGGGGTACAGTTTAGTAATGAGGCTATATACAGGGGGTACAGGTTAGTAATGAGGCTATATACAGGGGTTACAGGTTAGTAATGAGGCTATATACAGGGGGTACAGGTTAGTAATGAGGCTATATACAGGGGTACAGGTTAGTAATGAGGCTATATACAGGGGGTACAGGTTAATAATGAGGCTATATACAGGGGGTACAGGTTAATAATGAGGCTATATACAGGGGTTGAGGTTAGTAATGAGGCTATATACAGGGGTACAGGTTAGTAATGAGGCTATATACAGGGGTACAGGTTAGTAATGAGACTATATACAGGGGTACAGGTTAGTAATGAGACTATATACAGGGGGTACAGGTTAGTAATGAGGCTATATACAGGGGGTACAGGTTAGTAATGAGGCTATATACAGGGGTACAGGTTAGTAATGAGACTATATACAGGGGGTACAGGTTAGTAATGAGGCTATATACAGGGGGTACAGGTTAGTAATGAGGCTATATACAGGGGTACAGGTTAGTAATGAGGCTATATACAGGGGGTACAGGTTAGTAATGATACTATATACAGGGGTACAGGTTAATAATGAGGCTATATACAGGGGTACAGGTTAGTAATGAGGCTATATACAGGGGTACAGGTTAGTAATGTTATATACAGGGGGTACAGGTTAGTAATGAGGTTATATACAGGGGGTACAGGTTAGTAATGAGACTATATACAGGGGGTACAGGTTAATAATGAGGCTATATACAGGGGGTACAGGTTAGTAATGAGACTATATACAGGGGGTACAGGTTAATAATGAGGCTATATACAGGGGGTACAGGTTAATAATGAGGCTATATACAGGGGGTACAGGTTAGTAATGAGACTATATACAGGGGGTACAGGTTAATAATGAGGCTATATACAGGGGGTACAGGTTAATAATGAGGCTATATACAGGGGGTACAGGTTAGTAATGAGGTTATATACAGGGGTACAGGTTAGTAATGAGGCTATATACAGGGGGTACAGGTTAGTAATGAGACTATATACAGGGGTACAGGTTAATAATGAGGCTATATACAGGGGTACAGGTTAGTAATGAGACTATATACAAGGGGTACAGGTTAGTAATGAGGCTATATACAGGGGGTACAGGTTAGTAATGAGGCTATATACAGGGGGTACAGGTTAGTAATGAGAATATATACAGGGGGTACAGGTTAGTAATGAGACTATATACAGGGGGTACAGGTTAGTAATGAGGCTATATACAGGGGGTACAGGTTAGTAATGAGGCTATATACAGGGGGTACAGGTTAGTAATGAGGCTATATACAGGGGGTACAGGTTAGTAATGAGGCTATATACAGGGGTACAGGTTAGTAATGAGGCTATATACAGGGGTACAGGTTAGTAATGAGGCTATATACAGGGGGTACAGGTTAGTAATGAGGTTATATACAGGGGGTACAGGTTAGTAATGAGACTATATACAGGGGTACAGGTTAATAATGAGGCTATATACAGGGGGTACAGGTTAGTAATGAGACTATATACAGGGGGTACAGGTTAATAATGAGGCTATATACAGGGGTACAGGTTAGTAATGAGGCTATATACAGGGGTACAGGTTAGTAATGAGGCTATATACAGGGGGTACAGGTTAGTAATGAGGCTATATACAGGGGGTACAGGTTAGTATGAGGCTATATACAGGGGGTACAGGTTAGTAATGAGGCTATATACAGGGGTACAGGTTAGTAATGAGGCTATATACAGGGGGTACAGGTTAGTAATGAGGCTATATACAGGAGGTACAGGTTAGTAATGAGGCTATATACAGGGGGTACCGGTTAGTAATGAGGCTATATACAGGGGGTACAGGTTAGTAATGAGACTATATACAGGGGGGTACAGGTTAGTAATGAGGCTATATACAGGGGTACAGGTTAGTAATGAGGCTATATACAGGGGGTACAGGTTAGTATTGTTATATACACGGGGTACAGGTTAGTAATGAGGTTATATACAGGGGGTACAGGTTAGTAATGAGACTATATACAGGGGGTACAGGTTAGTAATGAGGCTATATACAGGGGGTACAGGTTAGTAATGAGACTATATACAGGGGGTACAGGTTAGTAATGAGACTATATACAGGGGGTACAGGTTAGTAATGAGACTATATACAGGGGTACAGGTTAGTAATGAGGCTATATACAGGGGGTACAGTTTAGTAATGAGGCTATATACAGGGGTACAGGTTAGTAATGAGGCTATATACAGGGGGTTACAGGTTAGTAATGAGGCTATATACAGGGGTACAGGTTAGTAATGAGGCTATATACAGGGGGTACAGGTTAGTAATGAGGCTATATACAGGGGGTACAGGTTAGTAATGAGGCTATATACAGGGGGTACAGGTTAATAATGAGGCTATATAATTGAGGTTAGTAATGAGGCTATATACAGGGGGTACAGGTTAGTAATGAGGCTATATACAGGGGTACAGGTTAGTAATGAGACTATATACAGGGGGTACAGGTTAGTAATGAGACTATATACAGGGGGTACAGGTTAGTAATGAGGCTATATACAGGGGGTACAGGTTAGTAATGAGGCTATATACAGGGGGACAGGTTAGTAATGAGACTATATACAGGGGGTACAGGTTAGTAATGAGGCTATATACAGGGGGTACAGGTTAGTAATGAGGCTATATACAGGGGTACAGGTTAGTAATGAGACTATATACAGGGGGTACAGGTTAGTAATGAGACTATATACAGGGGGTACAGGTTAGTAATGAGGCTATATACAGGGGGTACAGGTTAGTAATGAGGCTATATACAGGGGGTACAGGTTAGTAATGAGGCTATATACAGGGGGTTACAGGTTAGTAATGAGGCTATATACAGGGGGTACAGGTTAGTAATGAGGCTATATACAGGGGGTACAGGTTAGTAATGAGGCTATATACAGGGGGTACAGGTTAGTAATGAGGCTATATACAGGGGGTACAGGTTAGTAATGAGGCTATATACAGGGGTACAGGTTAGTAATGAGGCTATATACAGGGGGTACAGGTTAGTAATGATACTATATACAGGGGGGTACAGGTTAGTAATGAGGCTATATACAGGGGTTACAGGTTAGTAATGAGGCTATATACAGGGGTACAGGTTAGTAATGTTATATACAGGGGGTACAGGTTAGTAATGAGGTTATATACAGGGGGTACAGGTTAGTAATGAGACTATATACAGGGGTACAGGTTAATAATGAGGCTATATACAGGGGTACAGGTTAGTAATGAGACTATATACAGGGGGTACAGGTTAATAATGAGGCTATATACAGGGGGTACAGGTTAATAATGAGGCTATATACAGGGGGTACAGGTTAGTAATGAGGTTATATACAGGGGTACAGGTTAGTAATGAGGCTATATACAGGGGGTACAGGTTAGTAATGAGACTATATACAGGGGGTACAGGTAAATAATGAGGCTATATACAGGGGGGACATGTTAGTAATGAGACTATATACAGGGGGGTACAGGTTAGTAATGAGGCTATATACAGGGGTACAGGTTAGTAATGAGGCTATATACAGGGGGTACAGGTTAGTAATGAGAATATATACAGGGGGTACAGGTTAGTAATGAGACTATATACAGGGGGGTACCGGTTAGTAATGAGGCTATATACAGGGGGTACAGGTTAGTATTGAGGCTATATACAGGGAGTACAGGTCAGTAATGAGGCTATATACAGGGGTACAGGTTAGTAATGAGGCTATATACAGGGGGTACAGGTTAGTAATGAGGCTATATACAGGGGTACAGGTTAGTAATGAGGCTATATACAGGGGGTACAGGTTAGTAATGAGGGTATATACAGGGGTACAGGTTAGTATTGAGGCTATATACAGGGGGTACAGGTTAGTAATGAGGCTATATACAGGGGTACAGGTTAGTAATGAGGCTATATACAGGGGTACAGGTTAGTAATGATACTATATACAGGGGGTACAGGTTAGTAATGAGGCTATATACAGGGGGTACAGGTTAGTAATGAGGCTATATACAGGGGGTACAGGTTAGTAATGTTATATACAGGGGGTACAGGTTAGTAATGAGGTTATATACAGGGGGTACAGGTTAGTAATGAGACTATATACAGGGGTACAGGTTAATAATGAGGCTATATACAGGGGGTACAGGTTAGTAATGAGACTATATACAAGGGGTACAGGTTAATAATGAGGCTATATACAGGGGGTACAGGTTAATAATGAGGCTATATACAGGGGGTACAGGTTAGTAATGAGACTATATACAGGGGGTACAGGTTAATAATGAGGCTATATACAGGGGGTACAGGTTAATAATGAGGCTATATACAGGGGGTACAGGTTAGTAATGAGGTTATATACAGGGGTACAGGTTAGTAATGAGGCTATATACAGGGGGTACAGGTTAGTAATGAGACTATATACAGGGGGTACAGGTAAATAATGAGGCTATATACAGGGGGTACAGGTTAGTAATGAGACTATATACAAGGGGTACAGGTTAGTAATGAGGCTATATACAGGGGGTACAGGTTAGTAATGAGGCTATATACAGGGGGTACAGGTTAGTAATGAGAATATATACAGGGGTACAGGTTAGTAATGAGATTATATACAGGGGGGTACAGGTTAGTAATGAGGCTATATACAAGGGGTACAGGTTAGTATTGAGGCTATATACAGGGGGTACAGGTTAGTATTGAGGCTATATACAGGGGGTACAGGTTAGTAATGAGGCTATATACAGGGGTACAGGTTAGTAATGAGGCTATATACAGGGGTACAGGTTAGTAATGTTATATACAGGGGTACAGGTTAGTAATGAGGTTATATACAGGGGTACAGGTTAGTAATGAGACTATATACAGGGGTACAGGTTAATAATGAGGCTATATACAGGGGGTACAGGTTAGTAATGAGACTATATACAGGGGGTACAGGTTAATAATGAGGCTATATACAGGGGGTACAGGTTAATAATGAGGCTATATACAGGGGTACAGGTTAGTAATGAGACTATATACAGGGGGTACAGGTTAATAATGAGGCTATATACAGGGGTACAGGTTAATAATGAGGCTATATACAGGGGGTACAGGTTAGTAATGAGGTTATATACAGGGGTACAGGTTAGTAATGAGACTATATACAGGGGGTACAGGTTAATAATGAGACTATATACAGGGGGTACAGGTTAATAATGAGGCTATATACAGGGGGTACAGGTTAGTAATGAGGTATATACAGGGGTACAGGTTAGTAATGAGGCTATATACAGGGGGTACAGGTTAGTAATGAGGCTATATACAGGGGGTACAGGTTAGTAATGAGGCTATATACAGGGGTACAGGTTAGTAATGAGGTTATATACAGGGGGTACAGGTTAGTAATGAGACTATATACAGGGGGTACAGGTTAATAATGAGGCTATATACAGGGGGTACAGGTTAGTAATGAGACTATATACAGGGGTACAGGTTAATAATGAGGCTATATACAGGGGGTACAGGTTAATAATGAGGCTATATACAGGGGTACAGGTTAGTAATGAGACTATATACAGGGGTACAGGTTAATAATGAGGCTATATACAGGGGGTACAGGTTAATAATGAGGCTATATACAGGGGGTACAGGTTAGTAATGAGGTTATATACAGGGGTACAGGTTAGTAATGAGGCTATATACAGGGGGTACAGGTTAGTAATGAGACTATATACAGGGGTACAGGTAAATAATGAGGCTATATACAGGGGGTACAGGTTAGTAATGAGACTATATACAAGGGGTACAGGTTAGTAATGAGGCTATATACAGGGGGTACAGGTTAGTAATGAGGCTATATACAGGGGGTACAGGTTAGTAATGAGAATATATACAGGGGTACAGGTTAGTAATGAGATTATATACAGGGGGTACAGGTTAGTAATGAGGCTATATACAGGGGTACAGGTTAGTAATGAGGCTATATACAGGGGTACAGGTTAGTAATGAGGCTATATACAGGGGGTACAGGTTAGTAATGAGGCTATATACAGGGGGTACAGGTTAGTAATGAGGCTATATACAGGGGGTACAGGTTAGTAATGTTATATACAGGGGTACAGGTTAGTAATGAGGTTATATACAGGGGGTACAGGTTAGTAATGAGACTATATACAGGGGGTACAGGTTAATAATGAGGCTATATACAGGGGGTACAGGTTAGTAATGAGACTATATACAGGGGTACAGGTTAGTAATGAGGCTATATACAGGGGTACAGGTTAGTAATGAGACTATATACAGGGGGTACAGGTTAATAATGAGGCTATATACAGGGGGTACAGGTTAATAATGAGGCTATATACAGGGGGTACAGGTTAGTAATGAGGCTATATACAGGGGTACAGGTTAGTAATGAGGCTATATACAGGGGGTACAGGTTAGTAATGAGACTATATACAGGGGTACAGGTTAAATAATGAGGCTATATACAGGGGGGGGACAGGTTAGTAATGAGACTATATACAGGGGGTACAGGTTAGTAATGAGGCTATATACAGGGGTACAGGTTAGTAATGAGGCTATATACAGGGGTACAGGTTAGTAATGAGAATATATACAGGGGGTACAGGTTAGTAATGAGACTATATACAGGGGGTACAGGTTAGTAATGAGGCTATATACAGGGGTACAGGTTAGTAATGAGGCTATATACAGGGGGTACAGGTTAGTAATGAGGCTATATACAGGGGTACAGGTTAGTAATGAGGCTATATACAGGGGTACAGGTTAGTATGAGGCTATATACAGGGGTACAGGTTAGTAATGAGGCTATATACAGGGGGTACAGGTTAGTAATGAGGGTATATACAGGGGGTACAGGTTAGTAATGAGGCTATATACAGGGGGTACAGGTTAGTAATGAGGCTATATACAGGGGGTACAGGTTAGTAATGAGGCTATATACAGGGGGTACAGGTTAGTAATGAGGCTATATACAGGGGGTACAGGTTAGTAATGAGGCTATATACAGGGGGTACAGGTTAGTAATGAGGCTATATACAGGGGGTACAGGTTAGTAATGTTATATACAGGGGGTACAGGTTAGTAATGAGGTTATATACAGGGGGTACAGGTTAGTAATGAGACTATATACAGGGGGTACAGGTTAATAATGAGGCTATATACAGGGGGTACAGGTTAGTAATGAGACTATATACAGGGGGTACAGGTTAATAATGAGGCTATATACAGGGGGTACAGGTTAATAATGAGGCTATATACAGGGGGTACAGGTTAGTAATGAGACTATATACAGGGGGTACAGGTTAATAATGAGGCTATATACAGGGGGTACAGGTTAATAATGAGGCTATATACAGGGGGTACAGGTTAGTAATGAGGTTATATACAGGGGTACAGGTTAGTAATGAGGCTATATACAGGGGTACAGGTTAGTAATGAGACTATATACAGGGGGTACAGGTAAATAATGAGGCTATATACAGGGGGTACAGGTTAGTAATGAGACTATATACAAGGGGTACAGGTTAGTAATGAGGCTATATACAGGGGTACAGGTTAGTAATGAGGCTATATACAGGGGTACAGGTTAGTAATGAGAATATATACAGGGGGTACAGGTTAGTAATGAGACTATATACAGGGGGGTACAGGTTAGTAATGAGGCTATATACAGGGGGTACAGGTTAGTATTGAGGCTATATACAGGGAGTACAGGTTAGTATTGAGGCTATATACAGGGGTACAGGTTAGTAATGAGGCTATATACAGGGGGTACAGGTTAGTATTGAGGCTATAAACAGGGGGTACAGGTTAGTAATGAGGCTATATACAGGGGGTACAGGTTAGTAATGAGGTTATATACAGGGGGTACAGGTTAGTAATGAGACTATATACAGGGGGTACAGGTTAATAATGAGGCTATATACAGGGGGTACAGGTTAGTAATGAGACTATATACAGGGGTACAGGTTAATAATGAGGCTATATACAGGGGGTACAGGTTAATAATGAGGCTATATACAGGGGTACAGGTTAGTAATGAGACTATATACAGGGGGTACAGGTTAGTAATGAGGCTATATACAGGGGGTACAGGTTAATAATGAGGCTATATACAGGGGGTACAGGTTAGTAATGAGGTTATATACAGGGGTACAGGTTAGTAATGAGACTATATACAGGGGGTACAGGTTAATAATGAGGCTATATACAGGGGGTACAGGTTAATAATGAGGCTATATACAGGGGTACAGGTTAGTAATGAGGTTATATACAGGGGTACAGGTTAGTAATGAGGCTATATACAGGGGTACAGGTTAGTAATGAGGCTATATACAGGGGGTACAGGTTAGTAATGTTATATACAGGGGGTACAGGTTAGTAATGAGGTTATATACAGGGGTACAGGTTAGTAATGAGACTATATACAGGGGGTACAGGTTAATAATGAGGCTATATACA
The DNA here is from genome assembly GCF_021184085.1 of Oncorhynchus gorbuscha. Classification (NCBI taxonomy): domain Eukaryota; kingdom Metazoa; phylum Chordata; class Actinopteri; order Salmoniformes; family Salmonidae; genus Oncorhynchus; species Oncorhynchus gorbuscha. The sequence goes on along the minus strand of NC_060178.1, from coordinate 2,124,125 downwards.
GGGGGTACAGGTTAGTAATGAGACTATATACAGGGGTACAGGTTAATAATGAGGCTATATACAGGGGTACAGGTTAATAATGAGGCTATATACAGGGGGTACAGGTTAGTAATGAGACTATATACAGGGGGTACAGGTTAATAATGAGGCTATATACAGGGGGTACAGGTTAATAATGAGGCTATATACAGGGGGTACAGGTTAGTAATGAGGTTATATACAGGGGTACAGGTTAGTAATGAGGCTATATACAGGGGTACAGGTTAGTAATGAGACTATATACAGGGGGTACAGGTTAATAATGAGGCTATATACAGGGGGTACAGGTTAGTAATGAGACTATATACAGGGGTACAGGTTAGTAATGAGGCTATATACAGGGGGTACAGGTTAGTAATGAGGCTATATACAGGGGGTACAGGTTAGTAATGAGAATATATACAGGGGTACAGGTTAGTAATGAGATTATATACAGGGGGTACAGGTTAGTAATGAGGCTATATACAGGGGTACAGGTTAGTAATGAGGCTATATACAGGGGTACAGGTTAGTAATGAGGCTATATACAGGGGTACAGGTTAGTAATGAGGCTATATACAGGGGGTACAGGTTAGTAATGAGGCTATATACAGGGGGTACAGGTTAGTAATGTTATATACAGGGGTACAGGTTAGTAATGAGGTTATATACAGGGGTACAGGTTAGTAATGAGACTATATACAGGGGTACAGGTTAATAATGAGGCTATATACAGGGGGTACAGGTTAGTAATGAGACTATATACAGGGGGTACAGGTTAGTAATGAGGCTATATACAGGGGGTACAGGTTAATAATGAGGCTATATACAGGGGTACAGGTTAGTAATGAGACTATATACAGGGGGTACAGGTTAGTAATGAGGCTATATACAGGGGTACAGGTTAATAATGAGGCTATATACAGGGGGTACAGGTTAGTAATGAGGTTATATACAGGGGGTACAGGTTAGTAATGAGGCTATATACAGGGGTACAGGTTAATAATGAGACTATATACAGGGGTACAGGTTAATAATGTTATATACAGGGGTACAGGTTAGTAATGAGGCTATATACAGGGGGTACAGGTTAGTAATGAGGCTATATACAGGGGGTACAGGTTAGTAATGAGAATATATACAGGGGGTACAGGTTAGTAATGAGACTATATACAGGGGGTACAGGTTAGTATTGAGGCTATATACAGGGAGTACAGGTTAGTATTGAGGCTATATACAGGGGTACAGGTTAGTAATGAGGCTATATACAGGGGGTACAGGTTAGTAATGAGGCTATATACAGGGGGTACAGGTTAGTAATGAGGCTATATACAGGGGTACAGGTTAGTAATGAGGCAGGTTAGTAATGAGGTTATATACAGGGGGTACAGGTTAGTAATGAGACTATATACAGGGGTACAGGTTAGTAATGAGGCTATATACAGGGGGTACAGGTTAGTAATGAGACTATATACAGGGGTACAGGTTAATAATGAGGCTATATACAGGGGGTACAGGTTAGTAATGAGGCTTATATACAGGGGGTACAGGTTAGTAATGAGGCTATATACAGGGGTACAGGTTAGTAATGAGACTATATACAGGGGGTACAGGTTAATAATGAGGCTATATACAGGGGTACAGGTTAGTAATGAGACTATATACAGGGGGTACAGGTTAATAATGAGGCTATATACAGGGGGTACAGGTTAATAATGAGGCTATATACAGGGGGTACAGGTTAGTAATGAGACTATATACAGGGGTACAGGTTAATAATGAGGCTATATACAGGGGTACAGGTTAATAATGAGGCTATATACAGGGGGTACAGGTTAGTAATGAGGTTATATACAGGGGGTACAGGTTAGTAATGTTATATACAGGGGTACAGGTTAATAATGTTATATACAGGGGTACAGGTTAATAATGAGGCTATATACAGGGGTACAGGTTAGTAATGAGAATATATACAGGGGGTACAGGTTAGTAATGAGACTATATACAGGGGGTACAGGTTAGTAATGAGGCTATATACAGGGGGTACAGGTTAGTAATGAGGCTATATACAGGGGTACAGGTTAGTAATGAGGCTATATACAGGGGTACAGGTTAGTAATGAGGCTATATACAGGGGGTACAGGTTAGTAATGAGGCTATATACAGGGGTACAGGTTAGTAATGTTATATACAGGGGTACAGGTTAGTAATGAGGTTATATACAGGGGTACAGGTTAGTAATGAGACTATATACAGGGGGTACAGGTTAATAATGAGGCTATATACAGGGGGTACAGGTTAGTAATGAGACTATATACAGGGGTACAGGTTAATAATGAGGCTATATACAGGGGTACAGGTTAGTAATGAGGCTATATACAGGGGTACAGGTTAGTAATGAGGTTATATACAGGGGGTACAGGTTAGTAATGAGGCTATATACAGGGGGTACAGGTTAATAATGAGGCTATATACAGGGGGTACAGGTTAGTAATGAGACTATATACAGGGGGTACAGGTTAATAATGAGGCTATATACAGGGGGTACAGGTTAATAATGAGGCTATATACAGGGGTACAGGTTAGTAATGAGGTTATATACAGGGGTACAGGTTAGTAATGTTATATACAGGGGGTACAGGTTAGTAATGTTAATAATGTTATATACAGGGGTACAGGTTAGTAATGTTATATACAGGGGGTACAGGTTAATAATGAGGCTATATACAGGGGTACAGGTTAATAATGAGACTATATACAGGGGTACAGGTTAGTAATGTTATATACAGGGGGTACAGGTTAATAATGAGGCTATATACAGGGGGTACAGGTTATAATGAGGCTATATACAGGGGGTACATGTTAGTAATGTTATATACAGGGGGTACAGGTTAATAATGTTATATACAGGGGTACAGGTTAGTAATGTTATGTACAGGGGGTACAGGTTAGTAATGAGGCTATATACAGGGGGTACAGGTTAGTAATGAGGCTATATACAGGGGGTACAGGTTAGTAATGAGGCTATATACAGGGGTACAGGTTAGTAATGAGACTATATACAGGGGTACAGGTTAGTAATGAGGCTATATACAGGGGGTACAGGTTAGTAATGAGACTATATACAGGGGTACAGGTTAATAAGGTTATATACAGGGGTACAGGTTAGTAATGTTATGTACAGGGGTACAGGTTAGTAATGAGGCTATATACAGGGGTACAGGTTAGTAATGAGGTTATATACAGGGGTACAGGTTAGTAATGAGGCTATATACAGGGGGTACAGGTTAGTAATGAGGCTATATACAGGGGTACAGGTTAGTAATGAGACTATATACAGGGGGTACAGGTTAGTAATGAGGCTATATACAGGGGGTACAGGTTAGTAATGAGACTATATACAGGGGGTACAGGTTAGTAATGAGGCTATATACAGGGGTACAGGTTAGTAATGAGGCTATATACAGGGGGTACAGGTTAGTAATGAGACTATATACAGGGGGTAGGTTAGTAATGAGGCTATATACAGGGGTACAGGTTAGTAATGAGGCTATATACAGGGGGTACAGGTTAGTAATGAGGCTATATACAGGGGGTACAGGTTAGTAATGAGACTATATACAGGGGTACAGGTTAGTAATGAGACTATATACAGGGGTACAGGTTAGTAATGAGACTATATACAGGGGGTACAGGTTAGTAATGAGGCTATATACAGGGTGTACAGGTTAGTAATGAGGCTATATACAGGGGGTACAGGTTAGTAATGAGGCTATATACAGGGGTACAGGTTAGTAATGAGGCTATATACAGGGGGTACAGGTTAGTAATGAGGCTATATACAGGGGGTACAGGTTAGTAATGAGGCTATATACAGGGGTACAGGTTAGTAATGAGACTTATATACAGGGGGAACAGGTTAGTAATGAGACTATATACAGGGGTACAGGTTAGTAATGAGGCTATATACAGGGGGTACAGGTTAGTAATGAGACTATATACAGGGGGTACAGGTTAGTAATGAGGCTATATACAGGGGTACAGGTTAGTAATGAGGCTATATACAGGGGGTACAGGTTAGTAATGAGACTATATACAGGGGTACAGGTTAGTAATGAGGCTATATACAGGAGGTACAGGTTAGTAATGAGGCTATATACAGGGGATACAGGTTAGTAATGAGGCTATATACAGGGGGTACAGGTTAGTAATGAGGCTATATACAGGGGTACAGGTTAGTAATGAGACTATATACAGGGGGTACAGGTTAGTAATGAGGCTATATACAGGGGTACAGGTTAGTAATGAGGCTATATACAGGGGTACAGGTTAGTAATGAGACTATATACAGGGGTACAGGTTAGTAATGAGACTATATACAGGAGTACAGGTTAGTAATGAGGCTATATACAGGGGTACAGGTTAGTAATGAGGCTATATACAGGGGTACAGGTTAGTAATGAGGCTATATACAGGGGTACAGGTTAGTAATGAGGCTATATACAGGGGTACAGGTTAGTAATGAGACTATATACAGGGGGTACAGGTTAGTAATGAGACTATATACAGGGGTACAGGTTAGTAATGAGGCTATATACAGGGTGTACAGGTTAGTAATGAGGCTATATACAGGGGTACAGGTTAGTAATGAGGCTAGGGGGGTACAGGTTAGTAATGAGACTATATACAGCGGATACAGCTTAGTAATGAGGCTATATACAGGGGTACAGGTTAGTAATGAGGCTATATACAGGAGGTACAGGTTAGTAATGAGGCTATATACAGGGGGTACAGGTTAGTAATGAGACTATATACAGGGGTTACAGGTTAGTAATGAGGCTATATACAGGGGTACAGGTTAGTAATGAGGCTATATACAGGGGTACAGGTTAGTAATGAGGCTATATACAGGGGATACAGGTTAGTAATGAGGCTATATACAGGGGGTACAGGTTAGTAATGAGGCTATATACAGGGGTACAGGTTAGTAATGAGACTATATACAGGGGTACAGGTTAGTAATGAGGATATATACAGGGGGTACAGGTTAGTAATGAGGCTATATACAGGGGGTACAGGTTAGTAATGAGGCTATATACAGGGGTACAGGTTAGTAATGAGGCTATATACAGGGGTACAGGTTAGTAATGAGGCTATATACAGGGGGACAGGTTAGTAATGAGGCTATATACAGGGGTACAGGTTAGTAATGTTATATACAGGGGGAACAGGTTAGTAATGAGACTATATACAGGGGTACAGGTTAGTAATGAGGCTATATACAGGGAATACAGGTTAGTAATGAGACTATATACAGGGGTACAGGTTAGTAATGAGGCTATATACAGGGGGTACAGGTTAGTAATGAGGCTATATACAGGGGATACAGGTTAGTAATGAGGCTATATACAGGGGGTACAGGTTAGTAATGAGGCTATATACAGGGGTACAGGTTAGTAATGAGACTATATACAGGGGTACAGGTTAGTAATGAGGCTATATACAGGGGTACAGGTTAGTAATGAGGCTATATACAGGGGTACAGGTTAGTAATGAGACTATATACAGGGGTACAGGTTAGTAATGAGGCTATATACAGGGGTACAGGTTAGTAATGAGGCTATATACAGGGGATACAGGTTAGTAATGAGGCTATATACAGGGGGTACAGGTTAGTAATGAGGCTATATACAGGGGTACAGGTTAGTAATGAGACTATATACAGGGGGTACAGGTTAATAATGAGGCTATATACAGGGGGTACAGGTTAGTAATGAGGCTATATACAGGGGTACAGGTTAGTAATGAGACTATATACAGGGGTACAGGTTAGTAATGAGACTATATACAGGGGTACAGGTTAGTAATGAGGCTATATACAGGGGTACAGGTTAGTAATGAGACTATATACAGGGGTACAGGTTAGTAATGAGGCTATATACAGGGGGTACAGGTTAGTAATGAGGCTATATACAGGGGTACAGGTTAGTAATGAGGCTATATACAGGGGTACAGGTTAGTAATGAGACTATATACAGGGGTACAGGTTAATAATGAGGCTATATACAGGGGGTACAGGTTAATAATGAGGCTATATACAGGGGGGTACAGGTTAGTAATGAGGTTATATACAGGGGTACAGGTTAGTAATGAGGCTATATACAGGGGTACAGGTTAGTAATGAGGCTATATACAGGGGTACAGGTTAGTAATGAGGTTATATACAGGGGGTACAGGTTAGTAATGAGGTTATATACAGGGGTACAGGTTAAGTAATGAGACTATATACAGGGGTACAGGTTAATAATGAGGCTATATACAGGGGTACAGGTTAGTAATGAGACTATATACAAGGGGTACAGGTTAATAATGAGGCTATATACAGGGGGTACAGGTTAATAATGAGGCTATATACAGGGGTACAGGTTAGTAATGAGACTATATACAGGGGGTACAGGTTAATAATGAGGCTATATACAGGGGGGTACAGGTTAATAATGAGGCTATATACAGGGGGTACAGGTTAGTAATGAGGTTATATACAGGGGGTACAGGTTAGTAATGAGGCTATATACAGGGGGTACAGGTTAGTAATGAGACTATATACAGGGGTACAGGTTAATAATGAGGCTATATACAGGGGGTACAGGTTAGTAATGAGACTATATACAAGGGGTACAGGTTAGTAATGAGGCTATATACAGGGGGTACAGGTTAGTAATGAGGCTATATACAGGGGTACAGGTTAGTAATGAGAATATATACAGGGGTACAGGTTAGTAATGAGATTATATACAGGGGGTACAGGTTAGTAATGAGGCTATATACAGGGGGTACAGGTTAGTAATGAGGCTATATACAGGGGTACAGGTTAGTAATGAGGCTATATACAGGGGTACAGGTTAGTAATGAGGCTATATACAGGGGTACAGGTTAGTAATGAGGCTATATACAGGGGTACAGGTTAGTAATGTTATATACAGGGGTACAGGTTAGTAATGAGGTTATATACAGGGGTACAGGTTAGTAATGAGACTATATACAGGGGGTACAGGTTAATAATGAGGCTATATACAGGGGTACAGGTTAGTAATGAGACTATATACAGGGGTACAGGTTAATAATGAGGCTATATACAGGGGTACAGGTTAATAATGAGGCTATATACAGGGGTACAGGTTAGTAATGAGACTATATACAGGGGTACAGGTTAGTAATGAGGCTATATACAGGGGTACAGGTTAATAATGAGGCTATATACAGGGGTACAGGTTAGTAATGAGGTTATATACAGGGGTACAGGTTAGTAATGTTATATACAGGGGTACAGGTTAATAATGAGGCTATATACAGGGGTACAGGTTAATAATGAGACTATATACAGGGGGTACAGGTTAATAATGAGACTATATACAGGGGTACAGGTTAATAATGAGGCTATATACAGGGGGTACAGGTTAGTAATGAGAATATATGAGGCTTATAATACAGGGGGTACAGGTTAGTAATGAGGCTATATACAGGGGGTACAGGTTAGTAATGAGGCTATATACAGGGGTACAGGTTAGTAATGAGGCTATATACAGGGGGTACAGGTTAGTAATGAGGCTATATACAGGGGGTACAGGTTAGTAATGAGGCTATATACAGGGGTACAGGTTAGTAATGAGGTATATACAGGGGGTACAGGTTAATAATGAGGCTATATACAGGGGTACAGGTTAGTAATGAGGCTATATACAGGGGTACAGGTTAGTAATGAGGCTATATACAGGGGTACAGGTTAGTAATGAGGCTATATACAGGGGTACAGGTTAGTAATGTTATATACAGGGGGTACAGGTTAGTAATGAGGTTATATACAGGGGTACAGGTTAGTAATGAGACTATATACAGGGGTACAGGTTAATAATGAGGCTATATACAGGGGTACAGGTTAGTAATGAGACTATATACAGGGGTACAGGTTAATAATGAGGCTATATACAGGGGGTACAGGTTAATAATGAGGCTATATACAGGGGTACAGGTTAGTAATGAGACTATATACAGGGGGTACAGGTTAATAATGAGGCTATATACAGGGGGTACAGGTTAATAATGAGGCTATATACAGGGGTACAGGTTAGTAATGAGGTTATATACAGGGGTACAGGTTAGTAATGAGGCTATATACAGGGGTACAGGTTAGTAATGAGACTATATACAGGGGGTACAGGTTAATAATGAGGCTATATACAGGGGGTACAGGTTAGTAATGAGACTATATACAAGGGGTACAGGTTAGTAATGAGGCTATATACAGGGGGTACAGGTTAGTAATGAGGCTATATACAGGGGTACAGGTTAATAATGAGAATATATACAGGGGTACAGGTTAGTAATGAGATTATATACAGGGGGTACAGGTTAGTAATGAGGCTATATACAGGGGGTACAGGTTAGTAATGAGGCTATATACAGGGGGTACAGGTTAGTATGAGGCTATATACAGGGGTACAGGTTAGTAATGAGACTATATACAGGGGTACAGGTTAGTAATGAGGCTATATACAGGGGTACAGGTTAGTAATGTTATATACAGGGGTACAGGTTAGTAATGAGGTTATATACAGGGGTACAGGTTAGTAATGAGACTATATACAGGGGGTACAGGTTAATAATGAGGCTATATACAGGGGGTACAGGTTAGTAATGAGACTATATACAGGGGGTACAGGTTAATAATGAGGCTATATACAGGGGTACAGGTTAATAATGAGGCTATATACAGGGGTACAGGTTAGTAATGAGACTATATACAGGGGTACAGGTTAATAATGAGGCTATATACAGGGGTACAGGTTAGTAATGAGGCTATATACAGGGGTACAGGTTAGTAATGAGGTTATATACAGGGGTACAGGTTAGTAATGTTATATACAGGGGTACAGGTTAGTAATGAGATATATACAGGGGTACAGGTTAGTAATGAGGCTATATACAGGGGTACAGGTTAGTAATGAGGCTATATACAGGGGGTACAGGTTAGTAATGAGGCTATATACAGGGGTACAGGTTAGTAATGAGGCTATATACAGGGGTACAGGTTAGTAATGAGACTATATACAGGGGGTACAGGTTAGTAATGAGGCTATATACAGGGGTACAGGTTAGTAATGAGACTATATACAGGGGTACAGGTTAGTAATGAGGCTATATACAGGGGTACAGGTTAATAATGAGGCTATATACAGGGGGTACAGGTTAGTAATGAGACTATATACAGGGGTACAGGTTAGTAATGAGGCTATATACAGGGGTACAGGTTAGTAATGAGGCTATATACAGGGGTACAGGTTAGTAATGAGGCTATATACAGGGGTACAGGTTAGTAATGAGACTATATACAGGGGTACAGGTTAGTAATGAGGCTATATACAGGGGGTACAGGTTAGTAATGAGACTATATACAGGGGTACAGGTTAATAATGAGGCTATATACAGGGGGTACAGGTTAATAATGAGGCTATATACAGGGGTACAGGTTAGTAATGAGGCTATATACAGGGGTACAGGTTAATAATGAGGCTATATACAGGGGGTACAGGTTAGTAATGAGGCTATATACAGGGGGTACAGGTTAGTAATGAGGCTATATACAGGGGGTACAGGTTAGTAATGAGGCTATATACAGGGGTACAGGTTAATAATGTTATATACAGGGGGTACAGGTTAATAATGAGGGGGGTACAGGTTAATAATGAGGCTATATACAGGGGGTACAGGTTAATAATGAGGCTATATACAGGGGGTACAGGTTAGTAATGAGGCTATATACAGGGGGTACAGGTTAGTAATGAGACTATATACAGGGGGTACAGGTTAGTAATGAGGCTATATACAGGGGTACAGGTTAGTAATGAGGCTATATACAGGGGGTACAGGTTAGTAATGAGGCTATATACAGGGGGTACAGGTTAGTAATGAGGCTATATACAGGGGGTACAGGTTAGTAATGAGGCTATATACAGGGGGTACAGGTTAGTAATGTTATATACAGGGGGTACAGGTTAGTAATGAGGTTATATACAGGGGTACAGGTTAGTAATGAGACTATATACAGGGGTACAGGTTAATAATGAGGCTATATACAGGGGTACAGGTTAGTAATGAGACTATATACAGGGGGTACAGGTTAATAATGAGGCTATATACAGGGGTACAGGTTAGTAATGTTATATACAGGGGGTACAGGTTAGTAATGAGGTTATATACAGGGGGTACAGGTTAGTAATGAGACTATATACAGGGGGTACAGGTTAATAATGAGGCTATATACAGGGGGTACAGGTTAGTAATGAGACTATATACAGGGGTACAGGTTAATAATGAGGCTATATACAGGGGTAGAGGTTAATAATGAGGCTATATACAGGGGTACAGGTTAGTAATGAGACTATATACAGGGGGTACAGGTTAATAATGAGGCTATATACAGGGGGTACAGGTTAATAATGAGGCTATATACAGGGGTACAGGTTAGTAATGAGGTTATACAGGGGTACAGGTTAGTAATGTTATATACAGGGGTACAGGTTAATAATGTTATATACAGGGGTACAGGTTAATACTGTTATATACAGGGGTACAGGTTAGTAATGAGAATATATACAGGGGGTACAGGTTAGTAATGAGACTATATACAGGGGGGTACAGGTTAGTAATGAGGCTATATACAGGGGGTACAGGTTAGTATTGAGGCTATATACAGGGGTACAGGTTAGTAATGAGGCTATATACAGGGGGTACAGGTTATTAATGAGGCTATATACAGGGGGTACAGGTTAGTAATGAGGCTATATACAGGGGTACAGGTTAGTAATGTTATATACAGGGGGTACAGGTTAGTAATGAGGTTATATACAGGGGGTACAGGTTAGTAATGAGACTATATACAGGGGTACAGGTTAATAATGAGGCTATATACAGGGGGTACAGGTTAGTAATGAGACTATATACAGGGGTTACAGGTTAATAATGAGGCTATATACAGGGGGTACAGGTTAGTAATGTTATATACAGGGGGTACAGGTTAGTAATGAGGTTATATACAGGGGTACAGGTTAGTAATGAGACTATATACAGGGGTACAGGTTAATAATGAGGCTATATACAGGGGTACAGGTTAGTAATGAGACTATATACAGGGGTACAGGTTAATAATGAGGCTATATACAGGGGGTACAGGTTAATAATGAGGCTATATACAGGGGGTACAGGTTAGTAATGAGGTTATATACAGGGGTACAGGTTAGTAATGTTATATACAGGGGTACAGGTTAATAATGTTATTTACAGGGGTACAGGTTAGTAATGTTATATACAGGGGGTACAGGTTAATAATGAGGTTATATACAGGGGGTACAGGTTAATAATGTTATGTACAGGGGGTACAGGTTAGTAATGTTATATACAGGGGGTACAGGTTAATAATGTTATATACAGCGGGTACAGGTTCATAATGTTATATACAGGGGGTACATGTTAGTAATGTTATATACAGGGGGTACAGGTTAATAATGTTATATACAGGGGTACAGGTTAGTAATGTTATGTACAGGGGGTACAGGTTAGTAATGAGGCTATATACAGGGGGTACAGGTTAGTAATGAGGCTATATACAGGGGGTACAGGTTAGTAATGAGGCTATATACAGGGGGTACAGGTTAGTAATGAGACTATATACAGGGGTACAGGTTAGTAATGAGGCTATATACAGGGGTACAGGTTAGTAATGAGACTATATACAGGGGTACAGGTTAATAAGGTTATATACAGGGGGTACAGGTTAGTAATGTTATGTACAGGGGTACAGGTTAGTAATGAGGCTATATACAGGGGTACAGGTTAGTAATGAGGTTATATACAGGGGTACAGGTTAGTAATGAGGCTATATACAGGGGTACAGGTTAGTAATGAGACTATATACAGGGGGTACAGGTTAGTAATGAGGCTATATACAGGTTAGGTTAGTAATGAGACTATATACAGGGGGTACAGGTTAGTAATGAGGCTATATACAGGGGTACAGGTTAGTAATGAGGCTATATACAGGGGGTACAGGTTAGTAATGAGACTATATACAGGGGTATAGGTTAGTAATGAGGCTATATACAGGGGTACAGGTTAGTAATGAGGCTATATACAGGGGTACAGGTTAGTAATGAGGCTATATACAGGGGTACAGGTTAGTAATGAGACTATATACAGGGGTACAGGTTAGTAATGAGACTATATACAGGGGTACAGGTTAGTAATGAGACTATATACAGGGGTACAGGTTAGTAATGAGGCTATATACAGGGGGTACAGGTTAGTAATGAGGCTATATACAGGGGTACAGGTTAGTAATGAGGCTATATAGAGGGGTACAGGTTAGTAATGAGGCTATATACAGGGGTACAGGTTAGTAATGAGGCTATATACAGGGGGTACAGGTTAGTAATGAGGCTATATACAGGGGGTACAGGTTAGTAATGTTATATACAGGGGGAACAGGTTAGTAATGAGACTATATACAGGGGGTACAGGTTAGTAATGAGGCTATATACAGGGGTACAGGTTAGTAATGAGACTATATACAGGGGTACAGGTTAGTAATGAGGCTATATACAGGGGTACAGGTTAGTAATGAGGCTATATACAGGGGGTACAGGTTAGTAATGAGACTATATACAGGGGGTACAGGTTAGTAATGAGGCTATATACAGGAGGTACAGGTTAGTAATGAGGCTATATACAGGGGATACAGGTTAGTAATGAGGCTATATACAGGGGTACAGGTTAGTAATGAGGCTATATACAGGGGGTACAGGTTAGTAATGAGACTATATACAGGGGTACAGGTTAGTAATGAGGCTATATACAGGGGTACAGGTTAGTAATGAGGCTATATACAGGGGTACAGGTTAGTAATGAGACTATATACAGGGGTACAGGTTAGTAATGAGACTATATACAGGGGTACAGGTTAGTAATGAGGCTATATACAGGGTGTACAGGTTAGTAATGAGACTATATACAGGGGGTACAGGTTAGTAATGAGGCTATATACAGGGGTACAGGTTAGTAATGAGGCTATATACAGGGGGTACAGGTTAGTAATGAGACTATATACAGGGGGTACAGGTTAGTAATGAGACTATATACAGGGGGTACAGGTTAGTAATGAGGCTATATACCGGGTGTACAGGTTAGTAATGAGGCTATATACAGGGGGTACAGGTTAGTAATGAGGCTATATACAGGGGGTACACGTTAGTAATGAGACTATATACAGCGGATACAGCTTAGTAATGAGGCTATATACAGGGGGTACAGGTTAGTAATGAGGCTATATACAGGAGGTACAGGTTAGTAATTAGGCTATATACAGGGGGTACAGGTTAGTAATGAGACTATATACAGGGGTTACAGGTTAGTAATGAGGCTATATGCAGGGGGTACATAGTAGTAATGAGGCTATATACAGGGGGTACAGGTTAGTAATGAGGCTATATACAGCGGATACAGCTTAGTAATGAGGCTATATACAGGGGGTACAGGTTAGTAATGAGGCTATATACAGGGGGTACAGGTTAGTAATGAGACTATATACAGGGGGTACAGGTTAGTAATGAGGATATATACAGGGGGTACAGGTTAGTAATGAGGCTATATACAGGGGTACAGGTTAGTAATGAGGCTATATAGAGGGGGTACAGGTTAGTAATGAGGCTATATACAGGGGGTACAGGTTAGTAATGAGGCTATATACAGGGGGTACAGGTTAGTAATGAGGCTATATACAGGGGGTACAGGTTAGTAATGTTATATACAGGGGGAACAGGTTAGTAATGAGACTATATACAGGGGGTACAGGTTAGTAATGAGGCTATATACAGGGAATACACGTTAGTAATGAGACTATATACAGGGGGTACAGGTTAGTAATGAGGCTATATACAGGGGGTACAGGTTAGTAATGAGGCTATATACAGGGGATACAGGTTAGTAATGAGGCTATATACAGGGGGTACAGGTTAGTAATGAGGCTATATACAGGGGGTACAGGTTAGTAATGAGACTATATACAGGGGGTACAGGTTAGTAATGAGTCTATATACAGGGGGTACAGGTTAGTAATGAGGCTATATACAGGGGGTACAGGTTAGTAATGAGACTATATACAGGGGTACAGGTTAGTAATGAGGCTATATACAGGAGGTACAGGTTAGTAATGAGGCTATATACAGGGGATACAGGTTAGTAATGAGGCTATATACAGGGGGTACAGGTTAGTAATGAGGCTATATACAGGGGGTACAGGTTAGTAATGAGACTATATACAGGGGGTACAGGTTAGTAATGAGGATATATACAGGGGTACAGGTTAGTAATGAGGCTATATACAGGGGTACAGGTTAGTAATGAGGCTATATACAGGGGGTACAGGTTAGTAATGAGACTATATACAGGGGGTACAGGTTAGTAATGAGACTATATACAGGGGGTACAGGTTAGTAATGAGGCTATATACCGGGTGTACAGGTTAGTAATGAGGCTATATACAGGGGGTACAGGTTAGTAATGAGGCTATATACAGGGGGTACAGGTTAGTAATGAGGCTATATACAGGGGGTACAGGTTAGTAATGAGGCTATATACAGGGGGTACAGGTTAGTAATGAGACTATATACATATATATATATTTGATGGAATGTTCAGCAGTCTTACTGGGTAAAAGTAGTCTGGGAGGCCATTTGATGGAATGTTCAGGAGTCTTACGGGGTAAAATAATAAGGAGCCTTTTGGACCTAGACGTGGCACCACTTGCCGTGCGGTAGCAGAGAGAATACTCTATGACTTGGGTCACTGGAGTCTCTGGAATGTTTTTGGGGCCTTCCTCTGACACCGCCTAGTATATAGGTCCTGGATGGCAGGTAGCTTGGCACCAGTGAGGTTTCTTGGCCAAACGCACTTCCCTCTGTAGCCCCTTACGGTCGATGTCGAGCAGTGTCCATACCATGCGGTGATGCAACCGGTCAGGATGCTCTCGATGGTGCAGCTGTTTGAGGATCTGGGGACCCGCGAAATAATTTCAGTCTCCTGAGTGGGAAAAGGCATTGTCGTGCCATCTTCATGACTGTCTTGGTGTGTTTCTGATAGTTTGTTGGTGATGTGGACATCAAGGAGCTTGAAACTATCGACCTGCTCCACTACAGTCCCGTTGTTGATGTAAATGGGGGCCTGTTCGGCCCTCCTTTTCCTGTAGTCCACGATCAGCTCCTTTGTCAAAGGAGGGAGAGGTTGTTGTCCTGGCACTACACTGCCAGGTCTCTGACCTCCTCCCTATAGGCAGTAGTCATGGTTATCCGTCTGGCCCCATGGCCTTGTGAATGTTGACCTGTTTAAAGGGCTTACTCACATCGGTTATGGAGAGCGTAATCACACAGTCATCCGGAACGGCTGGTCCTCTCATGCATGCTTCAGTGTTTTGCTTTCCTCAAAACGAGCATAAAAGGCATTTAGCTCGTCTGGTAGGTTACTGGGCAGCTCGCGTCTGGGTTTCCCTTTGTAGTCTGTAAAAGTTTTCAAGCCCTGCCTCATCCGACGAACACCAGAGCCTGTTTAGTGGGATTCAATTCAAATCCCGTAGCGGGATTTCTTATAAGCGTCCGGTTTAGTGACCCGCTCCTTGAAAGCGGCAGCTCTAGCCTTTAGCTCGGTGCGGATGTTGCCTTTAATCCATGGCTTCTGGTTGGGATGTTTACGTACGGTCACTGTGGGAATGACGTAGTTGATGAAGCCGGTGTACTACTCAATGAATCCCAGAACATATTCCAGTCTGTAGCCTAGCATCAGCATTCATCTGACCACTTCAGTATTGAGCGAGTTACTGGTACTTCCTACTTTAGTCGCTGTATGTGGAGTAAAGATAGAAAGTGTAGAGTTTTTTTCCCTCTGGTTGCACATTTAACATGCTGGTAGAAATTAGGTAAAACAGACTACAGTTTCCCTGCATTAAAGTCCCCGTCCACTAGGAGCGCTGCTTCTGGATGAGCATTTTATTGTTTGCTTATAACCTTATACAGCTTGTTGAGCTCTCATTGGCTGGCCCTCTCTTCATACTCATCGCCAAACCCACTGGCTCCAGGTCATCTACAAGTTTCTACTAGGTAAAGCCTTATCTCAGCTCACTGGTCACCATAGCAGCACCCACTCGTAGCAAGAGCTCCAGCAGGTATACCTCGCTAGTCACCCCAAAAGCCAATTCTTCCTTCCCTACTTTGGCCGCCTCTCCTTCCAGTTCTCTGCTGCCAATGACTGGAATGAACTACAAAAATCACTGAAGCTGGAGACTCATATCTCCCTCACTAACTTTAAGCACCAGCTGTCAGAGCAGCTCACAGATCACTGCACCTGTACATAGCTGATCTGTAAATAGCCCATCCAACTACCTCATCCCGATACTGTATGTATTTATTTATCTTGCTCCTTTGTACCCCAGTGTCTCCACTTGCACATTCATCTTCTGCACATCAATCCCTCCAGTGTTTAATTGCTAAATTGTAAATACTTTGCCACCATGGCCCATTTATTGCCTTACCTCCCTTATCTTACCTCATTTGCTCACATCGTATATAGACTTTCTACTGTATTATTGACTGTATGTTTGTTTTACTCCATGTGTAACTCTGTGTCGTTTTATGTGTCAAACTGCTATGTCCAGGTCGCAGTTATCTTGGCCAGGTCGCAGTTGTAAATGAGAACTTGTTCTCAACAAGACTACCTGGTTAAATAAAGGGAACTTGTTCTCAACTAGCCTACCTGGTTAAATAAAGGGAACTTGTTCTCAACTAGCCTACCTGGTTAAATAAAGGGAACTTGTTCTCAACTAGCCTACCTGGTTAAATAAAGGGAACTTGTTCTCAACTAGCCTACCTGGTTAAATAAAGGGAACTTGTTCTCAACTAGCCTACCTGGTTAAATAAAGGGAACTTGTTCTCAACTAGCCTACCTGGTTAAATAAAGGGAACTTGTTCTCAACTAGCCTACCTGGTTAAATAAAGGGAACTTGTTCTCAACTAGACTACCTGGTTAATTAAATAAAGGGTCTATTTTTTTGTTTTAATGTGACATTGCACACCAGCTGTTATTGACAAATACACATCGTCACCCCTCGTCTTACCAGTTACAAGCTGTAACGCTTCTCGTTGGTGGAAGAGAGGAGGACCAAAATGCAGCAAGTGTTCGTCTAATATAAATAAATAACAACGAAGAGAAAACAAACCAGTTCTGCCAGGTGAACAGACACTAAACAGAAAATTAAACACACACAACTAACATGGGGAAAACAGGCTACCTAAGTATGATTCTCAATCAGAGACAATGAACGACACCTGCTTCTGATTGAGAACCATACTAGGCCAAACACATAGAAATATAACAACATAGAAAAAAGACCATAGACTAACCACCCCAACTCACGCCCTGATCAACCGAACACGACACCTGCCGATGCAGCCAGCTCTATATTATCTGTGTTGTCATTCAGCCACAACTCAGTGAAACATAAGATATTACCGTTTTTTTGTCCCGTTGATAGGACAGTCTTGATCGTAGCTCATCCAGTTTATTCTCCACTTTGGCCAATAGAACAGATGGTAGAGGCGGGTTTCCCTCT
The DNA here is from genome assembly GCF_021184085.1 of Oncorhynchus gorbuscha. Classification (NCBI taxonomy): domain Eukaryota; kingdom Metazoa; phylum Chordata; class Actinopteri; order Salmoniformes; family Salmonidae; genus Oncorhynchus; species Oncorhynchus gorbuscha. The sequence continues at coordinate 2,106,400 of NC_060178.1, read as the reverse complement.
AGATGACGAATTCTTACAAGGCACCTGGATCTGCACCCCCTGTACCTCCTTATGTTCTTTTTGCGAATGACGGGGATTTGGGCCGGGAGAAACAGTATATCAGACTCATTGCTGAAGAAAAATCTTTGTCTAGTACGAGGTGAGTTGACCGTTCTCCCTTCAAACCTTAAAAAATAGATTGCTTCAAACTGAAATTAAATTCCAGTTAAAATAGAAAAACAATGAATTGGAATGTCGCCACAAATTCCCATTCTGAATGAAACTGTCTCCCTTCACCTCTGACCCTTAACCCCAAGTAGGGAGCTGCATGTGGCAGGTTGGCAGCGGTGGTTTAAAACAAGAGATCTCCAGACTCCCTAGAGATACAGAGAGATGTAGTCAGGTTGATGACACTGTGGATAAAAACACTGTGGATAAAAACACTGTGGATAAAAACAACAGATCTCCAGACTCCCTAGAGATACAGAGAGATGTAGTCAGGTTGATGACACTGTGGATAAAAACACTGTGGATAAAAACACTGTGGATAAAAACAACAGATCTCCAGACTCCCTAGAGATACAGAGAGATGTAGTCAGGTTGATGACACTGTGGATAAAAACACTGTGGATAAAAACAACAGATCTCCAGACTCCCTAGAGATACAGAGAGATGTAGTCAGGTTGATGACACTGTCGATAAAAACACTGTGGATAAAAACACTGTGGATAAAAACAACAGATCTCCAGACTCCCTAGAGATACAGGGAGATGTAGTCAGGTTGATGACACTGTGGATAAAAACACTGTGGATAAAAACACTGTGGATAAAAACAACAGATCTCCAGACTCCCTAGAGATACAGAGAGATGTAGTCAGGTTGATGACACTGTGGATTAAAACACTGTGGATAAAAACAACAGATCTCCAGACTCCCTAGAGATACAGAGAGATGTAGTCAGGTTGATGACACTGTGGATAAAAACACTGTGGATAAAAACACTGTGGATAAAAACAACAGATCTCCAGACTCCCTAGAGATACAGGGAGATGTAGTCAGGTTGATGACACTGTGGATAAAAACACTGTGGATAAAAACACTGTGGATAAAAACAACAGATCTCCAGACTCCCTAGAGATACAGAGAGATGTAGTCAGGTTGATGACACTGTCGATAAAAACACTGTGGATAAAAACACTGTGGATAAAAACAACAGATCTCCAGACTCCCTAGAGATACAGGGAGATGTAGTCAGGTTGATGACACTGTGGATAAAAACACTGTGGATAAAAACACTGTGGATAAAAACAACAGATCTCCAGACTCCCTAGAGATACAGAGAGATGTAGTCAGGTTGATGACCCTGTGGATTAAAACACTGTGGATAAAAACACTGTGGATAAAAACAACAGATCTCCAGACTCCCTAGAGATACAGAGAGATGTAGTCAGGTTGATGACACTGTGGATAAAAACACTGTGGATTAAAACACTGTGGATAAAAACACTGTGGATAAAAACACTGTGGATAGAAACAACAGATCTCCAGACTCCCTAGAGATACAGAGAGATGTAGTCAGGTTGATGACACTGTGGATAAAAACACTGTGGATAAAAACAACAGATCTCCAGACTCCCTAGAGATACAGAGAGATGTAGTCAGGTTGATGACACTGAAAAAATATCTTTGGACTTCTTAATGTTTCACTAATTACTGTTGACCCAGTCCTACATTACTGCCTTGGGAATGTACACACTGCCAGTAATATATAGTGTAATATTGATATTAATTTAATATAAAGTGACACCTACTAACTATATCAACTATCTATGATACTGCGGTGAATTTGACAGACAGCGTTGAGCCCTGGGGTGAAGAGATAAATACTATAGTATCTCCTTGTCTTTCTCTAATGTAAAATAGAACTGCTGGTCTGAAGGTGTCTTTAATGTCCACTCCTGAATGTTCAAGGCTGTTTTAACAAGAGCGGAAGATGTCAGCCTTGGTTAATGTCAGGGAAGGAAGAAGAGACTCATTTGCTCTGCTCAGTACGAAGACGATTCAGCTGCACTGCTTGTCTGTGTGTGCATACCGGGAAATCACTCATTAAATGTGCAGCTACTCTGTGGAGCTCTTACTGTGGGACCCTGGGTAGAGAGAGGAGGAAGTGGAGTGAAGAGAGAGGGAGGATGAGGAAGAGGAGGAGGGGAGAGAGAGAGAGGGAGGAGGAGGAGGGGAGAGAGAGAGGGAGGGGAGAGAGAGAGGGAGGAGGAGGGGGGAGAGAGAGAGGGAGGATGAGGAAGGGAGAGAGAGAGGGAGGAGGAGGGGGAGAGAGAGAGGGAGAAGGAGGAAGGGAGAGAGAGAGGAGGAGGGGAGAGAGAGAGGGAGGGGGGAGAGAGAGAGGGAGGAGGAGGGGAGAGAGAGAGAGGGAGGATGAGGAAGGGAGAGAGAGAGGAGGAGGGGAGAGAGATAAGGGGAGAGAGGAGGAAGTGGAGTGAAGAGAGGGGAGAGAGGGAGGATGAGGAGGAGGAGGGGAAGAAGGAGCAGGAAGAGGAGGGGAGTGAGGGGAGAGAGGGAGGAGGAGGAGGGTAGAGAGAGAGGGGAGGAGGAGGAAGGGAGAGAGAGAGAGGAGGAGGGGAGAGAGAAGGGGAGAGAGGAGGAAGTGGAGTGAAGAGAGGGGAGAGAGGCAGGATGAGGAGGAGAAGCGTAGAGAGAGAGAGGAGGAGGAAGGGAGAGAGAGAGGAGGAGGGGAGAGAGAGAAGGGGAGAGAGGAGGAAGTGGAGTGAAGAGAGGGGAGAGAGGGAGGATGAGGAGGAGAAGGGGAAGGAGGAGGAAGAGGAGGGGAGTGAGGGGAGAGAGGGAGGAGGAGGGGGAGGAGGAGGAGGAGGAGGAGGAGGAGGGGGGAGAGAGGCTGGAGGAAGAGGAGGGGAGAGAGGGAGGAAGAAGAGGAGGGGAGAGAGGGAGGAGGAAGAGGAGGGGAGAGAGGGAGGAGGAAGAGCAGTGGAGAGAGGGAGGAGGAAGAGGAGGGGAGAGAGGGAGGGAGGAGGAGCAGTGGAGAGAGGGAGGCAGAAGAGGAGGGGAGAGAGGGAGGGAGGAGGAAGAGGATGGGAGAGAGGGAGGGAGGAGGAAAAGGAGGGGAGAAAGGGAGGAGGGCAGAGAGGGAGGAGGAAGAGGGGAGAGAGGGAGGAGGAAGAGCAGTGGAGATAGGGATGAGGAAGAGGAGGGGAGAGAGGGAGGGAGGAGGAAGAGGAGGGGAGAGAGGGAGGAGGAAGAGGAGGGGAGAGAGGGAGGGAGGAGGAAGAGGAGGGGAGAGGGGGAGGAGGAAGAGGAGGGGAGAGAGGGAGGGAGGAGGAAGAGGAGGGGAGAGGGGTTGGGTTGGGTTATTATCTGTGGTAGAGTGGGTTGGGTTCCTATCATTGGTAGAGGGGGTTGGGTTCCTATCATTGGTAGAGGGGTTGGGTTGGGTTCCTATCATTGGTAGAGGGGTTGGGTTGGGTTCCTATCTTTGGTAGTGTGGGTTGTTTAAAACCAATCTTTGGTAGAGGGGTTTGGTAAAACCAATCTTTGGTAGAGGGGGTTGTTTAAAACCAATCTTTGGTTGAGGGGTTGGTTAAAACCAATCTTTGGTAGAGGGGGTTTGGTAAAACCAATCTTTGGTAGAGGGGGTTGGGTAAAACCAATCTTTGGTAGAGGGGGTTGGGTAAAACCAATCTTTGTTAGAGGGGTTTGGGTAAAACCAATCTTTGGTAGAGGAGGTTGGGTAAACCCAATCTTTGGTAGAGGGGGTTGGGTAAAACCAATCTTTGGTAGAGGAGGTTGGGTAAAACCAATCTTTGGTAGAGGGGGTTGGGTAAAACCAATCTTTGGTAGAGGGGGTTGGGTAAAACCATTCTTTGACCCTGGAGGTCTCCAGAGAACTTTGATGAATTATTAATCAGCATCACCAGTGTCCTAATGAGCTGGAAGTGTAACTAAGATATAAAAACTGGTTTCATTCTATTCACTACAACAACAAAACAACACATTAAATACGCTAATAAACACCACATTAAATACGCTAATAAACACCACATTAAATACGCTAATAAACACCACAGTAAATATGCTAATAAACACCACATTAAATACGCTAATAAACACCACAGTAAATATGCTAATAAACACCACATTAAATACGCTAATAAACAACACATTAAATACGCTAATAAACACCACATTAAATACGCTAATAAACACCACATTAAATACGCTAATAAACACCACATTAAATACGCTAATAAACACCACAGTAAATATGCTAATAAACACCACATTAAATACGCTAATAAACAACATTAAATACGCTAATAAACATTAAATACGCTAATAAACACCACATTAAATACGCTAATAAACACCACATTAAATACGCTAATAAACACCACATTAAATACGCTAATAAACACCACATTAAATACGCTAATAAACACCACATTAAATACGCTAATAAACAACACATTAAAAACGCTAATAAACACCACATTAAATACGCTAATAAACAACACATTAAATACGCTAATAAACAACAGTGTTTGATAATCAACTGAGTCAAATGTTTGATTGAAAAACGGTGTAATCTTTAGAATAGTTAAAGTATTTAACTGAGACAAAGAGGAAGACAAAAATATTGGAATGAAATAAAAAACTAACAGCATATTCCATCAGTAAACAGTAAATTCACCAGTAAATTCCCACATTGTTGTCTGAGAAGAAAACAAAGGGAAGAGAGAGGAAGTCTGACGAGTGATGATATGAAACCCTCTCCTCTCCTTTCTGCCCCTCTAGAGGAGACATGATGATATGAAACCCTCTCCTCTCCTTTCTGCCCCTCTAGAGGAGACATGATGATATGAAACCCTCTCCTCTCCTCTCCTGGCTGCCCCTCTAGAGGAGACATGATGATATGAAACCCTCTCCTCTCCTGGCTGCCCCTCTAGAGGAGACATGATGATATGAAACCCTCTCCTCTCCTCTCCTTTCTGCCCCTCTAGAGGAGACATGATGATATGAAACCCTCTCCTCTCCTGGTTGCCCCTCTAGAGGAGACATGATGATATGAAACCCTCTCCTCTCTTCTCCTTTCTGCTTCTCTAGAGGAGACATGATGATATGAAACCCTCTCCTCTCCTGGCTGCCCCTCTAGAGGAGACATGATGATATGAAACCCTCTCCTCTCCTTTCTGCCCCTCTAGAGGAGACATGATGATATGAAACCCTCTCCTCTCCTCTCCTGGCTGCCCCTCTAGAGGAGACATGATGATATGAAACCCTCTCCTCTCCTTTCTGCCCCTCTAGAGGAGACATGATGATATGAAACCCTCTCCTCTCCTTTCTGCCCCTCTAGAGGAGACATGATGATATGAAACCCTCTCCTCTCCTTTCTGCCCCTCTAGAGGAGACATGATGATATGAAACCCTCTCCTCTCCTTTCTGCCCCTCTAGAGGAGACATGATGATATGAAACCCTCTCCTCTCCTCTCCTGGCTGCCCCTCTAGAGGAGACATGATGATATGAAACCCTCTCCTCTCCTGGCTGCCCCTCTAGAGGAGACATGATGATATGAAACCCTCTCCTCTCCTGGTTGCCCCTCTAGAGGAGACATGATGATATGAAACCCTCTCCTCTCCTCTCCTGGCTGCCCCTCTAGAGGAGACATGATGATATGAAACCCTCTCCTCTCCTGGCTGCCCCTCTAGAGGAGACATGATGATATGAAACCCTCTCCTCTCCTTTCTGCCCCTCTAGAGGAGACATGATGATATGAAACCCTCTCCTCTCCTCTCCTGGCTGCCCCTCTAGAGGAGACATGATGATATGAAACCCTCTCCTCTCCTGGCTGCCCCTCTAGAGGAGACATGATGATATGAAACCCTCTCCTCTCCTGGTTGCCCCTCTAGAGGAGACATGATGATATGAAACCCTCTCCTCTCTTCTCCTTTCTGCTTCTCTAGAGGAGACATGATGATATGAAACCCTCTCCTCTCCTGGCTGCCCCTCTAGAGGAGACATGATGATATGAAACCCTCTCCTCTCCTCTCCTGGCTGCCCCTCTAGAGGAGACATGATGATATGAAACCCTCTCCTCTCCTGGTTGCCCCTCTAGAGGAGACATGATGATATGAAACCCTCTCCTCTCCTCTCCTGGCTGCCCCTCTAGAGGAGACATGATGATATGAAACCCTCTCCTCTCCTGGCTGCCCCTCTAGAGGAGACATGATGATATGAAACCCTCTCCTCTCCTTTCTGCCCCTCTAGAGGAGACATGATGATATGAAACCCTCTCCTCTCCTCTCCTTTCTGCCCCTCTAGAGGAGACATGATGATATGAAACCCTCTCCTCTCCTGGCTGCCCCTCTAGAGGAGACATGATGATATGAAACCCTCTCCTCTCCTTTCTGCCCCTCTAGAGGAGACATGATGATATGAAACCCTCTCCTCTCCTGGCTGCCCCTCTAGAGGAGACATGATGATATGAAACCCTCTCCTCTCCTTTCTGACCCTCTAGAGGAGACATGATGATATGAAACCCTCTCCTCTCCTGGCTGCCCCTCTAGAGGAGACATGATGATATGACACCCTCTCCTCTCTTCTCCTTTCTGCTTCTCTAGAGGAGACATGATGATATGAAACCCTCTCCTCTCCTTTCTGCCCCTCTAGAGGAGACATGATGATATGAAACCCTCTCCTCTCCTCTCCTTTCTGATATGAAACCCTCTCCTCTCCTGGCTGCCCCTCTAGAGGAGACATGATGATATGACACCCTCTCCTCTCTTCTCCTTTCTGCTTCTCTAGAGGAGACATGATGATATGAAACCCTCTCCTCTCCTTTCTGCCCCTCTAGAGGAGACATGATGATATGAAACCCTCTCCTCTCCTCTCCTTTCTGCCCCTCTAGAGGAGACATGATGATATGAAACCCTCTCCTCTCCTGGTTGCCCCTCTAGAGGAGACATGATGATATGAAACCCTCTCCTCTCCTTTCTGCCCCTCTAGAGGAGACATGATGATATGAAACCCTCTCCTCTCCTCTCCTGGCTGCCCCTCTAGAGGAGACATGATGATATGAAACCCTCTCCTCTCCTTTCTGCCCCTCTAGAGGAGACATGATGATATAAAACCCTCTCCTCTCCTCTCCTGGCTGCCCCTCTAGAGGAGACATGATGATATGAAACCCTCTCCTCTCCTGGTTGCCCCTCTAGAGGAGACATGATGATATGAAACCCTCTCCTCTCCTGGTTGCCCCTCTAGAGGAGACATGATGATATAAAACCCTCTCCTCTCCTCTCCTGGCTGCCCCTCTAGAGGAGACATGATGATATGAAACCCTCTCCTCTCCTCTCCTTTCTGCCCCTCTAGAGGAGACATGATGATATGAAACCCTCTCCTCTCCTCTCCTTTCTGCCCCTCTAGAGGAGACATGATGATATGAAACCCTCTCCTCTCCTTTCTGCCCCTCTAGAGGAGACATGATGATATGAAACCCTCTCCTCTCCTGGCTGCCCCTCTAGAGGAGACATGATGATATGAAACCCTCTCCTCTCCTGGTTGCCCCTCTAGAGGAGACATGATGATATGAAACCCTCTCCTCTCCTTTCTGCCCCTCTAGAGGAGACATGATGATATGAAACCCTCTCCTCTCCTGGTTGCCCCTCTAGAGGAGACATGATGATATGAAACCCTCTCCTCTCCTTTCTGCCCCTCTAGAGGAGACATGATGATATGAAACCCTCTCCTCTCCTCTCCTGGCTGCCCCTCTAGAGGAGACATGATGATATGAAACCCTCTCCTCTCCTTTCTGCCCCTCTAGAGGAGACATGATGATATAAAACCCTCTCCTCTCCTCTCCTGGCTGCCCCTCTAGAGGAGACATGATGATATGAAACCCTCTCCTCTCCTGGTTGCCCCTCTAGAGGAGACATGATGATATGAAACCCTCTCCTCTCCTGGTTGCCCCTCTAGAGGAGACATGATGATATAAAACCCTCTCCTCTCCTCTCCTGGCTGCCCCTCTAGAGGAGACATGATGATATGAAACCCTCTCCTCTCCTCTCCTTTCTGCCCCTCTAGAGGAGACATGATGATATGAAACCCTCTCCTCTCCTCTCCTTTCTGCCCCTCTAGAGGAGACATGATGATATGAAACCCTCTCCTCTCCTTTCTGCCCCTCTAGAGGAGACATGATGATATGAAACCCTCTCCTCTCCTGGCTGCCCCTCTAGAGGAGACATGATGATATGAAACCCTCTCCTCTCCTGGTTGCCCCTCTAGAGGAGACATGATGATATGAAACCCTCTCCTCTCCTGGCTGCCCTTCTAGAGGAGACATGATGATATGAAACCCTCTCCTCTCCTTTCTGCCCCTCTAGAGGAGACATGATGATATGAAACCCTCTACTCTCCTCTCCTTTCTGCCCCTCTAGAGGAGACATGATGATATGAAACCCTCTCCTCTCCTGGCTGCCCCTCTAGAGGAGACATGATGATATGACACCCTCTCCTCTCTTCTCCTTTCTGCCCCTCTAGAGGAGACATGATGATATGAAACCCTCTCCTCTCCTCTCCTTTCTGCCCCTCTAGAGGAGACATGATGATATGAAACCCTCTCCTCTCCTCTCCTGGCTGCCCCTCTAGAGGAGACATGATGATATGAAACCCTCTCCTCTCCTGGTTGCTCCTCTAGAGGAGACATGATGATATGAAACCCTCCTCTAGAGGAGACATGATGATATGAAACCCTCTCCTCTCCTCTCCTGGCTGCCCCTCTAGAGGAGACATGATGATATGAAACCCTCTCCTCTCCTGGTTGCTCCTCTAGAGGAGACATGATGATATGAAACCCTCTCCTCTCCTGGCTGCTCCTCTAGAGGAGACATGATGATATGAAACCCTCTCCTCTCCTCTCTGCCCCTCTAGAGGAGACATGATGATATGAAACCCTCTCCTTTCTGCCCCTCTAGAGGAGACATGATGATATGAAACCCTCTCCTCTCCTGGTTGCCCCTCTAGAGGAGACATGATGATATGAAACCCTCTCCTCTCCTCTCCTGGCTGCCCCTCTAGAGGAGACATGATGATATGAAACCCTCTCCTCTCCTCTCCTGGCTGCCCCTCTAGAGGAGACATGATGATATGAAATCCTCTCCTCTCCTCTCCTTTCTGCCCCTCTTGAGGAGACATGATGATATGAAACCCTCTCCTCTCCTCTCCTGGCTGCCCCTCTAGAGGAGACATGATGATATGAAACCCTCTCCTCTCCTGGCTGCCCCTCTAGAGGAGACATGATGATATGAAACCCTCTCCTCTCCTGGCTGCCCCTCTAGAGGAGACATGATGATATGAAACCCTCTCCTCTCCTCTCCTTTCTGCCCCTCTAGAGGAGACCTGATTATATTAAACCTCCAGGGTTGATGAATAACTTATGAGCATTGATAAGAACTATTTCTCATCTATTTGTAGTGTGTGTATTAGCACCAGGATGTTTCTCTTACAGGAAGTACACCATGTTGGATTTTCTTACCAGTTCACTAAACAAATCTGACCTTTGACCTTTGACCTCTTGATTCATTTGATTCCATTTCCAGAGTTACAGAGGTTGGTTCACACTGCACGTGCCATCATGCCTCCCCGTCGTCTTGTTTTTGATGCCCTTACTGTTATTCAGTCTACCATCTCCCTCGTTTGGAGTGGCAAGGCTGGGGGCACATCCACTCCGGTCGGAGACAGCCAACGCTCTTTGTTCATCGTTCGTAAATAAATTATTGTTTTTCTTCGTCTCTTCTAGGGGGAAGAACCCCTCCCCCTGTTCGACCCCGTCTCCTCTCGTGGCTTTGAAGGACCAGGTTTGTTAGAAGCTCGAGTCTGGCTGCCCCTCCGCTGTCCCCCCCCTCTCTCCTGGATGTACTACCCCCTCTCTCTCCTGGATGTACTACCCCCTCTCTCCTGGATGTACTACCCCCCGCCTCTCCTGGATGTACTACCCCCCCTCTCTCTCCTGGATGTACTACCCCCCTCTCTCTCCTGGATGTACTACCCCCTATCTCCTGGATGTACTACCCCCTCTCTCTCCTGGATGTACTACCCCCCCTCTCTCTCTCCTGGATGTACTACCCCCTCTCTCCTGGATGTACTAACCCCCTCTCTCTCTCCTGGATGTACTACCCCCTCTCTCCTGGATGTACTACCCCCTCTCTCCTGGATGTACTACCCCCCTCTCTCCTGGATGTACTACCCCCCTCTCTCTCCTGGATGTACTACCCCCTCTCTCCTGGATGTACTACCCCCTCTCTCCTGGATGTACTACCCTCCC
>NC_060178.1:1988575-2091075 GCF_021184085.1 Oncorhynchus gorbuscha | reverse complement strand
AGTACAGGACAGTCAGGATCTCCTGCTCCTATAGTACAGGATCTCCTGCTCCTATAGTACAGGACAGTCAGGATCTCCTGCTCCTATAGTACAGGACAGTCAGGATCTCCTGCTCCTATAGTACAGGATCTCCTGCTCCCTATAGTACAGGATCTCCTGCTCCTATAGTACAGGATCTCCTGCTCCTATAGTACAGGATCTCCTGCTCCTATAGTACAGGACAGCCAGGATCTCCTGGTCCTATAGTACAGGATCTCCTGCTCCTATAGTACAGGATCTCCTGCTCCTATAGTACAGGATCTCCTGCTCCTATAGTACAGGATCTCCTGCTCCTATAGTACAGGACAGTCAGGATCTCCTCCTCCTATAGTAGAGGACAGCCAGGATCTCCTGCTCCTATAGTACATGATCTCCTGCTCCTATAGTACAGGATCTCCTGCTCCTATAGTACAGGATCTCCTGCTCCTATAGTACAGGACAGCCAGGATCTCCTGCTCCTTTTTGGGAGGCGGGGTGTGAGGACTGTATTCAAACTCATTTTAGCTCACTTTTTAGCTTGTAGCGTGGCTAATACTAGACAGAAAACACTGCAAAGCTCAATGTGGAAGAGGAGTACGTATCAACACTACACTCCAAGAACTACTTGGTCAACACTACACTCTATTACCTACTGGGTCAACACTACACTCTAACTACTGGGTTAACACTACGCTCCATGAACTACTGGGTCAACACTACCCTTCATGAACTACTGGGTCAACACTACACTCCATGAACTACTGGGTCAACACTACACTCAAACTACTGGGTCAACACTACGCTCCATGAACTACTGGGTCAACACTACCCTTCATGAACTACTGGGTTAACACTACACTCCATGAACTACTGGGTCAACACTACACTCGAACTACTGGGTCAACACTACACTCCATGAACTACTGGGTCAACACTACACTCAAACTACTGGGTCAACACTACACTCCATGAACTACTGGGTCAACACTACACTCTATTAACTACTGGGTCAACACTACGCTCCATGGACTACTGGGTCAACACTACACTCTATTAACTACTGGGTCAACACTACAATCTATTAACTACTGGGTCAACACTACAATCTATTAACTACTGGGTCAACACTACACTCTATTAACTACTGGGTCAACACCACACTCCATTAACTACTGGGTCAACACTACCCTTCATGAACTACTGGGTCAACACTTCACTCCATGAATTACTGGGTTAACACTTCACTCCATGTACTACTGCGTCAACACTACACTCTAACTACTGGGTCAAGACTACACTCCAAGAACTACTGGGTCAACACTACACTCCATGAACTACTGGGTCAACACTACACTCGAACTACTGAGTCAACACTACACTCCATGAACACAACACTACACTCCATGAACTACTGGGTTAACACTACACTCCATGAACTACTGGGTCAACACTACACTCTAACTACTGGGTCAACACTACGCTCCATGAACTACTGGGTCAACACTACCCTCCATGAACTACTGGGTCAACACTACACTCCATGAACTACTGGGTCAACACTACACTCAAACTACTGGGTCAACACTACACTCCATGAACTACTGGGTCAACACTACACTCTATTAAATACTGGGTCAACACTATGCTCCATGGACTACTGGGTCAACACTACACTCTATTAACTACTGGGTCAACACTACAATCTATTAACTACTGGGTCAACACTACACTCTATTAACTACTGGGTCAACACCACACTCCATGAACTACTGGGTCAACACTACCCTCTATTAACTACTGGGTCAACACTACAATCTATTAACTACTGGGTCAACACTACACTCTACTAACTACTGGGTCAACACTACAATCTATTAACTACTGGGTCAACACTTCACTCCATGAACTACTGGGTCAACACTACACTCCATGAACTACTGGGTCAACACTTCAGTCCATGAACTACTGGGTCAACACTACACTCCATGAACCACTGGGTCAACACTACAATCTATTAACTACTGGGTCAACACTACACTCCATGAACTACTGGGTCAACACTACAATCTATTAACTACTGGGTCAACACTACACTCTACTAACTACTGGGTCAACACTACACTCCATGAACTACTGGGTCAACACTACCCTTCATGAACTACTGGGTCAACACTACAATCTATTAACTACTGGGTCAACACTACACTCTACTAACTACTGGGTCAACACTACAATCTATTAACTACTGGGTCAACACTACACTCTACTAACTACTGGGTCAACACTACAATCTATTAACTACTGGGTCAACACTCCACTCCATGAACTACTGGGTCAACACTACAATCTATTAACTACTGGGTCAACACTACACTCTACTAACTACTGGGTCAACACTACACTCCATGAACTACTGGGTCAACACTACCCTTCATGAACTACTGGGTCAACACTACAATCTATTAACTACTGGGTCAACACTACACTCTACTAACTACTGGGTCAACACTACAATCTATTAACTACTGGGTCAACACTACAATCTATTAACTACTGGGTCAACACTACAATCTATTAACTACTGGGTCAACACTCCACTCCATGAACTACTGGGTCAACACTCCACTCCATGAACTACTGGGTCAACACTACAATCTATTAACTACTGGGTCAACACTACAATCTATTAACTACTGGGTCAACACTACAATCTATTAACTACTGGGTCAACACTACAATCTATTAACTACTGGGTCAACACTACAATCTATTAACTACTGGGTCAACACTCCACTCCATGAACTACTGGGTCAACACTCCACTCCATGAACTACTGGGTCAACACTACACTCCATGAACCACTGGGTAAACACTACACTCTTCTAACTACATACTTTTGAATATATAGTGTGTATATATACAGAAGCAGTCAAAAGTGTGGACATATTTGAACCTAATAAGACCAGCAGAGGGAAACGAATAGAATGGGAAGCACAGGGACAAGACAAGATAATAAATGACAAAACATGACAGTACCCCCCACTCACCGGCGCCTCCTGGCGCACTATTTTCTAATAATAGTGAAGACATCACAACTATAACGTAACTCATTCAGAATTATAACCAAAAAAGTGTTAAACAGATCAATACATATTTAATGTTTGAGATTCTTCAAAGCAGCCACACTTTGCCTTGTTAACAAATTTGCAAATTATTATTCCTCTCAGAATAATAATGCTGTCCCACTCCTCTCAGAATAATAATGCTGTCCCACTCCTCTCAGAATAATAATGCTGTCCCACTCCTCTCAGAATAATGATGCTGTCCCACTCCTCTCAGAATAATGATGCTGTCCCACTCCTCTCAGAATAATGATGCTGTCCCACTCCTCTCAGAATAATCATGCTGTCCCACTCCTCTCAGAATAATCATGCTGTCCCACTCCTCTCAGAATAATGATGCTGTCCCACTCCTCTCAGAATAATAATGCTGTCCCACTCCTCTCAGAATAATAATGCTGTCCCACTCCTCTCAGAATAATAATGCTGTCCTCCTGAGTCGGCCAGCCAAAAGCTGACTTAGTCTGGCAATAGACGAGAGTGCCTCGCGGGGCCATGACCAGCGCTAACAGGAGTTGGTGAAGAACAGGAGACGAAAAAAAGGAAAAGGAGGTTACTAGGACAAGCGCGCGGCGACCGTGAGTCAGAATAATAATGCTGTCCCACTCCTCTCAGAATAATCATGCTGTCCCACTCCTCTCAGAATAATCATGCTGTCCCACTCCTCTCAGAATAATGATGCTGTCCCACTCCTCTCAGAATAATCATGCTGTCCCACTCCTCTCAGAATAATAATGCTGTCCCACTCCTCTCAGAATATTGATGCTGTCCCATTCCCTATATAATGCACTGCTTTTTACCAGTGCCCTACGCACTATAATGGGAATAGGGTGTGATTTGGGATGAAACCTGGAATGGCTGTTTCCCTGATGATGGACAATGCAAAGAGACCTTGACGAGATGGCCTAGCTAGAGCCCTATGTATCCAGTCAAACTGGTTCCTAAGCAACAGGTAATCTCACAACACATGCCATGAGTCCCAAATGGCACATTGTTCCCTTCATAGTGCACTGCGTTTGACCATCCCATTTGTCCTAAGTAGTGCGCTACATAGGGAATAGGGTGCCATTTGGGATGTAGACACCGTCTTTCCAGCTGAAATAAAAGGAGAGAACGTAGTCAATAAGAGCACAAGGTGAGGTCAAGAGGTCAAGAGGTAAAAGATGCCTCACAGGATGCTGGTTATGCAACGCCACCCATTCTTTCCCTTCAGCCAATCAAATTCAAATCAAGCCGCTAGCTGGCTTGTTAGATAGATCAAGCCGAGTAGCTAGCTTAATCTATATCCGCCTTTATGAATTGAAAATAGCTCATTTGAAAAGATAACTCAGCAGCTAGCTAATCTATATCAGCCTGTATACTTTGAAAAACCTCTAGGTATTCCAGTGGTTTTGGATGTGCTTACCTTTTATCACAGCAGCCCCAGTTAGGCAGCAACTCATTCAATATTTAAATATTCAAAATGGCGCTTGCAGACCCTCTGTCTGTAATTTGAATTTGATTGGCTGCTGGGAAAACATGGGTGGAGCTGCATAAACATGGCTGCTTATTTCGACCACTGCTTATAACTAGAAATTTAGTTAAATAAATGATTTCCAGCATGCTAGCAGATACCATAGAATTCCAGTCATTATGCTAATGCTAGTTAACAATTGCGCTAGCGCTAGTCAGCAAATTCCTTCAAAAGTTAATTTGACTCTGGGTAAGTAGATAAAGGACCTCGTTACCAAAATCTTGAAGTATCACTTTAAGTCAAAACTGTAACTAGGCCACTCAAGCACATTTACTGGCATCTTGGTAAGTAACACCAGTGTGATTTTGGTCTTGTTTTTTAGGTTGTTGTCTTGCTGAAAGGTGAATTAATTTCCCAGTAGAAAGCAGACTGAACAAGGTTTTCTTCTAGGACTTGACGCAGCCACCACTATGCATGACAATATGAAGAGTGGTACTCAATAATGTGTTGGATTTGTCCCAAACATAACACTTTGTATTCAGGACAAAAAGTGAATTTCTTAGCCACATTTTTGGAGTATTACTCATGCCTTGGTGGCCACCAACCTGTTGAGTCAGGATGAATGGTTCCTTGGTGGCCACCAACCTGTTGAGTCA
The DNA here is from genome assembly GCF_021184085.1 of Oncorhynchus gorbuscha. Taxonomy (NCBI): domain Eukaryota; kingdom Metazoa; phylum Chordata; class Actinopteri; order Salmoniformes; family Salmonidae; genus Oncorhynchus; species Oncorhynchus gorbuscha. Next base: position 2,085,829 of record NC_060178.1, on the reverse strand, counting down.
GGATGAATGGTTCCTTGGTGGTCACTGTATAGCAGTGTATAGAAGTGGCCACCAACCTGTTGAGTCAGGATGAATGGTTCCTTGGTGGCCACTGTATAGCAGTGTATAGAAGTGGCCACCAACCTGTTGAGTCAGGATGAATGGTTCCTTGGTGGCCACCAACCTGTTGAGTCAGGATGAATGGTTCCTTGGTGGCCACCAACCTGTTGAGTCAGGATGACTTGTTCCTTGGTGACCACCAACCTGTTGAGTCAGGATGACTTGTTCCTTGGTGACCACCAACCTGTTGAGTCAGGATGACTTGTTCCTTGGTGACCACCAACCTGTTGAGTCAGGATGACTTGTTCCTTGGTGACCACCAACCTGTTGAGTCAGGATGACTTGTTCCTTGGTGACCACCAACCTGTTGAGTCAGGATGACTTGTTCCTTGGTGACCACCAACCTGTTGAGTCAGGATGAATGGTTCCTTGGTGGCCACCAACCTGTTGAGTCAGGATGACTTGTTCCTTGGTGGCCACCAACCTGTTGAGTCAGGATGACTTGTTCCTTGGTGACCACCAACCTGTTGAGTCAGGATGACTTGTTCCTTGGTGACCACCAACCTGTTGAGTCAGGATGACTTGTTCCTTGGTGACCACCAACCTGTTGAGTCAGGATGACTTGTTCCTTGGTGACCACCAAAGTTGTAGAAGGGATGACCAGTGATGTTCTCTGTTTAGTGAGTCCGCCAGATCAGAGGTAGAAGGGATGACCAGTGATGTTATCTGTTTAGTGAGTCCTCCAGATCAGAGGCAGTAGGGATGACCAGGGATGTTCTCTGTTTAGTGAGTCCGCCAGATCAGAGGCAGAAGGGATGACCAGGGATGTTCTCTGTTTAGTGAGTCCTCCAGATCAGAGGCAGTAGGGATGACCAGGGATGTTCTCTGTTTAGTGAGTCCGCCAGATCAGAGGCAGAAGGGATGACCAGGGATGTTCTCTGTTTAGTGAGTCCTCCAGATCAGAGGCAGTAGGGATGACCAGGGATGTTCTCCTGATAAGTGCTTGAATTTGACCATTTTCCTGTCCTGCTAACCATTCAAAACGTAACAAGTACTTTTGGGTTTCAGGTCAAATGTATGGATTAAAAAGTACATTATTAGATTTAGGAATGTAGTAAAGTAAAAGTAGAAGTTGTCAAAAATATCAATAGTAAAGTAAAACACCCAAGCAAAACACCTAAGAAGTACTTTAAAGTATATTTACTTAAGTACTTGACACCACTGTTTTGTACAGTCCATGGCAAGAGGAAACAGGTGATCTGATCGATCTGATTGGCCAGCAGAAGGCCTAGAGGTGCCCTTGATTTGCCTTCTGGGCCTGCTGGGAAATGGTTCATAATGGGAACACTTTACCTTCCCTGCATTAGGGCTGATAAATCAAGTGCACCTACCTTCAACAGAGTAAAAAAAAACACAATGATAGGTATGGAAGGCTTTATTGTTGTTTTTTACAGAAATGTTTGGTGACTAGGAATGCCTTGGAGACCGACCCAGCTTTCGACTGGTAGGTGACCCCTGCTGTACAGGCTTCCTTCATTTCACTCTGTCAATTGGGTTAGTATTTTGGAGTAACTACAATGTTGTTGATCCATCCTCAGTTTTCTCCTACCTCAACCAATTAGCTCTAACTGGTTTAAAATCAGCATGGTGAAATCCCTCAGTGGTTTCCTTCCTCTCTGGCAACTGAATTAGGAAGGAAGCGTGTATCTTTGTAGTGACTGGGTGTATTGATACACCATCCAAAGTGTAACTAATAACTGCACCATGCTCAAAGGGATATTCAATATCTGCTTATTTAAAGAAAAAAAATCCATCTAGCCAATAGGTGCCCTTCTTTGTGAGACATTGGAAAACCTCCCTGGTCTTTGTGGTTGAATCAGTGCTTCAAAATTCACTGCTCGACTGAGGGACCTTACAGATAATTGTATGTGTGGGATAGAGAGATGAGGTAGTCATTCGTAAATCATGTTAAACACCATTATTGAACACAGAGTGAGTCCATGCAACTTATTATGTGACTTGTTAAGCTAATGTTTTAACAACAACATGTTTACTACTGAACTGATTTAGGCTTGATATAACAAAGGGGTTGAATACTGATTGACTCAAGACATTACAGTTTTTCATTTTTGTAAAAAAAATAAAAAAATAAAAACATAATTCCACTTTTATATTATGGGATATTGTATGTAGATCAGTGACAATATCTACATTTATTCCATTTTAAATTCAGGCTGTAACACAGCAAAACGTGGGAAATGTCAGGGGTTGTGAGTACTTCCTGAAGGCCCAGTAAATGACGAGTATTAAGTATAAAAGACAATGGAACTATATATTTTCAACGATATCATCTTTAAGAATTTACAATCACCCCAAAATAAAATCTAGAAGGTCTGGGAGAATAAGAAATTCCCAATGAATTCAGCCATTTTTGATTTGGTTATTATGTTTAAGCAAAAGAACACAGCATTAGCCATGACAAAAAATGCATACTAAATGTTCTCTCAGCTCCAATATGTAGAAATACAATAAATTCTGCAACATTTTCCCTTAGGTCCAAGGCAAAATGTGTGGAAATGCAGGAAATTAGCTTTAAAACAAAAACATTTTCTCTCAGCTCCATCGAGAACTGTGTAGAGTTGTAGGAAATTGTCTTAAATATTAAAACATTTCTCTACGCCACCAAGATGGGGGGGAGGGGCCTCTAAAATGTTCTCTAAAGTCCCGCCCCGCCGACAGGCTGACCCCACCCATTACCACGCCCCACACCCACCACCTAAGGTCTTTTTGATCCAGAAAAATACCCTGATCACCATTAGGTTTTGATATCAGACAGAAAGTGCAACTGCTCTCTCTCTCTCCATTCTAACTCTCAGCCACCGAAATACTGTGAACAGTGGTTTGGATACAGTATCAGACAGGGAGGGAAATCATATATTCCTTCTCACATTACGACATGGAAGGACTAACTATGTTTTCTCCTGGGCTCCAAGAGCAAGAAGAGCAACACACAACCACACACACACACACACACACACAACCTCACACACACACACACACACACACACACACACACACACACACACACACACACACACACACACACACACACACACACACACACACACACACACACACACACACACACACACACACACACACACACACACACACACACACACATGTGAGCTAGAAGAGGCTCAATATGACTTCAGACTGGGTTCACCAGACCACATGCTCTTTCTCTCGAGACTCCAGACTGGTCAATAATTCAGTAATGTTATAACAAGCAGACAAAGAGACAGAGGAAACTCCCCAAATGGCACCCTATTCCCGATATAGTGCACTACTTTAGACCAGAGCCCTATGGAACCCTATTCCCGATATAGTGCACTACTTTAGACCAGAGCCCTATGGCACCCTATTCCCTATATAGTGCACTACTTTAGACCAGAGCCCTATATAGTGCACTACTTTAGACCAGAGCCCTATGGCACCATATTCCCTATATAGTGCACTACTTTAGACCAGAGCCCTATGGCCCCCTAATCCCTATATAGTGCACTACTTTAGACCAGAGCCCTATGGCACCATATTCCCTATATAGTGCACTACTTTAGACCAGAGCCCTATGGCCCCCTAATCCCTATATAGTGCACTACTTTAGACCAGAGCCCTATGGCACCATATTCCCTATATAGTGCACTACTTTAGACCAGAGCCCTATGGCCCCCTAATCCCTATATAGTGCACTACTTTAGACCAGAGCCCTATGGCACCATATTCCCTATATAGTGCACTACTTTAGACCAGAGCCCTATGGCCCCCTAATCCCTATATAGTGCACTACTTTAGACCAGAGCCCTATGGCACCATATTCCCTATATAGTGCACTACTTTAGACCAGAGCCCTATGGCACCATATTCCCTATATAGTGCACTACTTTAGACCAGAGCCCTATGGCACCATATTCCCTATATAGTGCACTACTTTAGACCAGAGCCCTATGGCACCATATTCCCTATATAGTGCACTACTTTAGACCAGAGCCCTATGGCACCATATTCCCTATATAGTGCACTACTTTAGACCAGAGCCCTATGGCACCATATTCCCTATATAGTGCACTACTTTAGACCAGAGCCCTATGGCACCATATTCCCTATATAGTGCACTACTTTAGACCAGAGCCCTATGGCCCCCTAATCCCTATATAGTGCACTACTTTAGACCAGAGCCCTATGGCCCCCTAATCCCTATATAGTGCACTACTTTAGACCAGAGCCCTATGGCCCCCTAATCCCTATATAGTGCACTACTTTAGACCAGAGCCCTATGGCCCCCTAATCCCTATATAGTGCACTACTTTAGACCAGAGCCCTATGGCACCATATTCCCTATATAGTGCACTACTTTAGACCAGAGCCCTATGGCACCATATTCCCTATATAGTGCACTACATTTCACCAGAGCCCATAATATGGTCATAGAGCCCAGAGTAATGACATGACAACACAAGGCACAGTACGCTCTAATCAAAGCAAATTTGATTAGTAACATGTTCCGCATACAACAGGTGTAGACATAACAGTGAAATGCTTATATTTACGAGCCAGTTTAAAAAAAAATACGGATAAGAATAAGAAATAAAAGTAACAAGTATTTAAATATCAGCAGTAAAATAACAATAGCGAGACTATATACAGTTGGGTGCCGGTACAGAGTCAATGTGCAGGGGCACCGGTTAGTTGAGTTAGAATGTACATGTAGGTAGAGTTATTAAAGTGACTAAGTATAGAGGATAACAACAGAGATGAGCAGCGATATAAAAGAGGGTGAGATGGGGACAATGCAAATAGTATCTATTTTATTAGATGTCTTATGACGAGGGGGTAGAAGCTGTTTAGAAGCCTCTTGAACCTAGACTTGATGCTCCGGTACCGCTTGCCGTGCGGTAGCAGAGAGAACAGTCTATGACTAGGTTGGCTGGAGTTTTGACCATTTTTAGGGCCTTCCTCTGACACCGCCTGGTATAGAGGTCCTGGATGGCAGGAAGCTTGACCCCAGTGATGTACTGGGCCATATGCACTACCCTCTGTAGGGCCTTCCTCTGACACTGCCTGGTAGAGAGGTCCTGGATGGCAGGAAGCTTGACCCCAGTGATGTACTGGGCCGTACGCACTACCCTCTGTAGGGCCTTCCTCTGACACCGCCTGGTATAGAGGTCCTGGATGGCAGGAAGCTTGACCCCAGTGATGTACTGGGCCATATGCACTACCCTCTGTAGGGCCTTCCTCTGACACTGCCTGGTAGAGAGGTCCTGGATGGCAGGAAGCTTGACCCCAGTGATGTACTGGGCCGTACGTACCACCCTCTGTAGGGCCTTACGGTCGGAGGCCGCGCAGTCGCCATACAAGGCAGTGATGCAACCAGTTACGATGCTCTCGATGGTGCAGCTGTAAAACCTTTTGAGGTTATGAGGACCCATGCCACATCTTTTCAGTATCCTGAGGGGGAATAGGCTTTGTCGTGCCTGCTTCACAACTGTTTTGGCGTGCTTGGACCATGTTAGTTTGTAGGTGATGTGGACACCAAGGAACTTGAAGCTCTCAACCTGCTCGACTGCAGCCCCGTCTATGAGAATGGGGACGTGCTCGGTCCTCCTTTTTCCTGTATTCCACAATCATAACCTGCCAGTCAAAGGTGTTAATGTACTCCATGTCAATAAGGTGGTGGAGAGTGGGAATTAAACACCTGCATTTCCTGGTAGCTACTGTAGTGTACTGTATTAGCTTACTGGTAGCTACTGTAGTGTACCGTTTCAACTTCCTGGTAGCTACTGTAGTGTACCGTATCAACTTCCTGGTAGCTACTGTAGTGTTCCGTATCAACTTCCTGGTAACTACTGTAGTGTACTGTATTAACTTCCTGGTAGCTACTGTAGTGTACTGTATCAACTTCCTGGTAGCTACTGTAGTGTACTGTATCAACTTCCTGGTAACTACTGTAGTGTACCGTATCAACTTCCTGGTAGCTACTGTAGTGTACCGTATCAACTTCCTGGTAGCTACTGTAGTGTAACGTATCAACTTCCTGTTGGCTACTGTAGTGTTCCGTATCAACTTCCTGGTAGCTACTGTAGTGTACCGTATCAACTTCCTGGTAGCTACTGTAGTGTTCCGTATCAACTTCCTGGTAACTACTGGAGTGTACTGTATTAACTTCCTGGTAACTACTGTAGTGTTCCGTATCAACTTCCTGATAGCTACTGTAGTGTACCATATCAACTTCCTGGTAACTACTGGAGTGTACTGTATCAACTTCCTGGTAGCTACTGTAGTGTTCTGTATCAACTTCCTGGTAGCTACTGTAGTGTACTGTATCAACTTCCTGGTACCTACTGTAGTGTTCCGTATCAACTTCCTGGTAGCTACTGTAGTGTACCATATCAACTTCCTGGTAGCTACTGTAGTGTACTGTATCAACTTCCTGGTAGCTACTGTAGTGTTCCGTATCAACTTCCTGGTAGCTACTGGAGTGTACTGTATCAACTTCCTGGTAACTACTGTAGTGTACCATATCAACTTCCTGGTAGCTACTGTAGTGTTCCGTATCAACTTCCTGGTAGCTACTGTAGTGTACTGTATCAACTTCCTGGTAGCTACTGTAGTGTTCCGTATCAACTTCCTGGTAGCTACTGTAGTGTACTGTATCAACTTCCTGGTAACTACTGGAGTGTACTGTATCAACTTCCTGGTAACTACTGTAGTGTTCCGTATCAACTTCCTGGTAACTACTGTAGTGTACTGTATTAACTTCCTGGTAACTACTGTAGTGTTCTGTATCAACTTCCTGGTAACTACTGTAGTGTACTGTATTAACTTCCTGGTAACTACTGTAGTGTTCCGTATCAACTTCCTGGTAGCTACTGTAGTGTTCCGTATCAACTTCCTGGTAACTACTGTAGTGTACCGTATCAACTTCCTGGTAACTACTGTAGTGTTCCGTATCAACTTCCTGGTAACTACTGTAGTGTTCCGTATCAACTTCCTGGTAACTACTGTAGTGTACTGTATTAACTTCCTGGTAACTACTGTAGTGTTCCGTATCAACTTCCTGGTAACTACTGTAGTGTTCCGTATCAACTTCCTGGTAACTACTGTAGTGTTCCGTATCAACTTCCATTTGCATTTCCAGATGTCTAGATGGGACGCCTGCGTGTCAGGTAGGAGCAAGAGGTTAAATCATGTATTTACTGTCTAAGTAATTCACAGCAATGCATAAACAAATAGTTGATAGTTACACGGAAATGATAACGGAGTTTCCCTAATGGGATAAACCGGCATCGCGGCTTGGTGTACAAAAGGGAAGTGGGCGTTGAGTAAGATAAGACAAAAAACAGTTGATAATTATAACAATTGAAATGCTAATCCTTTGCACATGAACACTCACTCATTCAGGAACAATTGCAATATATATATTTACACTCAGTGTGTCGTCGGGATCTCTGTTGAAAAGTTTGTTTCTGTTGGAGAGTTTCCGTCCTCTCTCTCTCTCTCTGTCGTGGTTAGGATGGATAGTTCAGAGTGACATTCATTCATTGTCGTTATAGAGTAGATGTTTCGGCAGTTGTCGTTCTTCACGTTCAATGATACCGAATTCCTAGCTGCACACTAGTAATCAATATCAAAGACTTGTTCTTATTCTGTCGGTATCGATAGCATAAGCGTTTAACCACGTGGTACGGTTAAAAGATTCAGCCATCTACTCAATTATACAAACAGTATCATCCTCACTCATTCATCATATACAACAATTAGATGTAATTATATAAACAGCGTTATGGTAATGTGGCCACACCGTCTCCCATGAGCTTCACCAAACGGATCAGTTCGTAGCTGGATTCTTCACCAATCTTTTATACCTTCTTCAGAACATAAATGTTGTTCGGACCTCAAGTTCTGTGAGGTGGAAGATATTCCTTTGTTCTCTATGAAAATTCACTCTGTCTCTATACTGTGGCAAGGAGGAGATCATCTCCTCCAGGAATTTACGAACTCTCTGACCACAGCAGCCTGACCGTAGGAGACAGGGAGAGGGGGATGGGGCTTGCTAACATTGAAGACTGTTAGCAGAGACTGTCAGCAACCGAATAGAGTGGTGAGTGGTCAGTGAGTTTTTTATTAAAATGTTAATTAATTTTAGGTTCGTTAATCTCTGGGATGGTAGTGTCCCACCTGGCCAACATCCAGTGAAAAAGCCAAATTCAAAATAAATTACTAGAATAATGTAACTTTCATGAAATCACACATGCAATACACCACATTAAAGCTACGCTTGTTGTGAATCCAGCCAACATGTCAGATTTCAAAAAGGCTTTAGGGCAAAAGCAAACAATGCTATTATCTGAGTATAGCACCTCAGCAAACAAACACAGACAATCATATTTCAACCCGCCAGGCGCGACACAAAACGCAGAAATAAAGATATATTTCATTCATACCTTTGAAGATCTTCCTCTGTTCGCACTCCAATATGTCCCATGAACATCACAAATGGTCCTTTGTTCAATTAATTTCACTATATCTCCAAAATGTCAATTTATTTGGCGCTGTTTGATCCAGAAAAACACCGGTTCCAACACGTGCGACATGACTACAAAATATCTCAAAAGTTACCTGTAATCTTTGTCCAAACATTTCAAACAACTTTCTTGATACAACTTTAGGTATTTTTTATCATAAATAATCGATCGAATTTACAACGGGATAAACTGTGTTCCATACCGGAGGAAAACAAAGTGGAGCGTGCTTTTCAGGTCACGCGCCTCTAACAAAGAGTACACTTCCGTCTACCCTCGTTCTGAACAGTGCTACTTCTTCATTTCTCAAAGGAAAAACCTCAACCAATTTCCAAAGACTGTTGACATCCATTGGAAGCAATAGGAATTGGAAGCCTGCCCCTTGGAAATCTGGAATCCCAATGAAAAATCATTGAAAAGAGAGTGTCCTGAAAAAATACAAATCTGAAGGGTTTGTCCTCTGGGTTTCGCCTGCCAAATAAGTTCTGTGTTATACTCACAGATATCGTTCAAACAGTTTTAGAAACTTCAGAGTGCTTTCTATCCAAATCTACTAATAATATATATCTTAGCTTTTGGGCAGTCTACTTTTGACACGCTATTCATCCGGACGTGAAAATACTGCCCCCTATCCCTTAACACAGTGTCCAAAGAAGGGCCAGAAGTATACAAAATGGTGTCATCTGTGTGGAGGTGGATCAGAGACTCACCAGCAGCAAGAGTGGTTAGTGAGTGGCCAGTGGTCAGTCAAGGATCAGTGGTTAGTGAGTGGCCAGTGGTCAGTCAAGGATCAGTGGTTAGTGAGTGGTCAGTGGTCAGTCAAGGATCAGTGGTTAGTGAGTGGCCAGTGGTCAGTCAAGGATCAGTGGTCAGTCAGGGGTCAGTGGTCAGTCAAGGATCAGTGGTCAGTCAGTGGTCAGTGGTCAGTCAGGGGTCAGTGGTCAGTCAAGGATCAGTGGTTAGTGAGTGGTCAGTGGTCAGTCAAGGATCAGTGGTCAGTCAGGGGTCAGTGGTCAGTCAAGGATCAGTGGTCAGTCAGTGGTCAGTGGTCAGTCAAGGATCAGTGGTCAGTCAGTGGCCAGTGGTCAGTCAAGGATCAGTGGTCAGTCAGGGGCCAGTGGTCAGTCAAGGATCAGTGGTCAGTCAGTGGCCAGTGGTCAGTCAAGGATCAGTGGTCAGTCAGGGGTCAGTAGTCAGTGGTAAGTCAGGGGTCAGTGGCCAGTGGTCAGTCAGGGGTCAGTGGTCAGTCAGGGGTCAGTGGTCAGTCAGGGGTCAGTGGTCAGTCAGGGGTCAGTGGCCAGTGGTCAGTCAGGGGTCAGTGGTCAGTCAGGGGTCAGTGGTCAGTCAGGGGTCAGTGGCCAGTGGTCAGTCAGGGGTCAGTGGTCAGTCAGGGGTCAGTGGTCAGTCAGGGGTCAGTCAGGGGTCAGTGGCCAGTGGTCAGTCAGGGGTCAGTGGTCAGTGGTCAGTCAGGGGTCAGTGGTCAGTCAGGGGTCAGTGGCCAGTGGTCAGTCAGGGGTCAGTGGTCAGTCAGGGGTCAGTGGTCAGTCAGGGGTCAGTGACCAGTCAGGGGTCAGTGGCCAGTGGTCAGTCAGGGGTCAGTGGTCAGTCAGGGGTCAGGGGTCAGTCAGGGGTCAGTGACCAGTCAGGGGTCAGTCAGGGGTCAGGGGTCAGTCAGGGGTCAGTGGTCAGTCAGGGGTCAGTCAGGGGTCAGTGGTCAGTCAGTCATAAATTAAATGAACAGACACTAAAACTTAACAGGACTGTGAGTGACAGTCACCTAAATAGAGGCTACAAATTATTTGCATCTTTATATTAATTTTAATTTCCAAAATATAAATAATAAATGTACTTTGGTTTGTTCCAATTACTGGATGTCTATTTAACGTGTGTTTTTTGATCTCAGCTTATTACAAATGGGAATCATTTCTCCAGGGCTCTTTCCTCCAGCTCAGCACACAAAGAAATGTATTCCCATTAATACAAAATGACCGATTTTGTACAGTCACAGAGAAATGATAGCAGCAGCACAGTGTGTGTTTAATCCGATGTTAGAACAAAGCCTCTGAGATTCTCGGAACAATGTAAAGTAGCCAAGACTCCTCGTCTGTTTGAAGCACGTACTGCAAACAGCCTGGAGAGGCCTGCTAGAGAACTACTGAATGTGACTGTACACACACACACACACACGCACACGCACACGCACACGCACACGCACACACACACACACACACACACACACACACACACACACACACACACACACACACACACACACACACACACACACACACACACACACACACACACACACACACACACACACACACACACACACACACACACACACACACACACACACACAGGGAACGCTGATGCTGGGCTCCTCAGCTCAACTCTCCAGAAGAACCATTCTTCTCTTGACAGGGATTAAACTCAGGCCTGGCTTTGATAAATATTGATGCCACTCTGTCTGTAGAGCACTGTGTCTCTACTGCCCAATGATGCTACTCTGTCTGTAGAGCACTGTGTCTCTACTGCCCAATGATGCTACTCTGTCTGTAGAGCACTGTGTCTCTACTGCCCAATGATGCTACTCTGTCTGTAGAGCACTGTGTCTCTACTGCCCAATGATGCTACTCTGTCTGTAGAGCACTGTGTCTCTACTGCCCAATGATGCTACTCTGTCTGTAGAGCACTGTGTCTCTACTGCCCAATGATGCTACTCTGTCTGTAGAGCACTGTGTCTCTACTGCCCAATGATGCTACTCTCTCTGTACAGCACTGTGTCTCTACTGCCCAATGATGCTACTCTGTCTGTAGAGCACTGTGTCTCTACTGCCCAATGATGCTACTCTGTCTGTAGAGCACTGTGTCTCTACTGCCCAATGATGCTACTCTGTCTGTAGAGCACTGTGTCTCTACTGCCCAATGATGCTACTCTGTCTGTACAGCACTGTGTCTCTACTGCCCAATGATGCTACTCTGTCTGTAGAGCAGTCTCTACATGTACTGCCCAATGATGCTACTCTGTCTGTAGAGCACTGTGTCTCTACTGCCCAATGATGCTACTCTGTCTGTAGAGAACTGTGTCTACACGTACTGCCCAATGATGCTACTCTGTCTGTAGAGCACTGTGTCTCTACTGCCCAATGATGCTACTCTGTCTGTACAGCACTGTGTCTCTACTGCCCAATGATGCTACTCTGTCTGTAGAGCACTGTGTCTCTACTGCCCAATGATGCTACTCTGTCTGTAGAGCACTGTGTCTCTATTGCCCAATGATGCTACTCTGTCTGTAGAGCACTGTGTCTCTACACGTACTGCCCAATAATGCTACTCTGTCTGTACAGCACTGTGTCTCTACTGCCCATTGTTCATATCAGATAACGGCACATCTCGCTGGGAGGATATTAGCAGTGTAAAAGGAGAACGCTTTTCATATCTCCTTGATTAGCACAAACACTGAGAACTTGACGAAACACAAGAAAGCTGTTAAGACATTTATTTTTCAATTAAGAAATTATACAATTGTGAACTCATATCATCAAGGACTTTTCCTGAATTGATCTCCAAAAAGGACATGAATGTTCTGAGCCATTCCAAATCAAATCTGCTTCTTCATAGACATTACAGTGAACACAATGTGAAACTGTTACTACAATGCAAAATGTCATTTTCAAAGACGTTTCAAATACATTGAGGTACACAATGAAAACAACCACTAACACAAACTAGGGCTAGCGGGGGGTTATGTTAATGTGGAATATTCCCAGAGGGATTGATCTGAGAACAAAGAGCTTCGGTCCTCTGCCTGACGCGAGAGGGTTATGGTGCGTCTCCCGCAGAGATGTGACGTAACGTTGGAGACATGTCTCTAGAGACTTCAACGTACCGGAGGGTCTATGACATCATGTTATTTGCTGAGGAGAATCCCACGAAGCAGGTTTGAGAAGTTACTGAGGCAACTTTGGTCCACTCTGAGTTAAACTCGGGATTTCTGGGAAAATGACTACGAGAGGGAAGGGCTGCCGTCTTATTCGCTCTTAACCAACTATTCTATTTCGTTCGTTTTTTTTGCGTTGTTCATAACTTGTTTTGTACATAATGTTACTGCTATCGTCTCTTATGACCGAAAAGGGCTTCTGGATGTCAGAACTGCGATTACTCACCTCAAACTGGACGAGGACCTGCGATTACTCACCTCAAACTGGACGAGGAGCTGCGATTACTCACCTCAAACTGGACGTCAGAACTGCTCACCTCAAACTGGACGAGGACCTGCGATTACTCACCTCAAACTGGACGAGGACCTGCGATTACTCACCTCAAACTGGACGAGGACCTGCGATTACTCACCTCAAACTGGACGAGGACCTGCGATTACTCAACTCAAACTGGACGAGGACCTGCGATTACTCACCTCAAACTGGACGAGGACCTGCGATTACTCAACTCAAACTGGACGAGGACCTGCGATTACTCAACTCAAACTGGACGAGGACCTGCGATTACTCAACTCAAACTGGACGAGGACCTGCGATTACTCACCTCAAACTGGACGAGGACCTGCGATTACTCACCTCAAACTGGACGAGGAGCTGCGATTACTCACCTCAAACTGGACGAGGAGTTCTTCTTCAATGAGTCGAACAGAAGTGATATTTATGTACACACATACACAGTGGAGTGAAAAAGTATTTAGTCAGCCACCAAATGTGCAAGTTCTCCCACTTAAAAAGATGAGAGAGGCCTGTAATTTTCATCATAGGTACACTTAAACTATGACTATGAGAATAAAAATCCAGAAAATCACATTGTAGGACATTGTAGGATTTTTAATGAATTTATTTGCAAATTATGGTGGAAAATAAGTATTTGGTCACCTACAAACAAGCAAGATTTCTGGCTCTCACAGACCTGTAACTTCTTCTTTTTAGAGGCTCCTCTGTCCTCCACTCGTTACCTGTATTAATGGCACCTGTTTGAACTTGTTATCAGCATAAAAGACACCTGTCCACAACCTTTTTAAGTGGGAGAACATGCACAATTGACTAAATTCTGACTACAGACACATGACCAGGCCCAGATCCCAGCGATTCGCTTAAGAAGGAAACTGAGATTTAGTGGAAAAAGATCAGGGTGCCTTGTGAGGATCAGGCGACGATCTACCCGAGTGGCTAATCTGCCCTTGCCTTCCATCCTGCTAGCTAACGTTCAATCGCTGGAAAATAAATGGGACGAGCTGAAAGCACGTACATCCTACGAACGGGACATAAAAAATGGTAATATCTTATATTTCACTGAGTTGTGGCTGAACGACGACATTAATTACATACAGCTGGCGGGTTATACACTCCTCTGGTAAGACACGGGGCGGGGGCCTATATGTGAACAACAGCTGGTGCACGATATCTAAAGAAGTCTTGAGGTTTTGTCACCTGTGGTAGAGTATCTCACTCAATATACTCAATTTATTCCGCCAACAAGAAAACACTCATCCAGAGGCGGCGCTCCTAGTGGCTGGAGATTTTATTTCAGGGAAACAGTTTTACCTAATTTCTAACAGCATGTTAGAGACAAAAAACGCTCTCCCTCACCCTCCATTTGGCAAATCTGAACATATTCTATCCTCCTGATTCCTGCTTACAAGCGAAAAGTTTAAGCAGGAAGCACCAGTGAAAAAAGTGATCAGATGAAGCAGATGCTAAACTACAGGACTGTTTTGCAGCACAGACTGGAACATGTTCCGGGATTCTTCCTATGGCATTGAGGAGTACACCACAACAGTCGCTGGCTTTGTCAATAAGTGCATCGATGACGTCATCCCCACAGTGACTGTACGTACTTACCCCAACCAGAAGCCATGGATTACAGGCAACATTCGCAAGGAGCTAACGGATAGAGCTGCCGCTTTCAAGGTGCGGGACTCTAACCCGGAAGCTTACAAGAAATCCTGCTATGCCCTCTGACAAACCATTAAACAGGCAAAGCGTCAATACAGGGCTAAGACTACACCGTCTCAGTCTTTATGTGGCAGAGCTTGCAAACTATTACAGACTACAAAGGGAAGCACAACCGCAAGCTGCCCAGTGACACAAGGCTACCAGATGACCTAAATAACTTCTATGCTTCGAGGCAAGCAACACTGAAACATGCATGAGAGCATCAGCTGTTCCGGACGACTGTGTGATCATGCTCTCCGTAGTCGACGTGAGTAAGACCTTTAAACAGGTCAACATACACAAGGCTGCGGGGCCAGATGGATTACCAGGACGTGTATTGCGAGCATGCACTGACCAACTGGCAAATGTCTTCACTGACATTTTCAACCTCTCCCTGTCTGAGTCTGTAATACCAACATGTTTCAAGCAGACGACCATAGTGCCTGTGCCCAAGAACACAAAGGTAACCTGCCTAAATAACTACCGACCCGTAGCATTCACGTCCGTAGCCATAAAATGCTTTGAAAGGCTGGTCATGGCTCACATCAACACCATTATCCCAGAAACCCTAGACTCAGATGATGAAATGATGACAGATGATGAAATCTCTATTGTACTTCGAACTGTCCTTTCACACCTGGACCAAAGGAACACCTATGTGAGTACATATGTAATCATTAACTACAGCTTAGCGTTCAACACCATAGTGCTCTCAAAGCTCATCAATAAGCTAAGGACCCTGCGATTCAAGTTCCTTGGCGTCCACATCACCAACAAACTAACATGGTCCAAGGACACCAAGACAGTCGTGAAGAGGGCACGACAAAACCAATTCCCCCTCAGGAGACTGAAAAGATGTGGCATGGGTCCTCAGATCCTTAAAAGGTTTTACAGCTGCACCATCGAGAGCATCCTGACGGGTTGCATCACTGCCTGGTATGGCGACTGCTCTGCCTCCGTCCTCAAGGCACTACAGAGGGTAGTGGGTACAGCCCGGTACATAACTGGGGCCAAGCTTCCTGCCATCCAGGACCTCTATACCAGGCGGTGTCAGAGGAAGGCTCTAAGAATTGTTAAAGACTATTCACCCAAGCCGTAGATTGTTCTTTCTGCTACCGCACGGCAAGCGGTACCGGAGCGCCAAGTCTAGGTCCAAGAGGCTTCTAAACAACGTCTACCCCCAAGCCATAAGACTCCTGAACTTCTAATCACATGGCTACCCAGACTATTTGCATTGCCTCCCCCCCCACATCCCTCCACCTCTTTTGCGCCACTGCTACTCTCTGTTATTATCTATGCATAGTCACTTTAATAACTCTACCTACATGTACATATTACCTCAATTTCCTGGACATCGGTGCCCCCGCAGATTGTTATTGACTTTACAGATTGACTCTGTACTGTTTAAATCCCCGCTATCCACATTGTTATATACTGCTGCGCTTTAATTACTTGCTATTCTTATCTCTTACTTTTTTTTTTCGTAAAACTGGTTAGGGGCTTGTAAGTAAGCATTTCACTGTGAGGTCTACTACACCTGTTGTATTCAGCATTTCACTGTGAGGTCTACTACACCTGTTGTATTCAGCATTTCACTGTGAGGTCTACTAGACCTGTTGTATTCAGCATTTCACTGTGAGGTCTACTACACCTGTTGTATTCAGAATTTCACTGTGAGGTCTACTACACCTGTTGTATTCAGCATTTCACTGTGAGGTCTACTACACCTGTTGTATTCAGCATTTCACTGTGAGGTCTACTAGACCTGTTGTATTCAGCATTTCACTGTGAGGTCTACTACACCTGTTGTATTCAGCATTTCACTGTGAGGTCTACTACACCTGTTGTATTCAGCATTTCACTGTAAGGTCTACTACACCTGTTGTATTCAGCATTTCACTGTGAGGTCTACTAGACCTGTTGTATTCAGCATTTCACTGTGAGGTCTACTACACCTGTTGTATTCAGCATTTCACTGTGAGGTCTACTACACCTGTTGTATTCAGCATTTCACTGTGAGGTCTACTACACCTGTTGTATTCAGCATTTCACTGTGAGGTCTACTACACCTGTTGTATTCAGCATTTCACTGTGAGGTCTACTACACCTGTTGTATTCAGCATTTCACTGTGAGGTCTACTACACCTGTTGTATTCAGCATTTCACTGTGAGGTCTACTACACCTGTTGTATTCAGCATTTCACTGTAAGGTCTACTACACCTGTTGTATTCAGCATTTCACTGTGAGGTCTACTAGACCTGTTGTATTCAGCATTTCACTGTGAGGTCTACTACACCTGTTGTATTCAGCATTTCACTGTAAGGTCTACTACACCTGTTGTATTCAGCATTTCACTGTGAGGTCTACTAGACCTGTTGTATTCAGCATTTCACTGTGAGGTCTACTACACCTGTTGTATTCAGCATTACACTGTAAGGTCTACTACACCTGTTGTATTCAGCATTTCACTGTAAGGTCTACAACACCTGTTGTATTCAGCATTTCACTGTAAGGTCTACTACACCTGTTGTATTCAGCATTACACTGTGAGGTCTACTACACCTGTTGTATTCAGCATTTCACTGTGAGGTCTACTACACCTGTTGTATTCAGCATTTCACTGTAAGGTCTACTACACCTGTTATATTCAGCATTTCACTGTAAGGTCTACTACACCTGTTGTATTCAGCATTTCACTGTAAGGTCTACTACACCTGTTGTATTCAGCATTTCACTGTAAGGTCTACTACACCTGTTGTATTCAGCATTACACTGTGAGGTCTACTACACCTGTTGTATTCAGCATTACACTGTAAGGTCTACTACACCTGTTGTATTCAGCATTACACTGTGAGGTCTACTACACCTGTTGTATTCAGCATTACACTGTGAGGTCTACTACACCTGTTGTATTCAGCATTTCACTGTGAGGTCTACTACACCTGTTGTATTCAGCATTTCACTGTGAGGTCTACTACACCTGTTGTATTCAGCATTACACTGTGAGGTCTACTACACCTGTTGTATTCAGCATTTCACTGTGAGGTCTACTACACCTGTTGTATTCAGCATTACACTGTGAGGTCTACTACACCTGTTGTATTCAGCATTTCACTGTGAGGTCTACTACACCTGTTGTATTCAGCATTTCACTGTAAGGTCTACTACACCTGTTGTATTCAGCATTTCACTGTAAGGTCTACTACACCTGTTGTATTCAGCATTTCACTGTAAGGTCTACTACACCTGTTGTATTCAGCATTTCACTGTAAGGTCTACTACACCTGTTGTATTCAGCATTACACTGTGAGGTCTACTACACCTGTTGTATTCAGCATTACACTGTAAGGTCTACTACACCTGTTGTATTCAGCATTACACTGTGAGGTCTACTACACCTGTTGTATTCAGCATTACACTGTGAGGTCTACTACACCTGTTGTATTCAGCATTACACTGTGAGGTCTACTACACCTGTTGTATTCAGCATTTCACTGTGAGGTCTACAACACCTGTTGTATTCAGGATTTCACTGTAAGGTCTACTACACCTGTTGTATTCAGCATTTCACTGTTAGTTCTACACCTGTTGTATTCAGCATTACACTGTGAGGTCTACTACACCTGTTGTATTCAGCATTACACTGTGAGGTCTACTACACCTGTTGTATTCAGCATTTCACTGTAAGGTCTACTACACCTGTTATATTCAGCATTTCACTGTAAGGTCTACTACACCTGTTGTATTCAGCATTTCACTGTAAGGTCTACTACACCTGTTGTATTCAGCATTTCACTGTTAGGTCTACTACACCTGTTGTATTCAGCATTTCACTGTAAGGTCTACTACACCTGTTGTATTCAGCATTTCACTGTAAGGTCTACTACACCTGTTATATTCAGCATTTCACTGTAAGGTCTACTACACCTGTTGTATTCAGCATTTCACTGTAAGGTCTACTACACCTGTTGTATTCAGCATTTCACTGTAAGGTCTACTACACCTGTTTTATTCAGCATTTCACTGTTAGTCTACTACACCTGTTGTATTCAGCATTTCACTGTAGGTCTACTACACCTGTTGTATTCAGCATTTCACTGTGAGGTCTACTACACCTGTTGTATTCAGCATTACACTGTGAGGTCTACTACACCTGTTGTATTCAGCATTTCACTGTGAGGTCTACAACACCTGTTGTATTCATCATTTCACTGTGAGGTCTACTACACCTGTTGTATTCAGCATTTCACTGTGAGGTCTACTACACCTGTTGTATTCAGCATTTCACTGTGAGGTCTACTATACCTGTTGTATTCAGCATTACACTGTAAGGTCTACTACACCTGTTGTATTCAGCATTTCACTGTAAGGTCTACTACACCTGTTGTATTCAGCATTTCACTGTAAGGTCTACTACACCTGTTGTATTCGGAGTATGTGGCAAATAACATTTGAAAGTGGCTCACCTTTTAGCCAGGTACATTTCTATGAATCCTTCAGAACTTTCCTGATCTGGGCCATATGACAGAGAAATTCACGTTCAATTCTCTAGCAACATTCCTGCAGTCAGCTAAATCCACACTCCTTCAAAACTTCAGATATCTGTGGCATTGTGTTGTGTGACAAAACTTCCCATTTTAGAGTGGCCTTTTATTGTCCCCAGCACAAGGTGCACCTGTGTAATGATCATGCTGTTTAATCAGCTTCTTGATATGCCACACCTGTCAGGTGGATGGATTATCTTGGCAAAGGAGAAATGTTCACTAACAGAGATTTAAACAAATTTGTCAACAATATTTGAGAGAAATAAGCTTTTTGTGCGTATGGAACATTTCTGGGATCTTTTATTTCAGCTCATGAAACATGGGACCAACACTTTACATGTTGCGTTAATCTTTTTGTTCAGTTTACAACGAACAACTGGTTTGCGTACAAAAATATCTAACTTATCAAAAGAACGATTGGATCTGGTCTCTAGCAAGCAAAAGAAAGTATGAATTATCTTCTAAAAACGAAAATATCAGCCAAGAGTTTTCCGTTCTACCGGTAAATGCTTTAGTATTGATTTATATGGTAATTGTGGTATAAGCGGGATAAACGCCTCCGTTCTTTGGAAAAATGAACTCTGCAGAGGGACTCTCATGGCTGTCCATAATTTCCAAGGCAACACAGAGAACGTAGGCGTTTATATAACCTCTCCAAGGTCATGTAGATTAACGAACCAGGAGAAAACGCAGATCAGCTCCATTAGAACACGCCTAAAGGCAACGCAATGCTCCCCCCTCCACACTGCCATCATCACAATTAGTGCCAACAAAGGAGCATGTCTCTGTAATGACAGCAGTATCTCTGTTAGTCTCTGTAATGACAACAGTATCTCTGGGCTCTGTTAGTCTCTGTAATGACAGCAGTATCTCTGTTAGTCTCTGTAATGACAGCAGTATCTCTGTTAGTCTCTGTAATGACAGCAGTATCTCTGTTAGTCTCTGTAATGACAGCAGTATCTCTGTTAGTCTCTGTAATGACAGCAGAATCCCTGGGCTCTGTTAGTCTCTGTAATGACAGCAGTATCTCTGTTAGTCTCTGTAATCACAGCAGTATCTCTGTTAGTCTCTGTAATGACAGCAGTATCTCTGGTCTCTGTTAGTCTCTGTAATGACAGCAGTATATCTGTTAGTCTCTGTAATGACAGCAGTATCTCTGGGCTCTGTTAGTCTTTGTAATCACAGCAGTATCTCTGTTAGTCTCTGTAATGACAGCAGTATCTCTGTTAGTCTCTGTAATGACAGCAGTATCTATGTTAGTCTCTGTAATGACAACAGTATCTCTGGGCTCTGTTAGTCTCTGTAATGACAGCAGTATCTCTGTTAGTCTCTGTAATGACAGCAGTATCTCTGGGCTCTGTTAGTCTCTGTAATGACAGCAGTATCTATGTTAGTCTCTGTAATGACAGCAGTATCTCTGTTAGTCTCTGTAATGACAGCAGTATCTCTGGGCTCTGTTAGTCTCTGTAATGACAGCAGTATCTATGTTAGTGGGACAGAGTCATATCTAAGAGACGTGTGTTTGAGACAGAGTCATATCTATGAGACGTGTTTGGGACAGAGTCATATCTATGAGACGTGTTTGAGACAGAGTCATATCTGTGAGACGTGTGTTTAGGACAGAGTCATATCTATGAGACGTGTTTGAGACAGAGTCATATCTATGAGACGTGTGTTTAGGACAGAGTCATATCTATGAGACGTGTTTGAGACAGAGTCATATCTATGAGACGTGTGTTTAGGACAGAGTCATATCTATGAGACGTGTGTTTGAGGCAGAGTCATATCTATGAGACGTGTGTTTAGGACAGAGTCATATCTATGAGACGTGTTTGAGACAGAGTCATATCTATGAGACGTGTGTTTAGGACAGAGTCATATCTATGAGACGTGTGTTTGAGGCAGAGTCATATCTATGAGACGTGTGTTTAGGACAGAGTCATATCTATGAGACGTGTGTTTAGGACAGAGTCATATCTATGAGACGTGTGTTTAGGACAGAGTCATATCTATGAGACGTGTTTGAGACAGAGTCATATCTATGAGACGTGTGTTTAGGACAGAGTCATATCTATGAGACGTGTTTGAGACAGAGTCATATCTATGAGACGTGTGTTTAGGACAGAGTCATATCTATGAGACGTGTTTGAGACAGAGTCATATCTATGAGACGTGTGTTTAGGACAGAGTCATATCTATGAGACGTGTTTGAGACAGAGTCATATCTATGAGACGTGTGTTTAGGACAGAGTCATATCTATGAGACGTGTGTTTAGGACAGAGTCATATCTATGAGACGTGTGTTTAGGACAGAGTCATATCTATGAGACGTGTGTTTGGACAGAGTCATATCTATGAGACGTGTGTTTAGGACAGAGTCATATCTATGAGACGTGTGTTTAGGACAGAGTCATATCTATGAGACGTGTGTTTGGGACAGAGTCATATCTATGAGACGTGTGTTTAGGACAGAGTCATATCTATGAGACGTGTGTTTAGGACAGAGTCATATCTATGAGACGTGTTTAGGACAGAGTCATATCTATGAGACGTGTTTGGGACAGAGTCATATCTATGAGACGTGTGTTTAGGACAGAGTCATATCTATGAGACGTGTTTGGGGCAGAGTCATATCTATGAGACGTGTGTTTGGGACAGAGTCATATCTATGAGACGTGTGTTTGAGGCAGAGTCATATCTATGAGACGTGTGTTTAGGACAGAGTCATATCTATGAGACGTGTGTTTAGGACAGAGTCATATCTATGAGACGTGTGTTTAGGACAGAGTCATATCTATGAAACGTGTGTTTAGGACAGAGTCATATCTATGAGACGTGTGTTTAGGACAGAGTCATATCTATGAGACGTGTGTTTAGGACAGAGTCATATCTATGAGACGTGTGTTTAGGACAGAGTCATATCTATGAGACGTGTGTTTAGGACAGAGTCATATCTATGAGACGTGTGTTTAGGACAGAGTCATATCTATGAGACGTGTTTGAGACAGAGTCATATCTATGAGACGTGTGTTTAGGACAGAGTCATATCTATGAGACGTGTGTTTAGGACAGAGTCATATCTATGAGACGTGTGTTTAGGACAGAGTCATATCTATGAGACGTGTTTGAGACAGAGTCATATCTATGAGACGTGTGTTTAGGACAGAGTCATATCTATGAGACGTGTTTGAGACAGAGTCATATCTATGAGACGTGTGTTTAGGACAGAGTCATATCTATGAGACGTGTGTTTAGGACAGAGTCATATCTATGAGACGTGTGTTTAGGACAGAGTCATATCTATGAGACGTGTTTGAGACAGAGTCATATCTATGAGACGTGTGTTTAGGACAGAGTCATATCTATGAGACGTGTGTTTAGGACAGAGTCATATCTATGAGACGTGTGTTTGGGACAGAGTCATATCTATGAGACGTGTGTTTAGGACAGAGTCATATCTATGAGACGTGTGTTTAGGACAGAGTCATATCTATGAGACGTGTTTAGGACAGAGTCATATCTATGAGACGTGTGTTTAGGACAGAGTCATATCTATGAGACGTGTTTAGGACAGAGTCATATCTATGAGACGTGTTTGGGACAGAGTCATATCTATGAGACGTGTGTTTAGGACAGAGTCATATCTATGAGACGTGTTTAGGACAGAGTCATATCTATGAGACGTGTTTGGGACAGAGTCATATCTATGAGACGTGTGTTTAGGACAGAGTCATATCTATGAGACGTGTGTTTGGGACAGAGTCATATCTATGAGACGTGTGTTTGAGGCAGAGTCATATCTATGAGACGTGTGTTTAGGACAGAGTCATATCTATGAGACGTGTGTTTAGGACAGAGTCATATCTATGAGACGTGTGTTTAGGACAGAGTCATATCTATGAGACGTGTGTTTAGGACAGAGTCATATCTATGAAACGTGTGTTTAGGACAGAGTCATATCTATGAAACGTGTGTTTAGGACAGAGTCATATCTATGAGACGTGTGTTTAGGACAGAGTCATATCTATGAGACGTGTTTAGGACAGAGTCATATCTATGAGACGTGTGTTTAGGACAGAGTCATATCTATGAGACGTGTGTTTAGGACAGAGTCATATCTATGAGACGTGTGTTTAGGACAGAGTCATATCTATGAGACGTGTGTTTAGGACAGAGTCATATCTATGAGACGTGTGTTTAGGACAGAGTCATATCTATGAGACGTGTTTGGGGTCATAGCTGTCATAAATGTGGAAGTCATAAATATCTTCACCTCGTCCCAAATTGCCAAAGCAACAAAACCAAATAGGGAATATGGCCATCATCACATTAGAATCATCACATTAGAATCATCACATTAGAATCATCACATTAGAATCATCACATTAGAATCATCACATTAGAATCATCACATTAGAATCATCACATTGGAATCATCACATTAGAATCATCACATTAGAATCATCACATTGGAATCATCACATTAGAATCATCACATTAGAATCATCACATTAGAATCATCACATTAGAATAATCACATTGGAATCATCACATTAGAATCATCACATTGGAATCATTACATTGGAATCATCACATCGGAATCATCACATTGGAATAGGCGCCATTGATAACAGGCGTTTGCAGTGATACATGAATCACCTGGAAACCCAACGGCCTGATAAAGCGGACACATTTAACCATGAGAAATAAGGCTTCATGACTTTTAGGTCAAAATTCTCCACACACAGGAGACCGAGGCAGAAAGCAATATCTGTAAAGGAATAAACATTTCCCTTCCAACATAGCAATAAATAATACCGTTGCAATAAAAGAGCAGACCAAGATCTGATTGCACTGTGTCCCACTTGGAAACAGCTTAACATTGATATTGCCCCAGCACAACACCGCACAGTAACCAGCCCGGTAAATTAAATCGTTTTATTACAGTTGTTTTGTTCATAGCCACGCCATGCCTTCAATTTTTCATTGAATCAAGAAATATGTGTTTTTCAACACTAGTAAACCAGTTCATCAGGGATTGAAAATCAAATGGGAGGGGGAGGGGGAGGGGGGGGTTGCATTTAGAATATCTCTTTGTGATTCCAGTGAACTTAAATGTATTTGACCCTGAGACCAATGTGACCTTGAAGTTACAACTGACTAATGTCATTATCGCCTGCAGGGGGAATGAGAGGAAATTCACCTGCTCAGCACCTAGCAACAGTTGCTCACAGAGATATTAATGACGACCCAATGAATGCCTTCATGCTCACTCTGCTTCTGTGCCTCTTTAGGAATTCCTCACATGCCTTTCACACCGTGCAATTAGGATCGTCATCATTAAAAGGCAGTACAAAAATACAATATGTCTAGTGATAGAAAGAGAATATTATTCCCAACAGTATGGTAACCAAGGCCAGCTTTTCTTTCAGCCTACAGAGAGGAGAAGTGTATAAGCCACTAGAGATCATCAACTGAATTCAGCTTGAACTGATCAGGGGGGACGGAGCGTAATTACAAATCATTTGTAGACTGTATATTGACCGGAAAAAGCCCAAACAGATCGACAAAAACAATCATTTTTAACCTTGCTTACATTTGTACACGATCACATAGACGACATTCGGAAAGTATTCAAACCCTTTGACTTTTTCCACATTTATTAAATTACAGTTTTGTTATAAAACTGATTGAATTGTTTGTTATTCCTCATCAATCTACACACAAAACCCCATAATGACATCACAATACCTTAGAATGACATCAAAATACCCCATAATGACATCACAATACCTTAGAATGACATCAAAATACCCCATAATGACATCACAATTGTAACGAAGTTTGTCTGTTGTAAGAAGAGAGTCAGACCGAAATGCAGCGTGTAGGTTACTCATGACTTTAATGAAATTAATTGCGGTACATGAAATAACTGAATAAATACAAAAACAACAAACGGAACGTGAAACCTATTACAGCCTATCTGGTGACTACAACACAGAGACAGGAACAAACACCCACAAAATACAAAGCGAAAGTCAGGCTACCTAAATACGGTTCCCAATCCGAGACAACGAGAATCACCTGACTCCAATTGAGAATCGCCTCAGGCAGCCAAGCCTAACTAGACACACCCCTAATCATACACAATCCCAATTAATACAAACCCCAATAAGAAACACAACATATAAACCCATGTCACACCCTGACCTACCCAAACATATACCAAAAACACAAAATACAATGACCAAGGCGTGACAACAATACCTTAGAATGACATCAAAATACCTCATAATTAAATCACAATACCCCATAATGACATCACAAAACCCCATAATGACATCACAATACCCCATAATGACATCACAATACCCCATAATGTCATCACAATACCCCATAATGACAAAGCAAAAATGGTTTAGATTTTTTTTTTTTACAAATGTATTAAAAATAAAATAAAAACAGAAAAACAGAAGTAAAAACAGAAGTAAGTCCATAAGTATTCAGACCCTTTACTCAGTACTTTGTTGAAGCACCTTTGGCAGAGTTTTTCTAGGTACAAACTGTGTGCTTGTTTATTCCATGTGTAACTCTGTGTTGTTGTATGTGTCGAACTGCTTTGCTTTATCTTGGCCAGGTCGCAGTTGTAAATGAGAACCTGTCTAATAAAGGTGAAATAAACATGTAAAAAAATTAAATGTTTCATATAAGATGTATGGGTTAAATGTTGTTACATATGTATCATGTAAGATGTATGGGTTTAATATTGTTACAGATGTATGGGTTAAATGTTGTTACATATGTATCATGTAAGATGTATGGGTTTAATGTTGTTACAGATGTATGGGTTAAATGTTGTTCCAGATGTATCATGTAAGATGTATGGGTTTAATGTTGTTACAGATGTATGGGTTAAATGTTGTTCCAGATGTATCATGTAAGATGTATGGGTTTATTGTTGTTCCAGATGTATCATGTAAGATGTATGGGTTTAATATTGTTACAGATGTATGGGTTTAATGTTGTTACATATGTATCATGTAAGATGTATGGGTTTAATGTTGTTACAGATGTATGGGTTAAATGTTGTTCCAGATGTATCATGTAAGATGTATGGGTTTATTGTTGTTCCAGATGTATCATGTAAGATGTATGGGTTTAATGTTGTTCCAGATGTATGGGTTTAATGTCGTTCCAGATGTATGGGTTTAATGTCGTTCCAGATGTATGGGTTTAATGTTGTTCCAGATGTATCATGTAAGATGTATGGGTTTAATGTCGTTCCAGATGTATGGGTTTAATGTTGTTCCATATGTATGGTTTTAATGTTGTTACAGACGTATGGGTTTAATGTTGTTCCATATGTATGGTTTTAATGTTGTTACAGATGTATGGGTTTAATGTTGTTCCATATGTATGGTTTTAATGTTGTTACAGACATATGGGTTTAATGTTGTTCCAGATGTATGGGTTTTAATGTTGTTCCAGATGTATGGGTGTAATGTTGTAACAGATGTATGGTTTTAATGTTGTAACAGATGTATGGGTTTAATGTTGTTCCAGATGTATGGGTTTAATGTCGTTCCAGATGTATGGGTTTAATGTTGTTCCAGATGTATGGGTTTAATGTTGTTCCAGATGTATGGGTGTAATGTTGTAACAGATGTATGGGTTTTAATGTTGTTCCAGATGTATGGGTTTAATGTTGTAACAGATGTATGGGTTTAATGTTGTTCCAGATGTATGGGTTTAATGTTGTAACAGATGTATGGGTTTAATGTTGTTCCAGATGTATGGGTTTAATGTTGTAACAGATGTATGGTTTTAATGTTGTTACAGACATATGGGTTTAATGTTGTTCCAGATGTAAGGGTTTAATGTTGTTCCAGATGTATGGTTATAATGTTGTTATAGATGTATGTGTTTTAATGTTGTTCCATATGTATGGGTTTAATGTTCTTCCAGATGTATGGGTGTAATGTTGTTCCAGATGTATGGGTTTAATGTTGTTCCAGATGTACGGGTTTAATGTTGTTCCAGATGTATGGGTTTAATGGAGTGAAAACACAAGCCAACAACAGAGGAAAAGAAACCGGCTGGATGCCAACCTGCTCTGGTGCCGGCAACACATCTACTAGGTTCTACCTGTGAGATGTGCTTTGATATCAACCAGCCAAACAATGTCAAGGTTTGGAATTATGCAAACGTAATCAGCCAATACATTATTTGGAACAGGAAGCAGAGGAAATCTCTGGAGCTGCGCAATAGCTTATGGATTCATTTGTCACCGTATTAATCAAATAATATAATAATATATGCCATTTAGCAGACGCTTTTATCCAAAGCGACTTACAGTCATGTGTGCATACATTCTACGTATGGGTGTCCCGGGGATCGAACCCACTACCCTGGCGTTACAAGCACCATGCTCTACCAACTGAGCTACAGAACCAAATACAACGACACGTGTCTGTTGGGTGGTAGATCTCCCCTGCGTTCCTGACTTATTTATATATATTTAAATCAATAAACATCAATAATGTAAATTCTAGCAAAGAGCCCTGTGTTTCCACTGCCATCTCTTCCTGTTGGTGTCTACTGGCCCTGTGTTTCCACTGCCATCTCTTCCTGTTGGTGTCTACTGGCCCTGTGTTTCCACTGCCATCTCTTCCTGTTGGTGTCTACTGGCCCTGTGTTTCCACTGCCATCTCTTCCTGTTGGTGTCTACTGGCCCTGTGTTTCCACTGCCATCTCTTCCTGTTGGTGTCTACTGGCCCTGTGTTTCCACTGCCACCTCTTCCTGTTGTGTTCCATCTCTTCCTGTTGGTGTCTACTGGCCCTGTGTTACCACTGCCATCTCTTCCTGTTGGTGTCTACTGGCCCTGTGTTTCCACTGCCATCTCTTCCTGTTGGTGTCTACTGGCCCTGTGTTTCCACTGCCATCTCTTCCTGTTGGTGTCTCCTGGCCCTGTGTTTCCACTGCCATCTCTTCCTGTTGGTGTCTCCTGGCCCTGTGTTTCCACTGCCATCTCTTCCTGTTGGTGTCTACTGGCCCTGTGTTTCCACTGCCATCTCTTCCTGTTGGTGTCTACTGGCCCTGTGTTTCCACTGCCATCTCTTCCTGTTGGTGTCTACTGGCCCTGTGTTTCCACTGCCATCTCTTCCTGTTGGTGTCTACTGGCCCTGTGTTTCCACTGCCATCTCTTCCTGTTGGTGTCTACTGGCCCTGTGTTTCCACTGTTGTTGTCCATCTCTTCCTGTTGGTGTCTACTGGCCCTGTGTTTCCACTGCCATCTCTTCCTGTTGGTGTCTACTGGCCCTGTGTTTCCACTGCCATCTCTTCCTGTTGGTGTCTCCTGGCCCTGTGTTTCCACTGCCTGGCTACTGGCCCTGTGTTTCCACTGCCATCTCTTCCTGTTGGTGTCTACTGGCCCTGTGTTTCCACTGCCATCTCTTCCTGTTGGTGTCTCCTGGCCCTGTGTTTCCACTGCCATCTCTTCCTGTTGGTGTCTACTGGCCCTGTGTTTCCACTGCCATCTCTTCCTGTTGGTGTCTACTGGCCCTGTGTTTCCACTGCCATCTCTTCCTGTTGGTGTCTACTGGCCCTGTGTTTCCACTGCCATCTCTTCCTGTTGGTGTCTCCTGGCCCTGTGTTTCCACTGCCATCTCTTCCTGTTGGGCCCTGTTTCCACTATCTGGCCTGTTGGTGTCTACTGGCCCTGTGTTTCCACTGCCATCTCTTCCTGTTGGTGTCTACTGGCCCTGTGTTTCCACTGCCATCTCTTCCTGTTGGTGTCTACTGGCCCTGTGTTTCCACTGCCATCTCTTCCTGTTGGTGTCTACTGGCCCTGTGTTTCCACTGCCATCTCTTCCTGTTGGTGTCTACTGGCCCTGTGTTTCCACTGCCATCTCTTCCTGTTGGTGTCTGGCCCTGTGTTTCCACTGCCATCTCTTCCTGTTGGTGTCTACTGGCCCTGTGTTTCCACTGCCATCTCTTCCTGTTGGTGTCTACTGGCCCTGTGTTTCCACTGCCATCTCTTCCTGTTGGTGTCTACTGGCCCTGTGTTTCCACTGCCATCTCTTCCTGTTGGTGTCTACTGGCCCTGTGTTTCCACTGCCATCTCTTCCTGTTGGTGTCTACTGGCCCTGTGTTTCCACTGCCATCTCTTCCTGTTGGTGTCTACTGGCCCTGTGTTTCCACTGCCATCTCTTCCTGTTGGTGTCTACCTGGCCCTGTGTTTCCACTGCCATCTCTTCCTGTTGGTGTCTACTGGCCCTGTGTTTCCACTGCCATCTCTTCCTGTTGGTGTCTACTGGCCCTGTGTTTCCACTGCCATCTCTTCCTGTTGGTGTCTCCTGGCCCTGTGTTTCCACTGCCATCTCTTCCTGTTGGTGTCTACTGGCCCTGTGTTTCCACTGCCATCTCTTCCTGTTGGTGTCTACTGGCCCTGTGTTTCCACTGCCATCTCTTCCTGTTGGTGTCTACTGGCCCTGTGTTTCCACTGCCATCTCTTCCTGTTGGTGTCTACTGGCCCTGTGTTTCCACTGCCATCTCTTCCTGTTGGTGTCTCCTGGCCCTGTGTTTCCACTGCCATCTCTTCCTGTTGGTGTCTTGGCCCTGTGTTTCCACTGCCATCTCTTCCTGTTGGTGTCTACTGGCCCTGTGTTTCCACTGCCATCTCTTCCTGTTGGTGTCTCCTGGCCCTGTGTTTCCACTGCCATCTCTTCCTGTTGGTGTCTTCCACTGCCATCTCTTCCTGTTGGTTCCACCCTGTGTTTCCATCTCTCTTCCTGTTGGTGTCTACTGGCCCTGTGTTTCCACTGCCATCTCTTCCTGTTGGTGTCTCCTGGCCCTGTGTTTCCACTGCCATCTCTTCCTGTTGGTGTCTACTGGCCCTGTGTTTCCACTGCCATCTCTTCCTGTTGGTGTCTACTGGCCCTGTGTTTCCACTGCCATCTCTTCCTGTTGGTGTCTACTGGCCCTGTGTTTCCACTGCCATCTCTTCCTGTTGGTGTCTACTGGCCCTGTGTTTCCACTGCCATCTCTTCCTGTTGGTGTCTCCTGGCCCTGTGTTTCCACTGCCATCTCTTCCTGTTGGTGTCTACTGGCCCTGTGTTTCCACTGCCATCTCTTCCTGTTGGTGTCTACTGGCCCTGTGTTTCCACTGCCATCTCTTCCTGTTGGTGTCTACTGGCCCTGTGTTTCCACTGCCATCTCTTCCTGTTGGTGTCTCCTGGCCCTGTGTTTCCACTGCCATCTCTTCCTGTTGGTGTCTACTGGCCCTGTGTTTCCACTGCCATCTCTTCCTGTTGGTGTCTACTGGCCCTGTGTTTCCACTGCCATCTCTTCCTGTTGGTGTCTACTGGCCCTGTGTTTCCACTGCCATCTCTTCCTGTTGGTGTCTACTGGCCCTGTGTTTCCACTGCCATCTCTTCCTGTTGGTGTCTACTGGCCCTGTGTTTCCACTGCCATCTCTTCCTGTTGGTGTCTACTGGCCCTGTGTTTCCACTGCCATCTCTTCCTGTTGGTGTCTACTGGCCCTGTGTTTCCACTGCCATCTCTTCCTGTTGGTGTCTCCTGGCCCTGTGTTTCCACTGCCATCTCTTCCTGTTGGTGTCTACTGGCCCTGTGTTTCCACTGCCATCTCTTCCTGTTGGTGTCTCCTGGCCCTGTGTTTCCACTGCCATCTCTTCCTGTTGGTGTCTCCTGGCCCTGTGTTTCCACTGCCATCTCTTCCTGTTGGTGTCTCCTGGCCCTGTGTTTCCACTGCCATCTCTTCCTGTTGGTGTCTACTGGCCCTGTGTTTCCACTGCCATCTCTTCCTGTTGGTGTCTACTGGCCCTGTGTTTCCACTGCCATCTCTTCCTGTTGGTGTCTCCTGGCCCTGTGTTTCCACTGCCATCTCTTCCTGTTGGTGTCTACTGGCCCTGTGTTTCCACTGCCATCTCTTCCTGTTGGTGTCTACTGGCCCTGTGTTTCCACTGCCATCTCTTCCTGTTGGTGTCTACTGGCCCTGTGTTTCCACTGCCATCTCTTCCTGTTGGTGTCTACTGGCCCTGTGTTTCCACTGCCATCTCTTCCTGTTGGTGTCTCCTGGCCCTGTGTTTCCACTGCCATCTCTTCCTGTTGGTGTCTACTGGCCCTGTGTTTCCACTGCCATCTCTTCCTGTTGGTGTCTACTGGCCCTGTGTTTCCACTGCCATCTCTTCCTGTTGGTGTCTCCTGGCCCTGTGTTTCCACTGCCATCTCTTCCTGTTTTATTAGAATTAATCCAAAGAGAAAATTAAACATTCAGAGATAATAACACAGCAACAAGACAACCTTCTGCCCCTCTATTAGTCTTTCAAAACTATTGTCTTCAGGGATGTTCTGGCAAATCCCTCATTTAAATAGCACTCAGTTAAGACATGCTTGGCTCCTCTCATAATTAAAATCTGAGGCCCTAACAGAGTTAGACTGAGGGGAAGGAGGGAGGTAGATATTCATGGAGCTTTGTCCCAAATAGCTCCCTATTCCCTATGCAGGGCACTACGTTTGACCATGGCCCATTGAGCTGGTCAAACGTAAATCCATTTAGGTATACATCATACATATTCATAAAGCTGTATTTGAATAACGTCACTTTGAGTACACACTTGATTCGTCCTGTAAATGGCCGAGGTTAACCGTTCAGACCCACTGTCTCCCAGGACTATAACTTATAGGAGGGAGGTTAACCGTTCAGACCCACTGTCTCCCAGGACTATAACTTATAGGTGACTTGTAGGAGGGAGGTTAACTGTTCAGACCCACTGTCTCCCAGGACTATAACTTATAGGAGGGAGGTTAACTGTTCAGACCCACTGTCTCCCAGGACTATAACTTATAGGAGGGAGGTTAACTGTCCAGACCCACTGTCATACAGGACTATAAGTTATAGGAGGGAGGTTAACTGTTCAGACCCACTGTCTCCCAGGACTATAACTTATAGGAGGGAGGTTAACTGTCCAGACCCACTGTCTCCCAGGACTATAACTTGCAGGAGGGAGGTTAACTGTTCAGACCCACTGTCTCCCAGGACTATAACTTGCAGGAGGGAGGTTAACTGTTCAGACCCACTGTCTCCCAGGACTATAACTTATAGGAGGGAGGTTAACTGTTCAGACCCACTGTCTCCCAGGACTATAACTTATAGGAGGGAGGTTAACCGTTCAGACCCACTGCCTCCCAGGACTATAACTTGCAGGAGGGAGGTTAACTTTTCAGACCCACTGCCTCCCAGGACTATAACTTGCAGGAGGGAGGTTAACTGTTCAGACCCACTGTCTCCCAGGACTATAACTTATAGGAGGGAGGTTAACTGTTCAGACCCACTGCCTCCCAGGACTATAACTTGCAGGAGGGAGGTTAACTGTTCAGACCCACTGTCTCCCAGGACTATAACTTATAGGAGGGAGGTTAACTGTTCAGACCCACTGCCTCCCAGGACTATAACTTGCAGGAGGGAGGTTAACTGTTCAGACCCACTGTCTCCCAGGACTATAACTTGCAGGAGGGAGGTTAACTGTTCAGACCCACTGTCTCCCAGGACTATAACTTATAGGAGGGAGGTTAACTGTTCAGACCCACTGTCTCCCAGGACTATAACTTATAGGAGGGAGGTTAACTGTTCAGACCCACTGTCATACAGGACTATAACTTATAGGTGACTTGTAGGAGGGAGGTTAACTGTTCAGACCCACTGTCTCCCAGGACTATAACTTATAGGAGGGAGGTTAACCGTTCAGACCCACTGTCTCCCAGGACTATAACTTATAGGTGACTTGTAGGAGGGAGGTTAACTGTTCAGACCCACTGTCTCCCAGGACTATAACTTATAGGAGGGAGGTTAACCGTTCAGACCCACTGTCTCCCAGGACTATAACTTATAGGTGACTTGTAGGAGGGAGGTTAACTGTTCAGACCCACTGTCTCCCAGGACTATAACTTATAGGTGACTTGTAGGAGGGAGGTTAACTGTTCAGACCCACTGTCTCCCAGGACTATTATAACTTATAGGAGGGAGGTTAACCGTTCAGACCCACTGTCTCCCAGGACTATAACTTATAGGTGACTTGTAGGAGGGAGGTTAACTGTTCAGACCCACTGTCTCCCAGGACTATAACTTATAGGAGGGAGGTTAACCGTTCAGACCCACTGTCTCCCAGGACTATAACTTATAGGTGACTTGTAGGAGGGAGGTTAACTGTTCAGACCCACTGTCTCCCAGGACTATAACTTATAGGAGGGAGGTTAACCGTTCAGACCCACTGTCTCCCAGGACTATAACTTATAGGTGACTTGTAGGAGGGAGGTTAACTGTTCAGACCCATTCAGTTCAGACTGCTATTTTGATATTGATCCAAGCAAAAAAACAGAAACCATATCAGAACTATGAAAACACATCCAAAATGCATGAACCCGTTTCCCATTTCATAACAGTCACTCATAAGAACTATGAAAACACATCCAAAATGGATGAACCCGTTTCCCATTTCATAACAGTCACTCATAAGAACTATGAAAACACATCCAAAATGGATGAACCCGTTTCCCCTTCTCCTTTTCATAATAGTCACTCGTTAGACGCCAAAGCTTTAGAGGAATATTTTGTGCATTTGGCACTGAAGCCCTATATGTGCTACCCCATAGTCAGATACCCCAGATACCCCATAGTCAGATACCCCAGAGTCAGATACCCCAGATACCCCAGAGCCAGATACTCCAGAGTCAGATACCCCAGATACCCCAGAGCCAGATACCCCAGACCCAGATACCCCAGAGTCAGATACCCCAGAGCCAGATACCCCAGATACCCCAGATACCCCAGGGTCAGATACCCCAGATACCCCAGAGCCAGATACCCCAGGGTCAGATACCCCAGATACCCCAGAGCCAGATACCCCAGATACCCCAGAGTCAGATACCCCAGAGCCAGATACCCCAGATACCCCAGAGCCAGATACCCCAGGGTCAGATACCCCAGATACCCCAGAGCCAGATACCCCAGATACCCCAGAGTCAGATACCCAGAGCCAGATACCCCAGATACCCCAGAGCCAGATACCCCAGAGCCAGATACCCCATAGTCAGATACCCCATAGTCAGATACCCCAGGGTCAGATACCCCATAGTCAGATACCCCAGAGCCAGATACCCCAGATACCCCAGAGCCAGATACCCCAGAGCCAGATACCCCATAGTCAGATACCCCAGAGTCAGATACCCCATAGTCAGATACCCCAGATACCCCAGATACCCCATAGTCAGATACCCCAGATACCCCAGATACCCCATAGTCAGATACCCCAGATACCCCAGAGTCAGATACCCCAGATACCCCAGATACCCCATAGTCAGATACCCCAGAGCCAGATACCCCATAGTCAGATACCCCATAGTCAGATACCCCAGAGTCAGATACCCCAGATACCCCAGAGTCAGATACCCCATAGTCAGATACCCCATAGTCAGATACCCCAGAGTCAGATACCCCAGAGCCAGATACCCCAGAGTCAGATACCCCATAGTCAGATACCCCATAGTCAGATACCCCAGAGTCAGATACCCCAGATACCCCAGAGTCAGATACCCCAGAGCCAGATACCCCAGATACCCCAGAGCCAGATACCCCAGAGTCAGATACCCCAGATACCCCAGAGTCAGATACCCCAGAGTCAGATACCCCAGAGTCAGATACCCCAGAGTCAGATACCCCAGATACCCCAGAGTCAGATACCCCAGAGTCAGATACCCCAGAGTCAGATACCCCAGAGCCAGATACCCCATAGTCAGATACCCCAGAGTCAGATACCCCATAGTCAGATACCCCAGATACCCCAGATACCCCATAGTCAGATACCCCAGATACCCCAGATACCCCATAGTCAGATACCCCAGATACCCCAGAGTCAGATACCCCAGATACCCCAGATACCCCATAGTCAGATACCCCAGAGCCAGATACCCCATAGTCAGATACCCCATAGTCAGATACCCCAGAGTCAGATACCCCAGATACCCCAGAGTCAGATACCCCATAGTCAGATACCCCATAGTCAGATACCCCAGAGTCAGATACCCCAGAGCCAGATACCCCAGAGTCAGATACCCCATAGTCAGATACCCCATAGTCAGATACCCCAGAGTCAGATACCCCAGATACCCCAGAGTCAGATACCCCAGAGCCAGATACCCCAGATACCCCAGAGCCAGATACCCCAGAGTCAGATACCCCAGATACCCCAGAGTCAGATACCCCAGAGTCAGATACCCCAGAGTCAGATACCCCAGAGTCAGATACCCCAGATACCCCAGAGTCAGATACCCCAGAGTCAGATACCCCAGAGCCAGATACCCCAGAGTCAGATACCCCAGATACCCCAGAGTCAGATACCCCAGGGTCAGATACCCCAGAGCCAGATACCCCAGAGTCAGATACCCCAGAGTCAGATACCCCAGATACCCCAGAGCCAGATACCCCAGAGTCAGATACCCCAGAGTCAGATACCCCAGAGTCAGATACCCCAGATACCCCAGAGTCAGATACCCCAGAGTCAGATACCCCAGATACCCCAGAGTCAGATACCCCAGAGGCAGATACCCCAGAGCCAGATACCCCAGAGTCAGATACCCCAGAGTCAGATACCCCAGAGTCAGATACCCCAGAGCCAGATACCCCAGAGTCAGATACCCCAGAGTCAGATACCCCAGAGCCAGATACCCCAGAGCCAGATACCCCAGAGTCAGATACCCCAGATACCCAGAGTCAGATACCCCAGAGTCAGATACCCCAGAGCCAGATACCCCAGAGTCAGATACCCCAGAGTCAGATACCCCAGAGTCAGATACCCCATAGTCAGATACCCCAGATACCCCAGAGTCAGATACCCCATAGTCAGATACCCCAGATACCCCAGAGTAAGATACCCCAGATACCCCAGAGTCAGATACCCCAGAGTCAGATACCCCAGATACCCCAGAGTCAGATACCCCAGAGTCAGATACCCCAGAGCCAGATACCCCAGAGTCAGATACCCCAGAGTCAGATACCCCAGATACCCCAGAGTCAGATACCCCAGAGTCAGATACCCCAGAGTCAGATACCCCAGAGTCAGATACCCCAGATACCCCAGAGTCAGATACCCCAGATACCCCAGAGTCAGATACCCCAGAGCCAGATACCCCAGATACCCCAGAGTCAGATACCCCAGAGTCAGATACCCCAGAGTCAGATACCCCAGAGTCAGATACCCCAGAGTCAGATACCCCAGATACCCCAGAGCCAGATTCCCCAGAGTCAGATACCCCAGAGTCAGATACCCAAGAGTCAGATACCCCAGAGTCAGATACCCCAGAGTCAGATACCCCAGAGCCAGATACCCCAGAGTCAGATACCCCAGATACCCCAGAGTCAGAAACCCCAGAGCCAGATACCCCAGAGTCAGATACCCCAGAGTCAGATACCCCAGAGTCAGATACCCCAGATACCCCAGAGTCAGATACCCCAGAGTCAGATACCCCAGAGCCAGATACCCCAGAGTCAGATACCCCAGAGTCAGATACCCCAGAGCCAGATACCCCAGAGTCAGATACCCCAGAGTCAGATACCCCAGAGTCAGATACCCCCAGAGCCAGATACCCCAGAGTCAGATACCCCAGAGTCAGATTCCCCAGAGCCAGATACCCCAGAGCCAGATACCCCAGAGTCAGATACCCCAGATACCCAGAGTCAGATACCCCAGAGTCAGATACCCCAGAGCCAGATACCCCAGAGTCAGATACCCCAGAGTCAGATACCCCAGAGTCAGATACCCCATAGTCAGATACCCCAGATACCCCAGAGTCAGATACCCCAGAGTCAGATACCCCAGAGTCAGATACCCCAGAGTCAGATACCCCAGATACCCCAGAGTCAGATACCCCAGAGTCAGATACCCCAGATACCCCAGAGTCAGATACCCCAGAGTCAGATACCCCAGAGTCAGATACCCCAGAGTCAGATACCCCATAGTCAGATACCCCAGATACCCCAGAGTCAGATACCCCAGAGTCAGATACCCCAGATACCCCAGAGTCAGATACCCCAGATACCCCAGAGCCAGATACCCCAGATACCCCAGAGTCAGATACCCCAGAGCCAGATACCCCAGATACCCCAGAGTCAGATACCCCAGAGTCAGATACCCCAGAGTCAGATACCCCAGAGCCAGATACCCCAGAGTCAGATACCCCAGATACCCCAGAGTCAGATACCCCAGAGTCAGATACCCCAGAGTCAGATACCCCAGAGTCAGATACCCCAGAGCCAGATACCCCAGATACCCCAGAGTCAGATACCCCAGAGTCAGATACCCCAGATACCCCAGAGCCAGATACCCCAGATACCCCAGAGTCAGATACCCCAGAGCCAGATACCCCAGATACCCCAGAGTCAGATACCCCAGAGCCAGATACCCCAGATACCCCAGGGTCAGATACCCCAGAGTCAGATACCCCAGATACACCAGAGCCAGATACCCCAGAGTCAGATACCCCAGAGTCAGATACCCAAGAGTCAGATACCCCAGAGTCAGATACCCCAGGGTCAGATACCCCAGAGCCAGATACCCCAGATACCCCAGGGTCAGATACCCCAGATACCCCAGAGTCAGATACCCCAGATACCCCAGAGTTAGATACCCCAGAGTCAGATGCCTCAAAGTCAGAAACCCCAGGGTCAGATACCCCAGAGTCAGATACCCCAGAGTCAGATGCCCCAGATACCCAGAGTCAGATACCCCAGAGCCAAATACCCCAGAGCCAGATACCCCAGAGTCAGATACCCCAGATACCCAGAGTCAGATACCCCAGAGTCAGATACCCCAGAGCCAGATACCCCAGAGTCAGATACCCCAGAGTCAGATACCCCAGAGTCAGATACCCCATAGTCAGATACCCCAGATACCCCAGAGTCAGATACCCCATAGTCAGATACCCCAGATACCCCAGAGTAAGATACCCCAGATACCCCAGAGTCAGATACCCCAGAGTCAGATACCCCAGATACCCCAGAGTCAGATACCCCAGAGTCAGATACCCCAGAGCCAGATACCCCAGAGTCAGATACCCCAGAGTCAGATACCCCAGATACCCCAGAGTCAGATACCCCAGAGTCAGATACCCCAGAGTCAGATACCCCAGAGTCAGATACCCCAGATACCCCAGAGTCAGA
The DNA here is from genome assembly GCF_021184085.1 of Oncorhynchus gorbuscha. NCBI lineage: Eukaryota > Metazoa > Chordata > Actinopteri > Salmoniformes > Salmonidae > Oncorhynchus > Oncorhynchus gorbuscha. The sequence continues at coordinate 2,047,489 of NC_060178.1, read as the reverse complement.
TACCCCAGATACCCCAGAGTCAGATACCCCAGAGCCAGATACCCCAGATACCCCAGAGTCAGATACCCCAGAGTCAGATACCCCAGAGTCAGATACCCCAGAGTCAGATACCCCAGAGTCAGATACCCCAGATACCCCAGAGCCAGATACCCCAGAGTCAGATACCCCAGAGTCAGATACCCAAGAGTCAGATACCCCAGAGTCAGATACCCCAGAGTCAGATACCCCAGAGCCAGATACCCCAGAGTCAGATACCCCCAGATACCCCAGAGTCAGAAACCCCAGAGCCAGATACCCCAGAGTCAGATACCCCAGAGTCAGATACCCCAGAGTCAGATACCCCAGATACCCCAGAGTCAGATACCCCAGAGTCAGATACCCCAGAGCCAGATACCCCCAGAGTCAGATACCCCAGAGTCAGATACCCCAGAGCCAGATACCCCAGAGTCAGATACCCCAGAGTCAGATACCCCAGAGTCAGATACCCCAGAGCCAGATACCCCAGAGTCAGATACCCCAGAGTCAGATTCCCCAGAGCCAGATACCCCAGAGCCAGATACCCCAGAGTCAGATACCCCAGATACCCAGAGTCAGATACCCCAGAGTCAGATACCCCAGAGCCAGATACCCCAGAGTCAGATACCCCAGAGTCAGATACCCCAGAGTCAGATACCCCATAGTCAGATACCCCAGATACCCCAGAGTCAGATACCCCAGAGTCAGATACCCCAGAGTCAGATACCCCAGAGTCAGATACCCCAGATACCCCAGAGTCAGATACCCCAGAGTCAGATACCCCAGATACCCCAGAGTCAGATACCCCAGAGTCAGATACCCCAGAGTCAGATACCCCAGAGTCAGATACCCCATAGTCAGATACCCCAGATACCCCAGAGTCAGATACCCCAGAGTCAGATACCCCAGATACCCCAGAGTCAGATACCCCAGATACCCCAGAGCCAGATACCCCAGATACCCCAGAGTCAGATACCCCAGAGCCAGATACCCCAGATACCCCAGAGTCAGATACCCCAGAGTCAGATACCCCAGAGTCAGATACCCCAGAGCCAGATACCCCAGAGTCAGATACCCCAGATACCCCAGAGTCAGATACCCCAGAGTCAGATACCCCAGAGTCAGATACCCCAGAGTCAGATACCCCAGAGCCAGATACCCCAGATACCCCAGAGTCAGATACCCCAGAGTCAGATACCCCAGATACCCCAGAGCCAGATACCCCAGATACCCCAGAGTCAGATACCCCAGAGCCAGATACCCCAGATACCCCAGAGTCAGATACCCCAGAGCCAGATACCCCAGATACCCCAGGGTCAGATACCCCAGAGTCAGATACCCCAGATACACCAGAGCCAGATACCCCAGAGTCAGATACCCCAGAGTCAGATACCCAAGAGTCAGATACCCCAGAGTCAGATACCCCAGGGTCAGATACCCCAGAGCCAGATACCCCAGATACCCCAGGGTCAGATACCCCAGATACCCCAGAGTCAGATACCCCAGATACCCCAGAGTTAGATACCCCAGAGTCAGATGCCTCAAAGTCAGAAACCCCAGGGTCAGATACCCCAGAGTCAGATACCCCAGAGTCAGATGCCCCAGATACCCAGAGTCAGATACCCCAGAGCCAGATACCCCAGAGCCAGATACCCCAGAGTCAGATACCCCAGATACCCAGAGTCAGATACCCCAGAGTCAGATACCCCAGAGCCAGATACCCCAGAGTCAGATACCCCAGAGTCAGATACCCCAGAGTCAGATACCCCATAGTCAGATACCCCAGATACCCCAGAGTCAGATACCCCATAGTCAGATACCCCAGATACCCCAGAGTAAGATACCCCAGATACCCCAGAGTCAGATACCCCAGAGTCAGATACCCCAGATACCCCAGAGTCAGATACCCCAGAGTCAGATACCCCAGAGCCAGATACCCCAGAGTCAGATACCCCAGAGTCAGATACCCCAGATACCCCAGAGTCAGATACCCCAGAGTCAGATACCCCAGAGTCAGATACCCCAGAGTCAGATACCCCAGATACCCCAGAGTCAGATACCCCAGATACCCCAGAGTCAGATACCCCAGAGCCAGATACCCCAGATACCCCAGAGTCAGATACCCCAGAGTCAGATACCCCAGAGTCAGATACCCCAGAGTCAGATACCCCAGAGTCAGATACCCCAGATACCCCAGAGCCAGATACCCCAGAGTCAGATACCCCAGAGTCAGATACCCAAGAGTCAGATACCCCAGAGTCAGATACCCCAGAGTCAGATACCCCAGAGCCAGATACCCCAGAGTCAGATACCCCAGATACCCCAGAGTCAGAAACCCCAGAGCCAGATACCCCAGAGTCAGATACCCCAGTCAGATACCCCAGAGTCAGATACCCCAGAGTCAGATACCCCAGATACCCCAGAGTCAGATACCCCAGAGTCAGATACCCCAGAGTCAGATACCCCAGAGCCAGATACCCCAGAGTCAGATACCCCAGAGTCAGATACCCCAGAGCCAGATACCCCAGAGTCAGATACCCCAGAGTCAGATACCCCAGAGTCAGATACCCCAGAGCCAGATACCCCAGAGTCAGATACCCCAGAGTCAGATACCCCAGAGCCAGATACCCCAGAGCCAGATACCCCAGAGTCAGATACCCCAGATACCCAGAGTCAGATACCCCAGAGCCAGATACCCCAGAGTCAGATACCCCAGAGTCAGATACCCCAGAGTCAGATACCCCATAGTCAGATACCCCAGATACCCCAGAGTCAGATACCCCAGAGTCAGATACCCCAGAGTCAGATACCCCAGAGTCAGATACCCCAGATACCCCAGAGTCAGATACCCCAGAGTCAGATACCCCAGATACCCCAGAGTCAGATACCCCAGAGTCAGATACCCCAGAGTCAGATACCCCAGAGTCAGATACCCCATAGTCAGATACCCCAGATACCCCAGAGTCAGATACCCCAGAGTCAGATACCCCAGATACCCCAGAGTCAGATACCCCAGATACCCCAGAGCCAGATACCCCAGATACCCCAGAGTCAGATACCCCAGAGCCAGATACCCCAGATACCCCAGAGTCAGATACCCCAGAGTCAGATACCCCAGAGTCAGATACCCCAGAGCCAGATACCCCAGAGTCAGATACCCCAGATACCCCAGAGTCAGATACCCCAGAGTCAGATACCCCAGAGTCAGATACCCCAGAGCCAGATACCCCAGATACCCCAGAGTCAGATACCCCAGAGTCAGATACCCCAGATACCCCAGAGCCAGATACCCCAGATACCCCAGAGTCAGATACCCCAGAGCCAGATACCCCAGATACCCCAGAGTCAGATACCCCAGAGCCAGATACCCCAGATACCCCAGAGTCAGATACCCCAGAGCCAGATACCCCAGATACCCCAGGGTCAGATACCCCAGAGTCAGATACCCCAGATACACCAGAGCCAGATACCCCAGAGTCAGATACCCCAGAGTCAGATACCCAAGAGTCAGATACCCCAGAGTCAGATACCCCAGGGTCAGATACCCCAGAGCCAGATACCCCAGATACCCCAGGGTCAGATACCCCAGATACCCCAGAGTCAGATACCCCAGATACCCCAGAGTTAGATACCCCAGAGTCAGATGCCTCAAAGTCAGAAACCCCAGGGTCAGATACCCCAGAGTCAGATACCCCAGAGTCAGATGCCCCAGATACCCAGAGTCAGATACCCCAGAGTCAGATACCCCAGAGTCAGATACCCCAGAGTCAGATACCCCAGAGTCAGATACCCCAGAGTCAGATACCCCAGATACCCCAGAGTCAGATACCCCAGAGTCAGATACCCCAGAGTCAGATACCCCAGAGTCAGATACCCCAGATACCCCAGAGTCAGATACCCCAGAGTCAGATACCCCAGAGTCAGATACCCCAGAGCCAGATACCCCAGAGTCAAATACCCCAGAGTCAGATACCCCAGAGCCAGATACCCCAGAGTCAGATACCCCAGAGTCAGATACCCCAGAGTCAGATACCCCAGAGCCAGATACCCCAGAGTCAGATACCCCAGAGTCAGATACCCCAGAGCCAGATACCCCAGAGCCAGATACCCCAGAGTCAGATACCCCAGATACCCAGAGTCAGATACCCCAGAGTCAGATACCCCAGAGTGAGATACCCCAGAGTCAGATACCCCAGAGCCAGATACCCCAGAGTCAGATACCCCAGAGTCAGATACCCCAGAGTCAGATACCCCATAGTCAGATACCCCAGATACCCCAGAGTCAGATACCCCAGATACCCCAGAGTCAGATACCCCAGAGCCAGATACCCCAGATACCCCAGAGTCAGATACCCCAGAGTCAGATACCCCAGAGTCAGATACCCCAGAGTCAGATACCCCAGATACCCCAGAGCCAGATACCCCAGAGTCAGATACCCCAGAGTCAGATACCCAAGAGTCAGATACCCCAGAGTCAGATACCCCAGAGTCAGATACCCCAGAGCCAGATACCCCAGAGTCAGATACCCCAGAGTCAGATACCCCAGAGTCAGATACCCCAGAGCCAGATACCCCAGATACCCCAGAGTCAGATACCCCAGAGTCAGATACCCCAGATACCCCAGAGCCAGATACCCCAGATACCCCAGAGTCAGATACCCCAGAGCCAGATACCCCAGATACCCCAGAGTCAGATACCCCAGAGTCAGATACCCCAGAGTCAGATACCCCAGAGCCAGATACCCCAGAGTCAGATACCCCAGATACCCCAGAGTCAGATACCCCAGAGTCAGATACCCCAGAGTCAGATACCCCAGAGTCAGATACCCCAGAGCCAGATACCCCAGATACCCCAGAGTCAGATACCCCAGAGTCAGATACCCCAGATACCCCAGAGCCAGATACCCCAGATACCCCAGAGTCAGATACCCCAGAGCCAGATACCCCAGATACCCCAGAGTCAGATACCCCAGAGCCAGATACCCCAGATACCCCAGAGTCAGATACCCCAGAGCCAGATACCCCAGATACCCCAGGGTCAGATACCCCAGAGTCAGATACCCCAGATACCCCAGAGCCAGATACCCCAGAGTCAGATACCCCAGATACCCCAGAGTTAGATACCCCAGAGTCAGATGCCTCAAAGTCAGAAACCCCAGGGTCAGATACCCCAGAGTCAGATACCCCAGAGTCAGATGCCCCAGATACCCAGAGTCAGATACCCCAGAGCCAGATACCCCAGAGCCAGATACCCCAGAGTCAGATACCCCAGATACCCAGAGTCAGATACCCCAGAGTCAGATACCCCAGAGCCAGATACCCCAGAGTCAGATACCCCAGAGTCAGATACCCCAGAGTCAGATACCCCATAGTCAGATACCCCAGATACCCCAGAGTCAGATACCCCATAGTCAGATACCCCAGATACCCCAGAGTAAGATACCCCAGATACCCCAGAGTCAGATACCCCAGAGTCAGATACCCCAGATACCCCAGAGTCAGATACCCCAGAGTCAGATACCCCAGAGCCAGATACCCCAGAGTCAGATACCCCAGAGTCAGATACCCCAGATACCCCAGAGTCAGATACCCCAGAGTCAGATACCCCAGAGTCAGATACCCCAGAGTCAGATACCCCAGATACCCCAGAGTCAGATACCCCAGATACCCCAGAGTCAGATACCCCAGAGCCAGATACCCCAGATACCCCAGAGTCAGATACCCCAGAGTCAGATACCCCAGAGTCAGATACCCCAGAGTCAGATACCCCAGAGTCAGATACCCCAGATACCCCAGAGCCAGATACCCCAGAGTCAGATACCCCAGAGTCAGATACCCAAGAGTCAGATACCCCAGAGTCAGATACCCCAGAGTCAGATACCCCAGAGCCAGATACCCCAGAGTCAGATACCCCCAGATACCCCAGAGTCAGAAACCCCAGAGCCAGATACCCCAGAGTCAGATACCCCAGAGTCAGATACCCCAGAGTCAGATACCCCAGAGTCAGATACCCCAGATACCCCAGAGTCAGATACCCCAGAGTCAGATACCCCAGAGTCAGATACCCCAGAGCCAGATACCCCAGAGTCAGATACCCCAGAGTCAGATACCCCAGAGCCAGATACCCCAGAGTCAGATACCCCAGAGTCAGATACCCCAGAGTCAGATACCCCAGAGCCAGATACCCCAGAGTCAGATACCCCAGAGTCAGATACCCCAGAGCCAGATACCCCAGAGCCAGATACCCCAGAGTCAGATACCCCAGATACCCAGAGTCAGATACCCCAGAGTCAGATACCCCAGAGCCAGATACCCCAGAGTCAGATACCCCAGAGTCAGATACCCCAGAGTCAGATACCCCATAGTCAGATACCCCAGATACCCCAGAGTCAGATACCCCAGAGTCAGATACCCCAGAGTCAGATACCCCAGAGTCAGATACCCCAGATACCCCAGAGTCAGATACCCCAGAGTCAGATACCCCAGATACCCCAGAGTCAGATACCCCAGAGTCAGATACCCCAGAGTCAGATACCCCAGAGTCAGATACCCCATAGTCAGATACCCCAGATACCCCAGAGTCAGATACCCCAGAGTCAGATACCCCAGATACCCCAGAGTCAGATACCCCAGATACCCCAGAGCCAGATACCCCAGATACCCCAGAGTCAGATACCCCAGAGCCAGATACCCCAGATACCCCAGAGTCAGATACCCCAGAGTCAGATACCCCAGAGTCAGATACCCCAGAGCCAGATACCCCAGAGTCAGATACCCCAGATACCCCAGAGTCAGATACCCCAGAGTCAGATACCCCAGAGTCAGATACCCCAGAGCCAGATACCCCAGATACCCCAGAGTCAGATACCCCAGAGTCAGATACCCCAGATACCCCAGAGCCAGATACCCCAGATACCCCAGAGTCAGATACCCCAGAGCCAGATACCCCAGATACCCCAGAGTCAGATACCCCAGAGCCAGATACCCCAGATACCCCAGAGTCAGATACCCCAGAGCCAGATACCCCAGATACCCCAGGGTCAGATACCCCAGAGTCAGATACCCCAGATACACCAGAGCCAGATACCCCAGAGTCAGATACCCCAGAGTCAGATACCCAAGAGTCAGATACCCCAGAGTCAGATACCCCAGGGTCAGATACCCCAGAGCCAGATACCCCAGATACCCCAGGGTCAGATACCCCAGATACCCCAGAGTCAGATACCCCAGATACCCCAGAGTTAGATACCCCAGAGTCAGATGCCTCAAAGTCAGAAACCCCAGGGTCAGATACCCCAGAGTCAGATACCCCAGAGTCAGATGCCCCAGATACCCAGAGTCAGATACCCCAGAGTCAGATACCCCAGAGTCAGATACCCCAGAGTCAGATACCCCAGAGTCAGATACCCCAGAGTCAGATACCCCAGATACCCCAGAGTCAGATATCCCAGAGTCAGATACCCCAGAGTCAGATACCCCAGAGTCAGATACCCCAGATACCCCAGAGTCAGATACCCCAGAGTCAGATACCCCAGAGTCAGATACCCCAGAGCCAGATACCCCAGAGTCAGATACCCCCAGATACCCCAGAGTCAGAAACCCCAGAGCCAGATACCCCAGAGTCAGATACCCCAGAGTCAGATACCCCAGAGTCAGATACCCCAGAGTCAGATACCCCAGATACCCCAGAGTCAGATACCCCAGAGTCAGATACCCCAGAGTCAGATACCCCAGAGCCAGATACCCCAGAGTCAGATACCCCAGAGTCAGATACCCCAGAGCCAGATACCCCAGAGTCAGATACCCCAGAGTCAGATACCCCAGAGTCAGATACCCCAGAGCCAGATACCCCAGAGTCAGATACCCCAGAGTCAGATACCCCAGAGCCAGATACCCCAGAGCCAGATACCCCAGAGTCAGATACCCCAGATACCCAGAGTCAGATACCCCAGAGTCAGATACCCCAGAGCCAGATACCCCAGAGTCAGATACCCCAGAGTCAGATACCCCAGAGTCAGATACCCCATAGTCAGATACCCCAGATACCCCAGAGTCAGATACCCCAGAGTCAGATACCCCAGAGTCAGATACCCCAGAGTCAGATACCCCAGATACCCCAGAGTCAGATACCCCAGAGTCAGATACCCCAGATACCCCAGAGTCAGATACCCCAGAGTCAGATACCCCAGAGTCAGATACCCCAGAGTCAGATACCCCATAGTCAGATACCCCAGATACCCCAGAGTCAGATACCCCAGAGTCAGATACCCCAGATACCCCAGAGTCAGATACCCCAGATACCCCAGAGCCAGATACCCCAGATACCCCAGAGTCAGATACCCCAGAGCCAGATACCCCAGATACCCCAGAGTCAGATACCCCAGAGTCAGATACCCCAGAGTCAGATACCCCAGAGCCAGATACCCCAGAGTCAGATACCCCAGATACCCCAGAGTCAGATACCCCAGAGTCAGATACCCCAGAGTCAGATACCCCAGAGCCAGATACCCCAGATACCCCAGAGTCAGATACCCCAGAGTCAGATACCCCAGATACCCCAGAGCCAGATACCCCAGATACCCCAGAGTCAGATACCCCAGAGCCAGATACCCCAGATACCCCAGAGTCAGATACCCCAGAGCCAGATACCCCAGATACCCCAGAGTCAGATACCCCAGAGCCAGATACCCCAGATACCCCAGGGTCAGATACCCCAGAGTCAGATACCCCAGATACACCAGAGCCAGATACCCCAGAGTCAGATACCCCAGAGTCAGATACCCAAGAGTCAGATACCCCAGAGTCAGATACCCCAGGGTCAGATACCCCAGAGCCAGATACCCCAGATACCCCAGGGTCAGATACCCCAGATACCCCAGAGTCAGATACCCCAGATACCCCAGAGTTAGATACCCCAGAGTCAGATGCCTCAAAGTCAGAAACCCCAGGGTCAGATACCCCAGAGTCAGATACCCCAGAGTCAGATGCCCCAGATACCCAGAGTCAGATACCCCAGAGTCAGATACCCCAGAGTCAGATACCCCAGAGTCAGATACCCCAGAGTCAGATACCCCAGAGTCAGATACCCCAGATACCCCAGAGTCAGATACCCCAGAGTCAGATACCCCAGAGTCAGATACCCCAGAGTCAGATACCCCAGATACCCCAGAGTCAGATACCCCAGAGTCAGATACCCCAGAGTCAGATACCCCAGAGCCAGATACCCCAGAGTCAAATACCCCAGAGTCAGATACCCCAGAGCCAGATACCCCAGAGTCAGATACCCCAGAGTCAGATACCCCAGAGTCAGATACCCCAGAGCCAGATACCCCAGAGTCAGATACCCCAGAGTCAGATACCCCAGAGCCAGATACCCCAGAGCCAGATACCCCAGAGTCAGATACCCCAGATACCCAGAGTCAGATACCCCAGAGTCAGATACCCCAGAGTGAGATACCCCAGAGTCAGATACCCCAGAGCCAGATACCCCAGAGTCAGATACCCCAGAGTCAGATACCCCAGAGTCAGATACCCCATAGTCAGATACCCCAGATACCCCAGAGTCAGATACCCCAGATACCCCAGAGTCAGATACCCCAGAGCCAGATACCCCAGATACCCCAGAGTCAGATACCCCAGAGTCAGATACCCCAGAGTCAGATACCCCAGAGTCAGATACCCCAGATACCCCAGAGCCAGATACCCCAGAGTCAGATACCCCAGAGTCAGATACCCAAGAGTCAGATACCCCAGAGTCAGATACCCCAGAGTCAGATACCCCAGAGCCAGATACCCCAGAGTCAGATACCCCAGAGTCAGATACCCCAGAGCCAGATACCCCAGATACCCCAGAGTCAGATACCCCAGAGTCAGATACCCCAGATACCCCAGAGCCAGATACCCCAGATACCCCAGAGTCAGATACCCCAGAGCCAGATACCCCAGATACCCCAGAGTCAGATACCCCAGAGTCAGATACCCCAGAGTCAGATACCCCAGAGCCAGATACCCCAGAGTCAGATACCCCAGATACCCCAGAGTCAGATACCCCAGAGTCAGATACCCCAGAGTCAGATACCCCAGAGTCAGATACCCCAGAGCCAGATACCCCAGATACCCCAGAGTCAGATACCCCAGAGTCAGATACCCCAGATACCCCAGAGCCAGATACCCCAGATACCCCAGAGTCAGATACCCCAGAGCCAGATACCCCAGATACCCCAGAGTCAGATACCCCAGAGCCAGATACCCCAGATACCCCAGAGTCAGATACCCCAGAGCCAGATACCCCAGATACCCCAGGGTCAGATACCCCAGAGTCAGATACCCCAGATACCCCAGAGCCAGATACCCCAGAGTCAGATACCCCAGAGTCAGATACCCAAGAGTCAGATACCCCAGAGTCAGATACCCCAGGGTCAGATACCCCAGAGCCAGATACCCCAGATACCCCAGGGTCAGATACCCCAGAGCCAGATACCCCAGATACCCCAGGGTCAGATACCCCAGAGTCAGCTACCCCAGAGTCAGATACCCCAGAGTCAGATACCCCAGATACCCCAGAGTTAGATACCCCAGAGTCAGATGCCTCAAAGTCAGAAACCCCAGGGTCAGATACCCCAGAGTCAGATACCCCAGAGTCAGATACCCCAGATACCCCAGATACCCCAGTGTCAGATACCCCAGAGTCAGATACCCCAGATACCCCAGAGTCAGATACCCCAGATACCCCAGAGTCAGATACCCCATAGTCAGATACACCAGATACCCCAGAGTCAGATTCCCCAGAGTCAGATACCCCAGAGTCAGATACCCCAGATACCCCAGAGTCAGATACCCCAGATACCCCAGATACCCCAGAGTCAGATACCCCAGATACCCCAGATACCCCAGAGTCAGATACCCCATAGTCAGATACCCCAGATACCCCAGAGTCAGATACCCCAGAGTCAGATACCCCAGATGCCCCAGAGTCAGATTCACCATAGTCAGATACCCCAGATACCCCAGAGCCAGATACCCCAGAAACCCCAGTGTCAGATACCCCGGAGTCAGATACCCCAGAGTCAGATACCCCAGATGCCCCAGAGTCAGATACCCCAGGGCCAGATACCCTATGGCCAGATAACCTATGGCCAGATACCCCGGAGTCAGATACCCCAGAGTCAGATACCCCAGCGTCAGATACCCCAGAGTCAGATACCCCAGAGTCAGATACCCCAGAGTCAGATACCCCAGATACCCCAGAGTCAGATACCCCATAGTCAGATACCCCAGAGTCAGATACCCCAGAGTCAGATACCCCAGAGTCAGATACCCCAGATACCCCAGAGTCAGATACCCCAGAGTCAGATACCCCAGAGTCAGATACCCCAGATACCCCAGAGTCAGATACCCCATAGTCAGATACCCCAGAGTCAGATACCCCAGAGTCAGATACCCCAGAGTCAGATACCCCAGATACCCCAGAGTCAGATACCCCAGAGTCAGATACCCCAGAGTCAGATACCCCAGAGTCAGATACCCCAGATACCCCAGAGTCAGATACCCCAGAGTCAGATACCCCAGAGTCAGATACCCCAGAGCCAGATACCCCAGAGTCAGATACCCCAGATACCCCAGAGTCAGATACCCCAGTGTCAGATACCCCAGAGTCAGATACCCCAGAGTCAGATACCCCAGAGTCAGATACCCCAGAGTCAGATACCCCAGATACCCCAGAGTCAGATACCCCATAGTCAGATACCCCAGAGTCAGATACCCCAGAGTCAGATACCCCAGAGTCAGATACCCCAGATACCCCAGAGTCAGATACCCCATAGTCAGATACCCCATAGTCAGATACCCCAGAGTCAGATACCCCAGAGTCAGATACCCCAGATACCCCAGAGTCAGATACCCCAGATACCCCAGAGTCAGATACCCCAGATACCCCAGAGTCAGATACCCCAGAGTCAGATACCCCAGATACCCCAGAGTCAGATACCCCAGATACCCCAGATACCCCAGATACCCCAGAGTCAGATACCCCAGAGTCAGATACCCCAGATACCCCAGAGTCAGATACCCCAGAGTCAGATACCCCAGTGTCATATACCCCAGATACCCTAGAGTCAGATACTCCAGAGTCAGATACCCCAGATACCCCAGAGTCAGATACCCCAGAGTCAGATACCCCAGAGTCAGATACCCCAGAGTCAGATACCCCAGATACCCCAGAGTCAGATACCCCAGAGTCAGATACCCCAGTGTCATATACCCCAGATACCCCAGAGTCAGATACCCCAGAGTCAGATACCCCAGATACCCCAGAGTCAGATACCCCAGAGTCAGATACCCCAGATACCCCAGAGTCAGATACCCCAGAGTCAGATACCCGAGATACCCCAGAGTCAGATACCCCAGAGTCAGATACCCCAGAGTCAGATACCCCAGATACCCCAGAGTCAGATACCCCAGATACCCCAGAGTCAGATACCCCAGAGTCAGATACCCCAGATACTCCAGAGTCAGATACCCCAGAGTCAGATACCCCAGAGTCAGATACCCCAGAGTCAGATACCCCAGAGTCAGATACCCCAGATACCCCAGAGTCAGATACCCCAGATACCCCAGAGTCAGATACCCCAGAGTCAGATACCCCAGAGTCAGATACCCCAGAGTCAGATACCCCAGATACCCCAGAGTCAGATACCCCAGATACCCCAGAGTCAGATACCCCAGATACCCCAGAGTCAGATACCCCAGAGTCAGATACCCCAGATACCCCAGAGTCAGATACCCCAGATACCCCAGAGTCAGATACCCCAGATACCCCAGAGTCAGATACCCCAGATACCCCAGAGTCAGATACCCCAGAGCCAGATGAACTCCTGGATATCATTGTTATTTCTCTGAGTGCAGTTTGAGGAAAGCTGTAACTAGCATCAACGCAATTTCTAATTGGTGTTAGCACAATTCCTGGAAGTCTATGGTATCTACTAGCATGCTAGATAAAGGCCAAAATACCCCCACTACTCGTCTCTATACAGAGACCCCCGGCCAGGTTATCATCCATCACTAGGCTGTAAAACCATTTAGTCACGGCTCAGTGGGAAAGCTCTCCCTGAATACCAATAAATTCCCATTTAAATTTAAAAGCCCTAGCAATAAGTATACCACTAATGTATTGGAACGTGTTTTTACAGCCTGCGTGTGCGCTGTGTCTCAACAACATTGTGTTAAACAGGTTTCATTAAGACAGCTGAAAGCTCCTGGAAACTGGGGACACCGAATACACAGTGGGTCTTACCAGAGTCATACAGGGTCAATATGTACTGGTTCTTACCAGAGTCATACAGGGTCAATATGTACTGGCTCTTACCAGAGTCATACAGGGTCAATATGTACTGGTTCTTACCAGAGTCATACAGGGTCAATATGTACTGGGTCTTACCAGAGTCATACAGGGTCAATATGTACTGGGTCTTACCAGAGTCATACAGGGTCAATATGTACTGGTTCTTACCAGAGTCATACAGGGTCAATATGTACTGGTTCTTACCAGAGTCATACAGGGTCAATATGTACTGGGTCTTACCAGAGTCATACAGGGTCAATATGTACTGGTTCTTACCAGAGTCATACAGGGGCAATATGTACTGGGTCTTACCAGAGTCATACAGAGTCAATATGTACTAGAAGAACCAGTATATATTGATACTTTATGACTCTGGTAAGACCCAGTACATTGTGATCCTGTATGAATGTAGAATGCGTTGATCTGAAACAGCCACTCTGTAGCGTAATCTCTCATTTCTGCCCATTTCTGCCCCCCCCCCCCACACACACACTTACACTGGCCTACAATTGATTAGCTTTCCAGAATACGCAAGGTCAACACTCTGAAATCACGTTTCTGATTAAAACAGAGAACGCTTTGCCAAAGCACTAAAGACACCAAAGGCAATATGACGGCTACATCTCCATGAGGTTAAAAGATTGTGAGGAAATCAATGTAATATTTCAGCTCAGAAACCCTCTCATTTCCCCTCCCTGTAACACAGACAGCACCTCTGTCCTCTCCTGTCTGTAATTCACAGTCTGCCCAGCGTGGTGTGATGGTGACAGGCCGAGTGGTGTAACAGGGGCGATAGTGACCATTATAACCGTCAGGGTCTCCTTATCTATAACATACCATAATATCGTACTCGCACTGTGCGTCCCATATGGCTCCCTAGTCCATATATAGTGCACTACATTTGACAAGGGCCGTGGCACCCTAGTCCCTATATAGTGCACTACTTTGGACCAGGGCCGTGGCACCCTAGTCCCTATATAGTGCACTACTTTAGACCAGGACCGTGGCACCCTAGTCCCTATATAGTGCACTACTTTGGACCAGGACCGTGGCACCCTAGTCCCTATATAGTGCACTACTTTGGACCAGGACCGTGGCACCCTAGTCCCTATATATACTACTTTGGACCAGGGCCCATAGGGAGCCACATGGGACGCAGGCCCAGTGGAAATCAATCTGTGACGCCCAGCCTTCACACAATAACAATGGAAATTAAATCACAAATGAAATGACCCCGTGATGGAAAGAGAGCATTTTGAAAATGTTAAATCAACCTTTGATGTTCAAAGTGCCCCCGGGCTGGCTCCTACGATGACGGTTTTACTAGGATGTTAGATTAAATCGTTACTGTACAACAATTCAATTCTCATGGTTTTGAATGCATTGGTGAATCTGCTGAAATTTGGTGCCTCTATGGCGTTTCTGGCTGATGTTTGAGGGCCTTATTTCTGAACAATGTATTTATTTCATATGTTTGTGTTTTCCTAAATGTGCTTTACATATACAGTTTAATTGATGTGTATATAGATATGTATAGTGTAATTGATATATATAGTGTAATTGATGTGTATATAGATATGTATAGTGTAATTGATATGTATAGTGTAATTTATATGTATAGTGTAATTGATGTGTCTATAGATATGTATAGTGTAATTGATGTGTATAGTGTAATTGATATGTATAGTGTAATTGATATGTATAGTGTAATTGATATGTATAGTGTAATTGATGTGTATATAGATATGTATAATGTAATTGATATGTATAGTGTAATTGATGTGTATATAGATATGTATAGTGTAATTGATGTGTTTATAGATATGTATAGTGTAATTGATATGTATAGTGTAATTGATGTGTATATAGATGTGTGTAGTGTAATTGATATGTATAGTGTAATTGATATGTATAGTGTAATTGATGTGTATAGTGTAATTGATATGTATAGTGTAATTGATTTGTATATAGATATGTATAGTGTAATTGATATGTATATAGATATGTATAGTGTAATTGATATGTATAGTGTAATTGATGTGTATATAGATATGTATAGTGTAATTGATGTGTTTATAGATATGTATAGTGTAATTGATGTGTATAGTGTAATTGATATGTATATAGATATGTATAGTGTAATTGATATGTATAGTGTAATTGATATGTATAGTGTAATTGATGTGTCTATAGATATGTATAGTGTAATTGATGTGTATATAGATATGTATAATGTAATTGATATGTATAGTGTAATTGATGTGTATATAGATGTGTGTAGTGTAATTGATATGTATAGTGTAATTGATATGTATAGTGTAATTGATGTGTATAGTGTAATTGATATGTATAGTGTAATTGATTTGTATATAGATATGTATAGTGTAATTGATATGTATATAGATATGTATAGTGTAATTGATATGTATAGTGTAATTGATGTGTATATAGATATGTATAGTGTAATTGATGTGTTTATAGATATGTATAGTGTAATTGATGTGTATAGTGTAATTGATATGTATATAGATATGTATAGTGTAATTGATATGTATAGTGTAATTGATATGTATAGTGTAATTGATGTGTCTATAGATATGTATAGTGTAATTGATATGTATAGTGTAATTGATATGTATATAGATGTGTATAGTGTAATTGATGTGTATGTAGATATGTATAATGTAATTGATATGTATAGTGTAATTGATATGTATATAGATGTGTATAGTGTAATTGATTTGTATATAGATATGTATAGTGTAATTGGTGTGTATGTAGATATGTATAGTGTAATTGATGTGTTTATAGATATGTATAGTGTAATTGATGTGTATAGTGTAATTGATGTGTATATAGATATGTATAGTGTAATTGATATGTATAGTGTAATTGATGTGTTTATAGATATGTATAGTGTAATTGATATGTATAGTGTAATTGATGTGTATATAGATGTGTATAGTGTAATTGATGTGTATATAGATATGTATAGTGTAATTGATATGTATAGTGTAATTGATGTGTATATAGATGTGTATAGTGTAATTGATGTGTATATAGATATGTATAGTGTAATTGATGTGTATATAGATATGTATAGTGTAATTGATGTGTATATAGATATGTATAGTGTAATTGATATGTATAGTGTAATTGATGTGTTTATAGATATGTATAGTGTAATTGATATGTATAGTGTAATTGATGTGTTTATAGATATGTATAGTGTAATTGATGTGTATATAGATATGTATAGTGTAATTGATGTGTATATAGATATGTATAGTGTAATTGATATATATAGTGTAATTGATGTGTATATAGATATGTATAGTGTAATTGATATGTATAGTGTAATTGATGTGTATATAGATGTGTATAGTGTAATTGATGTGTATATAGATATGTATAGTGTAATTGATGTGTATATAGATATGTATAGTGTAATTGATGTGTATATAGATATGTATAGTGTAATTGATGTGTATATAGATATGTATAGTGTAATTGATATGTATAGTGTAATTGATGTGTATATAGATATGTATAGTGTAATTGATATGTATAGTGTAATTGATGTGTATATAGATGTGTATAGTGTAATTGATGTGTTTATAGATATGTATAGTGCAATTGATGTGTATATAGATATGTATAGTGTAATTGATATGTATAGTGTAATTGATGTGTATATAGATGTGTATAGTGTAATTGATGTGTATATAGATATGTATAGTGTAATTGATGTGTATATAGATACGTATAGTGTAATTGATGTGTTTATAGATATGTATAGTGTAATTGATATGTATAGTGTAATTGATGTGTATATAGATATGTATAGTGTAATTGATATGTATAGTGTAATTGATGTGTATATAGATATGTATAGTGTAATTGATATGTATATTGTAATTGATGTGTATATAGATGTGTATAGTGTAATTGATGTGTATATAGATATGTATAGTGTAATTGATGTGTATATAGATATGTATAGTGTAATTGATATGTATAGTGTAATTGATGTGTATATAGATATGTATAGTGTAATTGATGTGTATAGTGTAATTGATGTGTATATAGATGTGTATAGTGTAATTGATGTGTATATAGATATGTATAGTGTAATTGATGTGTATATAGATATGTATAGTGTAATTGATATGTATAGTGTAATTGATGCGTATATAGATATTTATAGTGTAATTGATGTGTATATAGATGTGTATAGTGTAATTGATGTGTATATAGATATGTATAGTGTAATTGATATGTATAGTGTAATTGATGTGTATAGTGTAATTGATGTGTATATAGATGTGTATAGTGTAATTGATGCGTATATAGATATTTATAGTGTAATTGGTGTGTATATAGATATGTATAGTGTAATTGATGTGTATAGTGTAATTGATGTGTATAGTGTAATTGATATTTATAGTGTAATTGATGTGTATATAGATATGTATAGTGTAATTGATGTGTATATAGATATGTATAGTGTAATTGATGTGTATATAGATATGTATAGTGTAATTGATGTGTATAGTGTAATTGATATGTATAGTGTAATTGATGTGTATATAGATATGTATAGTGTAATTGATATGTATATAGATATGTATAGTGTAATTGATATGTATAGTGTAATTGATATGTATAGTGTAATTGATGTGTATAGTGTAATTGATATGTATATAGATATGTATAGTGTAATTGATATGTATAGTGTAATTTATATGTATAGTGTAATTGATGTGTCTATAGATATGTATAGTGTAATTGATGTTTATAGATATGTATAGTGTAATTGATGTGTATATAGATATGTATAATGTAATTGATATGTATAGTGTAATTGATGTGTATATAGATATGTATAGTGTAATTGATGTGTTTATAGATATGTATAGTGTAATTGATATGTATAGTGTAATTGATGTGTATATAGATGTGTATAGTGTAATTGATTTGTATATAGATATGTATAGTGTAATTGGTGTGTATGTAGATATGTATAGTGTAATTGATGTGTATATAGATATGTATAGTGTAATTGATATGTATAGTGTAATTGATGTGTTTATAGATATGTATAGTGTAATTGATATGTATAGTGTAATTGATGTGTATAGTGTAATTGATGTGTATAGTGTAATTGATATGTATAGTGTAATTGATATGTATAGTGTAATTGATGTGTATAGTGTAATTGATATGTATAGTGTAATTGATTTGTATATAGATATGTATAGTGTAATTGATATGTATATAGATATGTATAGTGTAATTGATGTGTATAGTGTAATTTATATGTATAGTGTAATTGATATGTATAGTGTAATTGATATGTATATAGATATGTATAGTGTAATTGATATGTATAGTGTAATTGATGTGTTTATAGATATGTATAGTGTAATTGATGTGTATATAGATATGTATAGTGTAATTGATGTGTATATAGATATGTATAGTGTAATTGATATATATAGTGTAATTGATGTGTATATAGATATGTATAGTGTAATTGATATGTATAGTGTAATTGATGTGTATATAGATGTGTATAGTGTAATTGATGTGTATATAGATATGTATAGTGTAATTGATGTGTATATAGATATGTATAGTGTAATTGATGTGTATATAGATATGTATAGTGTAATTGATGTGTATATAGATATGTATAGTGTAATTGATATGTATAGTGTAATTGATGTGTATATAGATATGTATAGTGTAATTGATATGTATAGTGTAATTGATGTGTATATAGATGTGTATAGTGTAATTGATGTGTTTATAGATATGTATAGTGCAATTGATGTGTATATAGATATGTATAGTGTAATTGATATGTATAGTGTAATTGATGTGTATATAGATGTGTATAGTGTAATTGATGTGTATATAGATATGTATAGTGTAATTGATGTGTATATAGATACGTATAGTGTAATTGATGTGTTTATAGATATGTATAGTGTAATTGATATGTATAGTGTAATTGATGTGTATATAGATATGTATAGTGTAATTGATATGTATAGTGTAATTGATGTGTATATAGATATGTATAGTGTAATTGATATGTATATTGTAATTGATGTGTATATAGATGTGTATAGTGTAATTGATGTGTATATAGATATGTATAGTGTAATTGATGTGTATATAGATATGTATAGTGTAATTGATATGTATAGTGTAATTGATGTGTATATAGATATGTATAGTGTAATTGATGTGTATAGTGTAATTGATGTGTATATAGATGTGTATAGTGTAATTGATGTGTATATAGATATGTATAGTGTAATTGATGTGTATATAGATATGTATAGTGTAATTGATATGTATAGTGTAATTGATGCGTATATAGATATTTATAGTGTAATTGATGTGTATATAGATGTGTATAGTGTAATTGATGTGTATATAGATATGTATAGTGTAATTGATATGTATAGTGTAATTGATGTGTATAGTGTAATTGATGTGTATATAGATGTGTATAGTGTAATTGATGCGTATATAGATATTTATAGTGTAATTGGTGTGTATATAGATATGTATAGTGTAATTGATGTGTATAGTGTAATTGATGTGTATAGTGTAATTGATATTTATAGTGTAATTGATGTGTATATAGATATGTATAGTGTAATTGATGTGTATATAGATATGTATAGTGTAATTGATGTGTATATAGATATGTATAGTGTAATTGATGTGTATAGTGTAATTGATATGTATAGTGTAATTGATGTGTATATAGATATGTATAGTGTAATTGATATGTATATAGATATGTATAGTGTAATTGATATGTATAGTGTAATTGATATGTATAGTGTAATTGATGTGTATAGTGTAATTGATATGTATATAGATATGTATAGTGTAATTGATATGTATAGTGTAATTTATATGTATAGTGTAATTGATGTGTCTATAGATATGTATAGTGTAATTGATGTTTATAGATATGTATAGTGTAATTGATGTGTATATAGATATGTATAATGTAATTGATATGTATAGTGTAATTGATGTGTATATAGATATGTATAGTGTAATTGATGTGTTTATAGATATGTATAGTGTAATTGATATGTATAGTGTAATTGATGTGTATATAGATGTGTATAGTGTAATTGATTTGTATATAGATATGTATAGTGTAATTGGTGTGTATGTAGATATGTATAGTGTAATTGATGTGTATATAGATATGTATAGTGTAATTGATATGTATAGTGTAATTGATGTGTTTATAGATATGTATAGTGTAATTGATATGTATAGTGTAATTGATGTGTATAGTGTAATTGATGTGTATAGTGTAATTGATATGTATAGTGTAATTGATATGTATAGTGTAATTGATGTGTATAGTGTAATTGATATGTATAGTGTAATTGATTTGTATATAGATATGTATAGTGTAATTGATATGTATATAGATATGTATAGTGTAATTGATGTGTATAGTGTAATTTATATGTATAGTGTAATTGATATGTATAGTGTAATTGATATGTATATAGATATGTATAGTGTAATTGATATGTATAGTGTAATTGATGTTTCTATAGATATGTATAGTGTAATTGATATGTATAGTGTAATTGATATGTATATAGATGTGTATAGTGTAATTGATGTGTATGTAGATATGTATAATGTAATTGATATGTATAGTGTAATTGATATGTATATAGATGTGTATAGTGTAATTGATTTGTATATAGATATGTATAGTGTAATTGGTGTGTATGTAGATATGTATAGTGTAATTGATGTGTATATAGATATGTATAGTGTAATTGAT
The DNA here is from genome assembly GCF_021184085.1 of Oncorhynchus gorbuscha. Classification (NCBI taxonomy): domain Eukaryota; kingdom Metazoa; phylum Chordata; class Actinopteri; order Salmoniformes; family Salmonidae; genus Oncorhynchus; species Oncorhynchus gorbuscha. The sequence continues at coordinate 2,026,292 of NC_060178.1, read as the reverse complement.
ATGTATAGTGTAATTGATGTGTTTATAGATATGTATAGTGTAATTGATATGTATAGTGTAATTGATGTGTATATAGATGTGTATAGTGTAATTGATGTGTATATAGATATGTATAGTGTAATTGATGTGTTTATAGATATGTATAGTGTAATTGATGTGTATATAGATATGTATAGTGTAATTGATATGTATAGTGTAATTGATGTGTATATAGATGTGTATAGTGTAATTGATGTGTATATAGATATGTATAGTGTAATTGATATGTATATTGTAATTGATGTGTATATAGATGTGTATAGTGTAATTGATGTGTATATAGATATGTATAGTGTAATTGATGTGTATATAGATATGTATAGTGTAATTGATATGTATAGTGTAATTGATGTGTATATAGATATGTATAGTGTAATTGATGTGTATATAGATATGTATAGTGTAATTGATGTGTATATAGATATGTATAGTGTAATTGATGTGTATATAGATATGTATAGTGTAATTGATATGTATAGTGTAATTGATGTGTATATAGATATGTACAGTGTAATTGATATGTATAGTGTAATTGATGCGTATATAGATATTTATAGTGTAATTGATGTGTATATAGATGTGTATAGTGTAATTGATGTGTATATAGATATGTATAGTGTAATTGATATGTATAGTGTAATTGATGTGTATAGTGTAATTGATGTGTATATAGATGTGTATAGTGTAATTGATGTGTATATAGATATGTATTGTGTAATTGATGTGTATATAGATATGTATAGTGTAATTGATATGTATATTGTAATTGATGTGTATATAGATGTGTATAGTGTAATTGATGTGTATATAGATATGTATAGTGTAATTGATGTGTATATAGATATGTATAGTGTAATTGATATGTATAGTGTAATTGATGTGTATATAGATATGTATAGTGTAATTGATGTGTATATAGATATGTATAGTGTAATTGATGTGTATATAGATATGTATAGTGTAATTGATGTGTATATAGATATGTATAGTGTAATTGATATGTATAGTGTAATTGATGTGTATATAGATATGTACAGTGTAATTGATATGTATAGTGTAATTGATGCGTATATAGATATTTATAGTGTAATTGATGTGTATATAGATGTGTATAGTGTAATTGATGTGTATATAGATATGTATAGTGTAATTGATATGTATAGTGTAATTGATGTGTATAGTGTAATTGATGTGTATATAGATGTGTATAGTGTAATTGATGTGTATATAGATATGTATAGTGTAATTGATGTGTATATAGATATGTATAGTGTAATTGATATGTATAGTGTAATTGATGCGTATATAGATATTTATAGTGTAATTGATGTGTATATAGATATGTATAGTGTAATTGATGTGTATAGTGTAATTGATGTGTATAGTGTAATTGATATTTATAGTGTAATTGATGTGTATATAGATATGTATAGTGTAATTGATGTGTATATAGATATGTATAGTGTAATTGATGTGTATATAGATATGTATAGTGTAATTGATGTGTATAGTGTAATTGATATGTATAGTGTAATTGATGTGTATATAGATATCTATAGTGTAATTGATATGTATAGTGTAATTGATGTGTATATAGATATGTATAGTGTAATTGATATGTATATAGATATGTATAGTGTAATTGATATGTATAGTGTAATTGATGTGTATAGTGTAATTGATGTGTATAGTGTAATTGATATGTATATAGATATGTATAGTGTAATTGATGTGTATATAGATGTGTATAGTGTAATTGATGTGTATATAGATATGTATAGTGTAATTGATATGTATAGTGTAATTGACGTGTATATAGATGTGTATAGTGTAATTGATGTGTATAAAGATATGTATAGTGTAATTGATGTGTTTATAGATGTGTATAGTGTAATTGATGTGTATATAGATGTGTATAGTGTAATTGATGTGTATATAGATATGTATAGTGTAATTTATATGTATAGTGTAATTGATGTGTTTATAGATATGTATAGTGTAATTGATGTGTATAGTGTAATTGATATGTATAGTGTAATTGATGTGTATATAGATATGTATAGTGTAATTGATATGTATATAGATATGTATAGTGTAATTGATGTGTTTATAGATATGTATAGTGTAATTGATATGTATAGTGTAATTGATGTGTTGGAGCGAGTGGTCGCATCGGCACTTCGCTCCCGCGGGTAGTATAACTTTTTCATTACATTTCATTATATTTCATTATAGCACAACGGTTTGATTTGTCTAATCTTAGCAATTTCTTCTCAGCTAGCTACATAGCCGTCTTTGTATCAAAGATATTTGCGTAATTATCGTATTTTGCCGTCCTAACGTAGTCTTCACTAGCCAGCTAGCCAGCTAGCTAACGTCCACTGATTAGCTGCACTGGGAAAACTATTACACTCAACTGAACGACTTGATTAGTGTAGTGTTAGCTAGCTACATAGCTGTCTTTGCTGTCTTCGTATCTTCGTATCCAAGATAATTGTGTTGTTTAGGTTTAGAGTGTGTAGTCTTAGAGTGATTATCTTAATTTACCGAGTTTAGCTAGCCAGCTATTTGTCGTCCTTAACGTAGGAGACTCTGCTAGCTAGCCAACGCTAGCCAACGTCTTCTGAATAGAACCCAACAACCCGGTCGCATTCACAGGTAGTATCACATTTTCACTTCATTTCATTACAGTACAACGGTTTGATTTGTTTGATCGTAGCTAGCTACATAGCTAGCTACATAGCCGTCTTTGTATCAAAGATAATTGTGTAGTCTAGAGCGATTTTCTAGGTTAGCTAGCCAGCCATTGTCGTTCTTTTAACGCAATGTAACGTAAACAACACTGCTAGCTAGCCAGCTAGCCCCCGAATAGCAACACTGCAGAAACTATTACACTCAACGGAACAACTTGATCAGTGTAGTGTCAACAACGCACCCACTGCCAGCTAGCCTACTTCAGCAGTACTGTATCATTTTAATCATTTTAGTCAATAAGATTCTTGCTGCGTAGCTTAACTTTCTGAACATTCGAGACGTGTAGTCCACTTGTCATTCCAATCTCCTTTGCATTAGCGTAGCCTCTTCTGTAGCCTGTCAACTATGTGTCTGTTTATCCCTGTTCTCTCCTCTCTGCACAGACCATACAAACGCTCCACACCGCGTGGCCGCGGCCACCCTACTCTGGTGGTCCCAGCGCGCACGACCCACGTGGAGTTCCAGGTCTCCGGTAGCCTCTGGAACTGCCAATCTGCGGTCAACAAGGCAGAGTTCATCTCAGCCTATGCCTCCCTCCAGTCCCTCGACTTCTTGGCACTGACGGAAACATGGATCACCACAGACAACACTGCTACTCCTACTGCTCTCTCTTCGTCCGCCCACGTGTTCTCGCACACCCCGAGAGCTTCTGGCCAGCAGGGTAGTGGCACCGGGATCCTCATCTCTCCCAAGTGGTCATTCTCTCTTTCTCCCCTTACCCATCTGTCTATCGCCTCCTTTGAATTCCATGCTGTCACAGTTACCAGCCCTTTCAAGCTTAACATCCTTATCATTTATCGCCCTCCAGGTTCCCTCGGAGACTTCATCAATGAGCTTGATGCCTTGATAAGCTCCTTTCCTGAGGACGGCTCACCTCTCACAGTTCTGGGCGACTTTAACCTCCCCACGTCTACCTTTGACTCTTTCCTCTCTGCCTCCTTCTTTCCACTCCTCTCCTCTTTTGACCTCACCCTCTCACCTTCCCCCCATACTCACAAGGCAGGCAATACGCTCGACCTCATCTTTACTAGATGCTGTTCTTCCACTAACCTCATTGCAACTCCCTCCAAGTCTCCGACCACTACCTTGTATCCTTTTCCCTCTCGCTCTCATCCAACACCTCCCACACTGCCCCTACTCGGATGGTATCGCGCCGTCCCAACCTTCGCTCTCTCTCCCCCGCTACTCTCTCCTCTTCCATCCTATCATCTCTTCCCTCCGCTCAAACCTTCTCCAACCTATCTCCTGATTCTGCCTCCTCAACCCTCCTCTCCTCCCTCTCTGCATCCTTTGACTCTCTATGTCCCCTATCCTCCAGGCCGGCTCGGTCCTCCCCTCCCGCTCCGTGGCTCGATGACTCATTGCGAGCTCACAGAACAGGGCTCCGGGCAGCCGAGCGGAAATGGAGGAAAACTCGCCTCCCTGCGGACCTGGCATCCTTTCACTCCCTCCTCTCTACATTTTCCTCCTCTGTCTCTGCTGCTAAAGCCACTTTCTACCACGCTAAATTCCAAGCATCTGCCTCTAACCCTAGGAAGCTCTTTGCCACCTTCTCCTCCCTCCTGAATCCTCCCCCCCCTCCCTCTCTGCAGATGACTTCGTCAACCATTTTGAAAATAAGGTCGACGACATCCGATCCTCATTTGCTAAGTCAAACGACACCGCTGGTTCTGCTCACACTGCCCTACCCTGTGCTCTGACCTCTTTCTCCCCTCTCTCTCCAGATGAAATCTCGCGTCTTGTGACGGCCGGCCGCCCAACAACCTGCCCGCTTGACCCTATCCCCTCCTCTCTTCTCCAGACCATTTCCGGAGACCTTCTCCCTTACCTCACCTCGCTCATCAACTCATCCCTGACCGCTGGCTACGTCCCTTCCGTCTTCAAGAGAGCGAGAGTTGCACCCCTTCTGAAAAAACCTACACTCGATCCCTCCGATGTCAACAATTACAGACCAGTATCCCTTCTTTCTTTTCTCTCCAAAACTCTTGAACGTGCCGTCCTTGGCCAGCTCTCCCGCTATCTCTCTCTGAATGACCTTCTTGATCCAAATCAGTCAGGTTTCAAGACTAGTCATTCAACTGAGACTGCTCTCCTCTGTATCACGGAGGCGCTCCGCACTGCTAAAGCTAACTCTCTCTCCTCTGCTCTCATCCTTCTAGATCTATCGGCTGCCTTCGATACTGTGAACCATCAGATCCTCCTCTCCACCCTCTCCGAGTTGGGCATTTCCGGCGTGGCCCACGCTTGGATTGCGTCCTACCTGACAGGCCGCTCCTACCAGGTGGCGTGGCGAGAATCTGTCTCCACACCACTCGCTCTCACCACTGGTGTCCCCCAGGGCTCTGTTCTTGGCCCTCTCCTATTCTCGCTATACACCAAGTCACTTGGCTCTGTCATAACCTCACATGGTCTCTCCTATCATTGCTATGCAGACGACACACAATTAATCTTCTCCTTTCCCCCTTCTGACGACCAGGTGGCGAATCGCATCTCTGCATGTCTGGCAGACATATCAGTGTGGATGACGGATCACCACCTCAAGCTGAACCTCGGCAAGACGGAGCTGCTCTTCCTCCCGGGGAAGGACTGCCCGTTCCATGATCTCGCCATCACGGTTGACAACTCCATTGTGTCCTCCTCCCAGAGCGCCAAGAACCTTGGCGTGATCCTGGACAACACCCTGTCGTTCTCAACCAACATCAATGCGGTGGCCCGTTCCTGTAGGTTCATGCTCTACAACATCCGCAGAGTACGACCCTGCCTCACACAGGAAGCGGCGCAGGTCCTAATCCAGGCACTTGTCATCTCCCGTCTGGATTACTGCAACTCGCTGTTGGCTGGGCTCCCTGCCTGTGCCATTAAACCCCTTCAACTCATCCAGAACGCCGCAGCCCGTCTGGTGTTCAACCTTCCCAAGTTCTCTCACGTCACCCCGCTCCTCCGCTCTCTCCACTGGCTTCCAGTTGAAGCTCGCATCCGCTACAAGACCATGGTGCTTGCCTACGGAGCTGTGAGGGGAACGGCACCTCAGTACCTCCAGGCTCTGATCAGGTCCTACACCCAAACAAGGGCACTGCGTTCATCCACCTCTGGCCTGCTCGCCTCCCTACCACTGAGGAAGTACAGCTCCCGCTCAGCCCAGTCAAAACTGTTCGCTGCGCTGGCCCCCCAATGGTGGAACAAACTCCCTCACGACGCCAGGACAGCGGAGTCAATCACCACCTTCCGGAGACACCTGAAACCCCACCTCTTTAAGGAATACCTAGGATAGGATAAGTAATCCCTCTCACCCCCCCCCCTTTAAGATTTAGATGCACTATTGTAAAGTGACTGTTCAACTGGATGTCATAAGGTGAATGCACCAATTTGTAAGTCGCTCTGGATAAGAGCGTCTGCTAAATGACTTAAATGTAATGTAAATGTGATGTGTATATAGATATGTATAGTGTAATTGATATGTATATAGATATGTATAGTGTAATTGATGTGTATATAGATATGTATAGTGTAATTGATATGTATAGTGTAATTGATGTGTATAGTGTAATTGATATGTATAGTGTAATTGATGTGTATAGTGTAATTGATGTGTATATATATGTGTATAGTGATCATTCCAAGCATCTGCCTCTATAGTGATCATATAGTATAGTGTATAGTGATCATTTGAACATCTTGGTCATGTTCTGTTATAATCTCTACCCGGCACAGCCAGAAGAGGACTGGCCACCCCACATAGCCCGGTTCCTCTCTAGGTTTCTTCCTAGGTTTTGGCCTTTCTAGGGAGTTTTTCCTAGCCACCGTGCTTTTACACCTGCATTGTTTGCTGTTTGGGGTTTTAGGCTGGGTTTCTGTACAGCACTTTGAGATATCAGCTGATGTACGAAGGGCTATATAAATACATTTGATTTGATTTGATTTGATTTAGTGTAATTGATGTGTATAGTGTAATTGATATGTATAGTGTAATTGATGTGTATATAGATATGTATAGTGTAATTGATGTGTATATAGATGTGTATAGTGTAATTAATGTGTATAGTGTAATTGATGTGTATATAGATATGTATAGTGTAATTGATGTGTATATAGATATGTATAGTGTAATTGATGTGTTTATAGATATGTATAGTGTAATTGATGTGTATAGTGTAATTGATATGTATATAGATATGTATAGTGTAATTGATATGTATAGTGTAATTGATGTGTATATAGATATGTATAGTGTAATTGATATGTATAGTGTAATTGATGTGTATATAGATGTGTATAGTGTAATTGATATGTATAGTGTAATTGATGTGTATATAGATATGTATAGTGTAATTGATATGTATAGTGTAATTGATGTGTATATAGATATGTATAGTGTAATTGATGTGTATATAGATATGTATAGTGTAATTGATGTATATATAGATATGTATAGTGTAATTGAAAAGCGTCTGCTAAATGGCATATATTATTATTATTATTATGATGTGTATAGTGTAATTGATGTGTATATAGATGTGTATAGTGTAATTGATGTGTATAGTGTAATTGATATGTATAGTGTAATTGATATGTATAGTGTAATTGATATGTATAGTGTAATTGATGTGTATATAGATATGTATAGTGTAATTGATATGTATAGTGTAATTGATGTGTATATAGATGTGTATAGTGTAATTGATGTGTTTATAGATATGTATAGTGTAATTGATGTGTATATAGATATGTATAGTGTAATTGATGTGTATAGTGTAATTGATGTGTATATAGATATGTATAGTGTAATTGATATGTATAGTGTAATTGATATGTATATAGATATGTATAGTGTAATTGATGTATATATAGATATGTATAGTGTAATTGATGTGTATAGTGTAATTGATGTGTATATAGATAGGTATAGTGTAATTGATGTATATATAGATATGTATAGTGTAATTGATGTGTATAGTGTAATTGATGTGTATATAGATGTGTATAGTGTAATTGATGTGTATAAAGATATGTATAGTGTAATTGATGTGTTTATAGATATGTATAGTGTAATTGATGTGTATATAGATATGTATAGTGTAATTGATGTGTATATAGATATGTATAGTGTAATTGATATGTATAGTGTAATTGACATGTATATATATATGTATAGTGTAATTGATATGTATGTAGATATGTATAGTGTAATTGATATGTATAGTGTAACTGATGTGTCTATAGATATGTATAGTGTAATTGATGTGTTTATAGATATGTATAGTGTAATTGATATGTATAGTGTAATTCATGTGTATATAGATGTGTATAGTGTAATTGATGTGTATATAGATATGTATAGTGTAATTGATATGTATAGTGTAATTGATATGTATAGTATAATTGATATGTATAGTGTAATTGATGTGTATATAGATATGTATAGTGTAATTGATATGTATAGTGTAATTGATGTGTATATAGATGTGTATAGTGTAATTGATGTGTATATAGATATGTATAGTGTAATTGATATGTATAGTGTAATTGATGTGTATATAGATGTGTATAGTGTAATTGATGTGTATATAGATATGTATAGTGTAATTGATGTGTATATAGATGTGTATAGTGTAATTGATGTGTATATAGATATGTATAGTGTAATTGATATGTATAGTGTAATTGATATGTATATAGATATGTATAGTGTAATTGATATGTATAGTGTAATTGATATGTATATAGATGTGTATAGTGTAATAGATATGTATAGTGTAATTGATGTGTATATAGATATGTATAGTGTAATTGATGTGTATATAGATGTGTATAGTGTAATTGATGTGTATAGTGTAATTGATGTGTATATAGATATGTATAGTGTAATTGATATGTATAGTGTAATTGATGTGTATAGTGTAATTGATGTGTATAGTGTAATTGATATGTATAGTGTAATTGATGTGTATATAGATATGTATAGTGTAATTGATATGTATAGTGTAATTGATGTGTATAGTGTAATTGATATGTATAGTGTAATTGATATGTATAGTGTAATTGATATGTATAGTGTAATTGATGTGTATATAGATATGTATAGCGTAATTGATATGTTTTGTGTAATTGATGTGTATATAGATATGTATAGTGTAATTGATGTGTATAGTGTAATTGATATGTATAGTGTAATTGATGTGTATATAGATATGTATAGTGTAATTGATGTGTATATAGATATGTATGGTGTAATTGATATGAAAAGTGTAATTGATATGTATATAGATATGTATAGTGTAATTGATATGTATAGTGTAATTGATGTGTATATAGATATGTATAGTGTAATTGATGTGTATATAGATATGTATAGTGTAATTGATGTGTATATAGATGTGTATAGTGTAATTGATGTGTATATAGATGTGTGTATAGTGTAATTGATGTGTATATAGATATGTATAGTGTAATTGATATGTATAGTGTAATTGATGTGTATATAGATATGTATAGTGTAATTGATGTGTATAAAGATATGTATAGTGTAATTGATATGTATAGTGTAATTGATGTGTATATAGAGGTGTATAGTGTAATTGATGTGTATATAGATGTGTATAGTGTAATTGATGTGTATAGTGTAATTGATATGTATAGTGTAATTGATGTGTATATAGATATGTATAGTGTAATTGATATGTATAGTGTAATTGATATGTATAGTGTAATTGATATGTATATAGATATGTATAGTGTAATTGATATGTATAGTGTAATTGATATGTATATAGATGTGTATAGTGTAATAGATATGTATAGTGTAATTGATGTGTATATAGATATGTATAGTGTAATTGATGTGTATATAGATGTGTATAGTGTAATTGATGTGTATAGTGTAATTGATGTGTATATAGATATGTATAGTGTAATTGATATGTATAGTGTAATTGATGTGTATAGTGTAATTGATGTGTATAGTGTAATTGATGTGTATAGTGTAATTGATATGTATAGTGTAATTGATGTGTATATAGATATGTATAGTGTAATTGATATGTATAGTGTAATTGATGTGTATAGTGTAATTGATATGTATAGTGTAATTGATATGTATAGTGTAATTGATATGTATAGTGTAATTGATGTGTATATAGATATGTATAGCGTAATTGATATGTTTTGTGTAATTGATGTGTATATAGATATGTATAGTGTAATTGATGTGTATAGTGTAATTGATATGTATAGTGTAATTGATGTGTATATAGATATGTATAGTGTAATTGATGTGTATATAGATATGTATGGTGTAATTGATATGAAAAGTGTAATTGATATGTATATAGATATGTATAGTGTAATTGATATGTATAGTGTAATTGATGTGTATATAGATATGTATAGTGTAATTGATGTGTATATAGATATGTATAGTGTAATTGATGTGTATATAGATGTGTATAGTGTAATTGATGTGTATATAGATGTGTATAGTGTAATTGATGTGTATATAGATATGTATAGTGTAATTGATATGTATAGTGTAATTGATGTGTATATAGATATGTATAGTGTAATTGATGTGTATAAAGATATGTATAGTGTAATTGATATGTATAGTGTAATTGATGTGTATATAGAGGTGTATAGTGTAATTGATGTGTATATAGATGTGTATAGTGTAATTGATGTGTATAGTGTAATTGATATGTATAGTGTAATTGATGTGTATATAGATATGTATAGTGTAATTGATATGTATAGTGTAATTGATGTGTATATAGATGTGTATAGTGTAATTGATGTGTATATAGATGTGTATAGTGTAATTGATGTGTATATAGATATGTATAGTGTAATTGATATGTATAGTGTAATTGATGTGTATATAGATGTGTATAGTGTAATTGATGTGTATATAGATATGTATAGTGTAATTGATGTGTATATAGATGTGTATAGTGTAATTGATGTGTATATAGATATGTATAGTGTAATTGATATGTATAGTGTAATTGATGTGTATAGTGTAATTGATGTGTATATAGATATGTATAGTGTAATTGATGTGTATATAGATGTGTATAGTGTAATTGATGTGTATATAGATGTGTATAGTGTAATTGATGTGTATATAGATGTGTATAGTGTAATTGATGTGTATATAGATGTGTATAGTGTAATTGATGTGTATATAGATGTGTATAGTGTAATTGATGTGTATATAGATATGTATAGTGTAATTGATATGTATAGTGTAATTGATGTGTATAGTGTAATTGATATGTATAGTGTAATTGATATGTATAGTGTAATTGATGTGTATATAGATGTGTATAGTGTAATTGATGTGTATATAGATGTGTATATAATATAATAATAATATATGCCATTTACCAGACGCTTTTATCCAAAGCGACTTACAGTCATGTGTGCATACATTCTACGTATGGGTGGTCCCGGGAATCGAACCCACTACCCTGGCATTACAAGCACCATGCTCTACCAACTGAGCTACAGAAGGACCATAGATATGTATAGTGTAATTGATGTGTCTATAGATATGTATAGTGTAATTGATGTGTATAGTGTAATTGATATGTATAGTGTAATTGATGTGTATAGTGTAATTGATATGTATAGTGTAATTGATATGTATAGTGTAATTGATGTGTATAGTGTAATTGATGTGTATAGTGTAATTGATGTGTATAGTGTAATTGATATGTATAGTGTAATTGATGTGTATAGTGTAATTGATGTGTATAGTGTAATTGATATGTATAGTGTAATTGATGTGTATAGTGTAATTGATATGTATAGTGTAATTGATATGTATATAGATGTGTATAGTGTAATTGATATGTATATAGATATGTATAGTGTAATTGATATGTATAGTGTAATTGATGTGTATAGTGTAATTGATATGTATAGTGTAATTGATGTGTATAGTGTAATTGATATGTATAGTGTAATTGATGTGTATATAGATATGTATAGTGTAATTGATATGTATAGTGTAATTGATGTGTATATAGATATGTATAGTGTAATTGATGTGTATAGTGTAATTGATATGTATAGTGTAATTGATATGTATAGTGTAATTGATGTGTATATAGATATGTATAGTGTAATTGATGTGTATATAGATATGTATAGTGTAATTTATGTGTATATAGATATGTATAGTGTAATTGATATGTATATAGATGTGCATAGGGTAATTGATGTGTATATAGATATGTATAGTGTAATTGATATGTTTATAGATATGTATAGTGTAATTGATATGTATATAGATATGTATAGTGTAATTGATATGTATAGTGTAATTGATATGTATAGTGTAATTGATATGTATAGTGTAATTGATGTGTATAGTGTAATTGATGTGTATAGTGTAATTGATATGTATATAGATATGTATAGTGTAACTGATATGTATAGTGTAATTGATATGTATAGTGTAATTGATGTGTCTATAGATATGTATAGTGTAATTGATGTGTATATCAGTAGTGGTGGTATTGGGTATAGGAGAGGGTCTGGGAGAGGGTCAAGGAGAGTAGTGGTGGTATTGGGTCTAGGAGAGGGTCAAGGAGAGTAGTGGTGGTATTGGGTCTAGGAGAGGGTCAAGATGAGTAGTGGTGGTATTGGGTCTAGGAGAGGGTCAAGGAGAGTAGTGGTGGTATTGGGTCTAGGAGAGGGTCTAGGAGAGGGTCAAGGAGAGTAGTGGTGGTATTGGGTCTAGGAGAGGGTCAAGGAGAGTAGTGGTGGTATTGGGTCTAGGAGAGGGTCTAAGAGAGGGTCATGAAGAGTAGTGGTGGTATTGGGTCTAGGAGAGGGTCAAGGAGAGTAGTGGTGGTATTGGGTCTAGGAGAGGGTCATGAAGAGTAGTGGTGGTATTGGGTCTAGGAGAGGGTCAAGGAGAGTAGTGGTGGTATTGGGTCTAGGAGAGGGTCAAGGAGAGTAGTGGTGGTATTGGGTCTAGGAGAGGGTCATGAAGAGTAGTGGTGGTATTGGGTCTAGGAGAGGGTCAAGGAGAGTAGTGGTGGTATTGGGTCTAAGAGAGGGTCATGAAGAGTAGTGGTGGTATTGGGTCTAGGAGAGGGTCAAGGGGGGTGTATATCAGCCAGAGACAGTGTAGACCAGCCAGAGACGGTGTAGACCAGCCAGAGACAGTGTAGACCAGCCAGAGACAGTGTAGACCAGCCAGAGACAGTGTAGACCAGCCAGAGACAGTGTAGACCAGCCAGAGACAGTGTAGACCAGCCAGAGACAGTGTAGACCAGCCAGAGGCAGTGTAGACCAGCCATCCACAAAGTAGGCCAGTCACAGCGTAGACAAAGCCAGTCAAAGCTGAAGGCGTGGACCTCATCCAGCCTGAAGGTGAACCTGTTGCAGGTGTGGACCTCATCCAGCCTGAAGGTGAACCTGTTACACTTTTTTCTGTAAGACTGGCTTGTGTGATTGATCCTGAGAGTTACTATGACCACTGGAGGGATGTGTGATCTCTTGTGGCTGCAGCTACAGACCAGGGCCAACGTTGCTGTGGTCTGGAAGGTAAACACACCATGGAATTTCACTAGCTGTCTCAGACAATGCTGGCTAAAGCAAATAGAATCATAAAACCAGCTGTGTGAGTTCACCCACTTCCACAAGATACAGGGCCTTCAGAAGGTACTCACACCACTTGACTTTTTCCACATTTTGTTGTGTTACAGTCTGAATTTAAAACAGATTGCAATTACATGTTGTGTCACTGGCCTACATTTAACATACATTTAAGTCATTTAGCAGACACTCTTATCCAGAGCGACTTACAAATTGGTGCATTCACCTTATGACATCCAGTGGAACAGTCACTTTACAATAGTGCATCTAAAACTTAAGGGGGGGGGGGGGTGAGAGGGATTACTTATCCTATCCTAGGTATTCCTTAAAGAGGTGGGGTTTCAGGTGTCTCCGGAAGGTGGTGATTGACTCCGCTGTCCTGGCGTCGTGAGGGAGTTTGTTCCACCATTGGGGGGCCAGGGCAGCGAACAGTTTTGACTGGGCTGAGCGGGAGCTGTACTTCCTCAGTGGTAGGGAGGCCTACATACAGTACCCTACAATAAAATGAAAAGCTGAAATGTCTTCAGTCAATAAGTATTCAACCCCTTTAAATAACTTCAGTAGTGTGTTTAACAAGTCACACAACAAGTTGTATGGACTCTCTTGGTGTGCAATAATAGTGTTTAAAATCAGATCAAATTATATTTGTCTCCTGTGCCGAATACAAAAGGTGAAATGCTTACTTATAAGCCCTTAACAAACAACGATGAGGTTTTGTTTTAAGTAAGAAAATACATTTGCTAAAATCATTTCTTAAAAATCTTAATAAACTCAATAAAATAACCCAATATAATACACAGTGAATTTGTCCCAAAAACCTTTGGTAAAATGGTGACAATTTAATAAAAACATTTATACGCACTACGCGCTTCAGCACTCAGCGGTCCCGTTCTGTGAGTTTGTGTGGTCTACCACTTTGTGACTGAGCCGTTGTTGCTCCTAGACATTTCCACTTTACAATAACAGCACTTACAGTTGATCGGGGCACCTCTAGCAGTGTAGAAATTTAACAAACTGAATTGTTGGAAAGGTGGCATCCTATAACGGTGCCACGTTGAAAGTCACTGAGCTCTTCAGTAAGGCCATACTACTGCCAATGTTTGTCTATGGAGATTTCATGGCTGTGTCCTTGATTTTATACACCTGTCAGCACAGGTAATAGCCGAATTCACTCATTTGAAGGGGTGGCCACATACTTTTGGCCATACAGTGTACATTCCTTCGTCCTGCTGTACTTTCAACTGTTGTTAGCCTACATCCCAAACGACACCCTATTCCCTATGGGTCCTGGTCAAAAGTAGTGCGCTCAATAGGGAATAGGGTGTCATTTGGGACACAGGCGCTTGCCCAACGGCACAGAGCTAAGCTATTGTGTCCCACTACAAGAAGATCGGTCAAAGTCCCAAAGAGATTACTGGACCTTCTCAGGTTCAGATAACATCAAGGCTCCATCCCAAATGACACCCTATTCCTAATGTAGTGCACTACTTTTGATCAGAGCCCATAGGGTAAAGTAGTGCACTACACAACGACTAGTGTGTCGTTTTGGGACACCTCAGACTTATTGCTCTTGAAGGGGTTTTGTTTTGTGTATCTAATCATTGATTGGCTTTGCCATGTGGGAGTTGTTTGTCAGGCGTGGAGGATTTACCTCTTGGTCATATTAGGGATAATTATTTAATGCTGTCCAAACCAAGAGAACATCACAAGGGGGGAAGAGAGGGCCTCCAGGATATTAAAAGGTAATTTCATTGACTACACGATTCTATAGTAAACTTCATTCATTGCATTTTACTGTGTACAATGTCACAACTACAATATGGTTTCATATGCAAGGTTCAAATGATGTGTTTCTTTGGGACAAGGGCATGTCAGACATTTTATTTAATTCTAAGTGCAAATGGACTCTGAAAGTGTATCAATCAAAACTGCCTGTAATAAATCAGATATCATCCACTGCTACACAACTGTAGCCTATATTTAGATTAAATTCCAAGTGCAGGACTGTTATGAAAATGTGCCAACTTGATCTGATAAGAACAGTCTGTTAATGGCTCTTGGCCTCCTATCTCATGCAGACTGGCTACAAGCTTTTTGTGCAAAACCTATTTAGTTTTTTGATAGGCTTCCGTTATGGGAAATCGTTTTGGTAATTAAAAAACACAATTGGAGATATCAGTAGGATATAATTATAACTTATAAAATAATACATAATTGATCAAGTCTTTACCTTTCCCACGACTATAAAATGTTTGCTCTTATTTTCTTCCCAACGTGTGATTTGGTATGAGGCGCGCGCGGACCATCTCATTTACGCCTCTTTTACTTACTTGTTCTGTATTCAGACCTGATTTCGGGTGAGATAATGGGATTAACGTTTAAATTAGTCGCAACATGCCGCCGATGCTGTACTCCCGACGAGAAAATGCGCATCACAATTGAATGATTTCCATTTTTGTTAAATCATGCATGGCAGAGGCAGGCCTACTACAATTGAGATTACGAATCCATGTCATCAAAAAAAAAATACTCAAATTGCAACATGTCTCTACTTGTGTGGGAAAGAGGGATTCATGTGAAAGCCAGGGTTCTATTTCCCTCAGGCAGCAGGACAAAAATGGTTCCCTCACCTGGGTCGTGGACAGGAATGTGAGGCAGACAGGTGGCAAGCTGAAAGAGCCATTGTTACAGGAACGAGAGAGAGATCTGAGATCAAACCACAGGACACATCAAAGGCTCTGGAAGATGGTGTCTTTATCAAACATAATCCAGAATATTGTAGCGAACAGGAAGCAGGTCTCTGGCATGAAAGTCCAACACCCTACACCACTTGGTGGGAATTGTAATGTGGCTCATATAGCGAGGATCGCTATAGAGAGCAAAGAGAGAGAAAGCCTTTGATAATGAAACCCTTTCTCTGTTGGCCTGTCTGTACAAGCGTTAGTAATTATACAAAACGGGTTCAATTTAGTTTTCACTAATCTACAAAGGTAAATACCCTGACCATCGTGTTAATAATAACCAAATATGTAGTGAGATAGGCCTACATCTGAATACCAAATTTATGTTAACGATACATTATGCCGTTACAAAACGCTTTACATTTTATTTAGGGTGCTTTTCCAATTCAACTCTGAACATGTCTGTTTTAATGAGAGGACAGCTGTTTCTGTCCTCTGTCTCATCCACAAGATGGACGTCTGATCTCCTGTTTTAATGAGAGGACAGATGGACGTCTGATCTCCTGTTTTAATGAGAGGACAGATGGACATCTGATCTCCTGTTTTAATAAGAGGACAGATGGACGTCTGATCTCCTGTTTTAATGAGAGCACAGATGGACGTCTGATCTCCTGTTTTAATGAGAGGACAGATGGACGTCTGATCTCCTGTTTTAATGAGAGGACAGATGGACGTCTGATCTCCTGTTTTAATGAGAGGACAGATGGACGTCTGATCTCCTGTTTTAATGAGAGGACAGATGGAAGTCTGATCTCCTGTTTTAATGAGAGGACAGATGGACGTCTGATCTCCTGTTTTAATGAGAGGACAGATGGACATCTGATCTCCTGTTTTAATGAGAGGACAGATACACATCTCCTGTTTTAATGAGAGGACAGATGGACATCTGATCTCCTGTTTTAATGAGAGGACAGATACACATCTGATCTCCTGTTTTAATGAGAGGACAGCTGTTTCTGTCGCCTGTCTCATCCACAGTTGAAAAGCTTTGCTGTGTTAAACTGGGTGTCCCACTGACACCATGGAGACCAAGGAGGATGTTAAGGGGTTCCTAAGGGTTCACCAGAGACCCCGAGCAGGGGCCCTGACTGAGTGATGACGGTGGATATGAAGCCATTAGAAGGAGCATCTATCTTATAGACACTTCACTAGCCTTGAAGCCAAGCTGATACCAGGGTTAGGCTCTATTACAATCGGGGGAGGGAATTCAGGAAGATATTTCAATTTAAAATTCAGATGTTGATAAACTTTCTTAAAGAAGTCATTGAAAATCTATGCCCTTTTTTTTACAAATTATTGAATTGTTATTTGTGTTTACTTCCTGAATTGACCATTTTAATTAAGCCCAACCCTTGTTGATACAATAGTGCAATTGTGCCTGTCTGAATCCACAGCAGCACAGGGTCAATTTAAATCAGATTCCCTCTTATAGATAAAGCCTGGATCCTATTTAGTAGTATTGTGCCACATTGTCTTCAGGAGGTTTTTAACAGTGTGGCGTGTCTTCACTGCTATGAAAGGATGTTAGAAAAAAACCTGGGGTTTATTATGGATCCCTGTCAGGACCCGCTTATGAACCCGGGTCTCCGGAGTGAGAAACAGTCACTTAACCAACTGAGCCACGAATAGTTGGCAAAACCCAGAAGATGAGGCAGACACAGCAGTACTTGAGACGGTGTATTTAATGATGTAAAAAGTGAAGTTCTTCAGGAAAACATGTAACTCCACAACCTCAAAAGGAATTCCACAAGAACAAAGGTAATCCTCCAAGACAAAAAGGTAAATCTACAAGGTGGAAGGTAAAGCATAAAAAGCCTCAAAAAATATTCAAAAACAAACAAACAAGAACAAAAAACAGAATTCCACAAGAGAGTCCACCGGGATGAACAAGAGTTCTCAGAGTACTAGGGCTGGGTGCTAACATACAAACACAGAGCAAAGAACAGAGGAAAACAAAGGGTTTAAATACAATCAGGGGAAATGAGGCACAGGTGCAAATAATAATGGGGATCAAGGGAAAACAAAAGGTCAAAAGGCACAATGGGGGCATCTAAAAGTGAGGCCGACTGAGATGGCCGCCTCGCTTCGCGTTCCTAGGAAACTATGCAGTTTTTTGTTTTTTTTACGTGTTATTTCTTACATTAGTACCCCAGGTCATCTTAGGTTTCATTACATACAGTCGAGAAGAACTACTGAATATAAGATCAGCGTCAACTCACCATCAGTACGACCAAGAATATGTTTTCTGCGACGTGGATCCTGTGTTCTGCCTTACAGACAGGACATCGGAAAGGATCGCATGCAGCGACCCAAGGAAACGACTCCGAAAAAGAGGGAAACGCGGCGGTGTTCTGGTCAGACTCCGAAAAAGGGCACATCGCGCACCACTTCCCAGCATTCTTCTTGCCAATGTCCAGTCTCTCGACAACAAGGTTGATGAAATCCGAGCAAGGGTGGCATTCCAGAGGGACATCAGAGACTGCAATGTTCTCTGCTTTACGGAAACATGGCTTACTGGAAAGACGCTATCCAGGGCGGTGCAGCCAACGGGTTTCTCCACGCATCGCGCGGACAGAAACAAACATCTCTCTGGTAAGAAGAGTGGCGGGGGCGTATGCCTCATGACTAACGGGACATGGTGTGATGAAGGAAACATACAGGAACTCAAATCCTTCTGTTCACCTGATTTAGAATTCCTCACAATTAAATGTAGACTGCATTATCTTCCAAGTGAATTCTCTTCGATTATAATCACAGCCGTATATATCCCCCCCCAAGCAGACACATCGATGGCTCTGAACGAACTTTATTTAACTCTTTGCAAACTGGAAACCATTTATCCGGAGGCTGCATTCATTGTAGCTGGGGATTTTAACAAAGCCAATCTGAAAACAAGACTCCCTAAATTTTATCAGCATATCGATTGCGCAACCAGGGGTGGTAAAACCTTGGATCATTGTTACTCTAACTTCCGCGACGCATATAAGGCCCTGCCCCGCCCCCTTTCGGAAAAGCTGACCACGACTCCATTTTGCTGATCCCTGCCTACAGGCAGAAATTAAAACAAGAGGCTCCCACGCTGAGGTCTGTCCAACGCTGGTCAGACCAAGCTGACTCTACACTCCAAGACTGCTTCCATCACGTGGACTGGGACATGTTTCGTATTGCGTCAGATGGAAATATTGACGAATACGCTGATTTGGTGTGCGAGTGTCATGTTTGTCATTTATTATCTTGTCTTGTCCCTGTGCTTCCCATTCTATTCGTTTCCCTCTGCTGGTCTTATTAGGTTCTTTCCCTCTTTCTATCCCTCTCTCTCCCCCTCCCTCTCTCACTCTCTCGCTCTCTCTTCTCTCTATCGTTCCGTTCCTGCTCCCAGCTGTTCCTATTCCCCTAATCATCATTTAGTTTTCCCACACCTGTTCCCGATCCTTTTCCCTGATTAGAGTCCCTATTTCACTCCTTGTTTCCCGTACCTGCCCTGTCGGATCCTCATTTATAATTCACCGTGCTGTGTCAATGTTTTGCCCTGTCGTGTCGTGTTTCCCTCAGATGCTGCGTGGTGAGCAGGTGTCTGAGTCTGCTAGGTTCAAGTGCCTTCCCGAGGCAACCTGCAGTTCTCGATCAAGTCTCCAGTCTGTTCTTGTCTTTACGTGTAGTATTATGCTTTTTGTTTTGTAAAGTTTATTCTGGATTAAATACTCTGTTTTCGCCAAGTCGCTTTTGGGTCCTCATTCACCTGCATGACAGAAGGATCCGACCGAGTGGACCCAGCGACTACAGACGCTTAACACTGCCGTCGAGATCCAAGGAGCCATGCTCGGCAGACACGAGCAGGAATTGTCTGCTGCTCGCCATGCCGTGGAGAACCTGGCCGCTCAGGTTTCCGACCTCTCTGGACAGTTCCAGAGTCTTCGTCTCGTGCCACCTGTTACTTCCTGGCCTGCCGAGCCTCCAGAACCTAGGGTTAATAACCCACCTTGCTACTCCGGGCAGCCCACTGAGTGCCGCTCCTTTCTCACCCAGTGTGAGATTGTGTTCTCTCTCAACCCAACACATACTCTAGAGAGAGAGCTCGGGTTGCTTACGTCATTTCACTCCTTACTGGCCGGGCCCGAGAATGGGGCACAGCTATCTGGGAGGCAAGGGCTGATTGTTCTAACAATTACCAGAACTTTAAAGAGGAGATGATTCGGGTTTTTGACCGTTCAGTTTTTGGTGGGGAGGCTTCTAGGGTCCTGGCTTCCCTATGCCAAGGTGATCGATCCATAACGGATTACTCTATAGAGTTTCGTACTCTTGCTGCCTCTAGTGACTGGAACGAGCCGGCGCTGCTCGCTCGTTTTCTGGAGGGACTCCACACAGTGGTCAAAGATGAGATTCTCTCTCGGGAGGTTCCTTCCTGTGTGGACTCTTTGATTGCTCTCGCCATCCGCATAGAACGACGGGTAGATCTTCGTCACCAGGCTCGTGGAAGAGAGCTCGCATCAACGGTGTTTCCCTGCTCCGCATCGCAACCATCTCCCTCCTCTGGCTCTGAGACTGAGCCCATGCAGCTGGGAGGGATTCGCATCTCGACTAAGGAGAGGGAACGGAGGATCACCAACCGCCTGTGCCTCTATTGCGGCTTTGATGGACATTTTGTTAATTCATGTCCAGTAAGAGGCCAGAGCCCATCAGTAAGCGGAGGGCTACTGGTGAGCGCTACTACTCAGGTCTCTTCATCTAGATCTTGTACTACTATGTCGGTCCATCTACGCTGGACCGGTTCGGGTGCTACATGCAGTGCCTTGATTGACTCTGGGGCTGAGGGTTGTTTCATGGAGAAGCATGGGTTCAAACATAACATTCCTTTCAGACAGTTAGACAAGCCTACGCCCATGTTTGCCTTAGATGGTAGTCATCTTCCCAGTATCAAATTTGAGACACTACCTTTAACTCTCACAGTATCTGGTAACCACAGTGAGACTATTTCTTTTTTGATTTTCATTCACCTTTCACACCTGTTGTTTTGGGTCATCCCTGGCTAGTATGTCATAATCCTTCTATTAATTGGTCTTGTAATTCTATCCTATCCTGGAACGTATCTTGTCATGTGAAGTGCTTAATGTCTGCCATCCCTCCCATTTCTTCTGTCCCCACTTCTCAGGAGGAACCTGGCGATTTGACAGGAGTGCCGGAGGAATATCATGATCTGCGCACGGTCTTCAGTCGGTCCCGAGCCAACTCCCTTCCTCCTCACCGGTCGTATGATTGTAGTATTGATCTCCTTCCGGGGACCACTCCTCCTCGGGGTAGACTATACTCTCTGTCGGCTCCCGAACGTAAGGCTCTCGAGGATTATTTATCTGTGTCTCTTGACGCCGGTACCATAGTGCCTTCTTCCTCTCCGGCCGGGCGGGGTTCTTTTTGTTAAGAAGAAGGACGGTACTCTGCGCCCCTCGTGGATTATCGAGGCTGAATGACATAACGGTTAAGAATCGTTATCCGCTTCCCCTTATGTCATCAGCCTTCGAGATTCTGCAGGGAGCCAGGTGCTTTACTAAGTTGGACCTTCGTAACGCTTACCATCTCGTGCGCATCAGAGAGGGGGACGAGTGGAAACGGCGTTTAACACTCCGTTAGGGCATTTTGAGTACCGGGTTCTGCCGTTTGGTCTCGCCAATGCGCCAGCTGTTTTTCAGGCATTAGTTAATGATGTTCTGAGAGACATGCTGAACATCTTTGTTTTTGTCTATCTTGACGATATCCTGATTTTTTCACCATCACTCGAGATTCATGTTCAGCACGTTCGACGTGTTCTACAGCGCCTTTTAGAGAATTGTCTCTACGTAAAGGCTGAGAAGTGTTCTTTTCATGTCTCCTCCGTTACTTTTCTCGGTTCCGTTATTTCCGCTGAAGGCATTCAGATGGATTCCGCTAAGGTCCAAGCTGTCAGTGATTGGCCCGTTCCAAGGTCACGTGTCGTGTTGCAGCGCTTTTAGGTTTCGCTAATTTCTATCGGCGTTTCATTCAATTTCGGTCAAGTTGCTGCCCCTCTCACAGCTCTTACTTCTGTCAAGACGTGTTTTAAGTGGTCCGGTTCCGCCCAGGAGCTTTTGATCTTCTAAAAGAACGTTTTACGTCCGCTCCTATCCTCGTTACTCCTGACGTCACTAGACAATTCATTGTCGAGTTGAGCTTCAGAGGTAGGCGTGGGAGCCATTCTATCCCAGCGCTTCCAGTCTGACGATAAGGTTCATCCTTGCGCTTATTTTTCTCATCGCCTGTCGCCATCTGAGCGCAACTATGATGTGGGTAACCGTGAACTGCTCGCCATCCGCTTAGCCCTAGGCGAATGGCGACAGTGGTTGGAGGGGGGCGACCGTTCCTTTTGTCGTTTGGACAGACCATAAGAACCTTGAGTACATCCGTTCTGCCAAACGACTTAATGCCCGTCAAGCTCGTTGGGCGTTGTTTTTCGCTCGTTTCGAGTTTGTGATTTCTTACCGTCCGGGTAGCAAGAACACCAAGCCTGATGCCTTATCCCGTCTGTTTAGTTCTTCTGTGGCTTCTACTGATCCCGAGGGGATTCTTCCTTATGGGCGTGTTGTCGGGTTGACAGTCTGGGGAATTGAAAGACAGGTTAAGCAAGCACTCACGCACACTGCGTCGCCGCGCTTGTCCTAGTAACCTCCTTTTCGTCCCTGTTTCCACTCGTCTGGCTGTTCTTCAGTGGGCTCACTCTGCCAAGTTAGCTGGTCATCCCGGTGTTCGAGGCACTCTTGCGTCTATTCGCCAGCGATTTTGGTGGCCGACTCAGGAGCGTGACACGCGCCGTTTCGTGGCTGCTTGTTCGGACTGCGCGCAGACTAAGTCGGGTAACTCTCCTCCTGCCGGTCGTCTCAGACCGCTCCCCATTCCTTCTCGACCATGGTCTCACATCGCCCTAGACTTCATTACCGGTCTGCCTTTGTCTGCGGGGAAGACTGTGATTCTTACGGTTGTCGATAGGTTCTCTAAGGCGGCACATTTCATTCCCCTCGCTAAACTTCCTTCCGCTAAGGAGACGGCACAAATCATTATCGAGAATGTGTTCAGAATTCATGGCCTCCCGTTAGACGCCGTTTCAGACAGAGGCCCGCAATTCACGTCACAGTTTTGGAGGGAGTTCTGTCGTTTGATTGGTGCGTCCGTCAGTCTCTCTTCCGGGTTTCATCCCCAGTCTAACGGTCAAGCAGAGAGGGCCAATCAGACGATTGGTGCATACTACGCAGCCTTTCTTTCAGAAACCCTGCGTCTTGGGCAGAACAGCTCCCTGGGCAGAAAACAACTCGCTTCCTTCTCTGCTACCGGGTTATCTCCGTTTCAGAGTAGTCTGGGTTACCAGCCTCCTCTATTCTCTTCCCAGCTTGCCGAGTCCAGCGTTCCCTCCGCTCAAGCGTTTGTCCAACGTTGTGAGCGCACCTGGAGGAGGGTGAGGTCTGCACTTTGCCGCTACAGGGCACAGACTGTGAGAGCCGCCAATAAACGCAGGATTAAGAGTCCTAGGTATTGTTGCGGCCAGAGAGTGTGGCTTTCCACTCGCAACCTTCCTCTTACGACAGCTTCTCGTAAGTTGACTCCGCGGTTCATTGGTCCGTTCCGTGTCTCCCAGGTCGTCAATCCTGTCGCTGTGCGACTCATCTCTTCGTCGCGTCCATCCTGTCTTCCATGTCTCCTGTGTTAAGCCCTTTCTTCGCACCCCCGTTCGTCTTCCCTCCCCCTCCCGTCCTTGTCGAGAGCGCACCTATTTACAAGGTACATAAGATCATGGACATGCGTTCTCGGGGACGGGGTCACCAATACTTAGTGGATTGGGAGGGTTACGGTCCTGAGGAGAGGAGTTGGGTTCCGTCTCGGGACGTGCTGGACCGTTCACTCATTGATGATTTCCTCCGTTGCCGCCAGGATTCCTCCTCAGTGCGCCAGGAGGCGCTCGGTGAGTGGGGGGTACTGTCATGTTTGTCATTTATTATCTTGTCTTGTCCCTGTGCTTCCCATTCTATTCGTTTCCCTCTGCTGGTCTTATTAGGTTCTTTCCCTCTTTCTATCCCTCTCTCTCCCCCTCCCTCTCTCACTCTCTCGCTCTCTCTTCTCTCTATCGTTCCGTTCCTGCTCCCAGCTGTTCCTATTCCCCTAATCATCATTTAGTCTTCCCACACCTGTTCCCGATCCTTTTCCCTGATTAGAGTCCCTATTTCACTCCTTGTTTCCCGTACCTGCCCTGTCGGATCCTCATTTATAATTCACCGTGCTGTGTCAATGTTTTGCCCTGTCGTGTCGTGTTTCCCTCAGATGCTGCGTGGTGAGCAGGTGTCTGAGTCTGCTAGGTTCAAGTGCCTTCCCGAGGCAACCTGCAGTTCTCGATCAAGTCTCCAGTCTGTTCTTGTCTTTACGTGTAGTATTATGCTTTTTGTTTTGTAAAGTTTATTCTGGATTAAATACTCTGTTTTCGCCAAGTCGCTTTTGGGTCCTCATTCACCTGCATGACAGCGAGTTCATTAGAACGTGCGTTGAAGATGTCGTTCCCATAGCAACGATAAAAACATTCCCTAACCAGAAACCGTGGATTGATGGCAGCATTCGCGTGAAACTGAAAGCGCGAACCACTGCTTTTAATCAGGGCAAGGTGTCTGGCAACATGACTGAATACAAACAGTGCAGCTATTCCCTCCGCAAGGCTATTAAACAAGCTAAGCGTCAGTACAGAGACAAAGTGGAATCTCAATTCAATGGCTCAGACACAAGAGGCATGTGGCAGGGTCTACAGTCAATCACGGACTACAAGATGAAATCCAGCCCAGTCACGGACCAGGATGTCTTGCTCCCAGGCAGACTAAATAACTTTTTTGCCCGCTTTGAGGACAATACAGTGCCACTGACACGGCCTGCAACGGAAACATGCGGTCTCTCCTTCACTGCAGCCGAGGTGAGTAAGACATTTAAACGTGTTAACCCTCGCAAGGCTGCAGGCCCAGACGGCATCCCCAGCCGCGCCCTCAGAGCATGCGCAGACCAGCTGGCCGGTGTGTTTACGGACATATTCAATCAATCCCTATACCAGTCTGCTGTTCCCACATGCTCCAAGAGGGCCACCATTGTTCCTGTTCCCAAGAAAGCTAAGGTAACTGAGCTAAACGACTACCGCCCCGTAGCACTCACTTCCGTCATCATGAAGTGCTTTGAGAGACTAGTCAAGGACCATATCACCTCCACCCTACCTGACACCCTAGACCCACTCCAATTTGCTTACCGCCCAAATAGGTCCACAGACGATGCAATCTCAACCACACTGCACACTGCCCTAACCCACCTGGACAAGAGGAATACCTATGTGAGAATGCTGTTCATCGACTACAGCTCGGCATTCAACACCATAGTACCCTCCAAGCTCGTCATCAAGCTCGAGACCCTGGGTCTCTGTGCAACTGGGTACTGGACTTCCTGACAGGCCGCCCCAGGTGGTGAGGGTAGGCAACAACATCTCCTCCCCGCTGATCCTCAACACGGGGCCCCACAAGGGTGCGTTCTGAGCCCTCTCCTGTACTCCCTGTTCACCCACGACTGCGTGGCCACGCACGCCTCCAACTCAATCATCAAGTTTGCGGATCGACACAACAGTGGTAGGCTTGATTACCAACAACGGAGACGGCCTACAGGGAGGAGGTGAGGGCCCTCGGAGTGTGGTGTCAGGAAAATAACCTCACACTCAACGTCAACAAAACTAAGGAGATGATTGTGGACTTCAGGAAACAGCAGAGGGAACACCCCCCTATCCACATCGATGGAACAGTAGTGGAGAGGGTAGCTAGTTTTAAGTTCCTCGGCATACACATCACAGACAAACTGAATTGGTCCACTCACACTGACAGCGTCATGAAGAAGGCGCAGCAGCGCCTATTCAACCTCAGGAGGCTGAAGAAATTTGGCTTGTCACCAAAACCACTCACAAACTTCTACAGATGCACAATCGAGAGCATCCTGGCGGGCTGTATCACCGCCTGGTACGGCAACTGCTTCGCCCTCAACCGTAATGCTCTCCAGAGGGTAGTGAGGACTGCAAAAACGCATCACCGGGGGCAAACTACCTACCCTCCAGGACACCTACACCACCCGTTGTTACAGGAAGGCCATAAAGATCATCAAGGACATCAACCACCCGAACCACTGCCTGTTCACCCCGCTATCATCCAGAAGGCGAGGTCAGTACAGGTGCATCAAAGCTGGGACCGAAAGACTGAAAAACAGCTTCTATCTCAAGGCCATCAGACTGTTAAACAGCCACCACTAACATTGAGTGGCTGCTGCCAACACACTGTCATTGACACTGACCCAACTCCAGCCATTTTAATAATGGGAATTGATGGGAAATTATGTAAATATATCACTAGCCACTTTAAACAATGCTACCTTATATAATGTTACTTACCCTACATTATTCATCTCATATGCATATGTATATACTGTACTCTACATCATCGACTGCATCCTTATGTAACACATGTATCACTAGCCACTTTAACTATGCCACTTTGTTTACTTTGTCTACACACTCATCTCATATGTATATACTGTACTCGATACCATCTACTGTATGCTGCTCTGTACCATCACTCATTCATATATCCTTATGTACATGTTCCTTATCCCCTTACACTGTGTATAAGACAGTAGTTTTGGAATTGTTAGTTAGATTACTTGTTGGTTATCACTGCATTGTCGGAACTAGAAGCACAAGCATTTCGCTACACTCGCATTTAACATCTGCTAACCATGTGTATGTGACAAATAAAATTTGATTTGATTTGATTTGTTTTGATTTAGTGACCAAAAACCGGAACAACCCTGGTCAAATCCTGACAAGGCAGCAGCTACTCTTCCTGGGGTTTATTATGGATCCCCATTAGTTCCTGCCAAGGCAGCAGCTACTCTTCCTGGGGTTTATTATGGATCCCCATTAGTTCCTGCCAAGGCAGCAGCTACTCTTCCTGGGGTTTATTATGGATCCCCATTAGTACCTGCCAAGGCAGCAGCTACTCTTCCTGGGGTTTATTATGGATCCCCATTGGTTCCTGCCAAGGCAGCAGCTACTCTTCCTGGGGTTTATTATGGATCCCAATTAGTTCCTGCCAAGGCAGCAGCTACTCTTCCTGGGGTTTATTATGGATCCCCATTAGTTCCTGCCAAGGCAGCAGCTACTCTTCCTGGGGTTTATTATGGATCCCCATTAGTTCCTGTCAAGGCAGCAGCTACTCTTCCTGGGGTTTATTATGGATCCCCATTAGTTCCTGCCAAGGCAGCAGCTACTCTCCCTGGGGTCCAGCAAAATTAAGGCAGTTTATACAATTTTTTAAAAAATACAATAGATTGACAACAGATTTAACAACATATTACTTGTCTGCCCTCAGGCCCATACTCTACCCCAAAATATCTACAACTCAAAATCCATGTGTACATGTGTGTTTAGTGTGTATATGTTCATGTGTGTATGCATGTGTCTGGGCCTATTGTAACGGTTTGTGTTGCTTCACAGTCCCCGCTGTTCCATAAGGTGTGTTTTTATCTGTTTTTTAAATCTGATTCTACTGCTGCATCAGTTACCTGATGTGGAATAGAGTTCCATCCAGTCATGGCTCTATGTAGTACTGTGGAATAGAGTTCCATGTAGTCATGGTTCTATGTAGTACTGTGGAATAGAGTTCCATGTAGTCATGGTTCTATGTAGTACTGTGGAATAGAGTTCCATGTAGTCATGGCTCTATGTAGTACTGTGGAATAGAGTTCCATGTAGTCATGGTTCTATGTAGTACTGTGGAATAGAGTTCCATGTAGTCATGGCTCTATGTAGTACTGTGGAATAGAGTTCATGTAGTCATGGCTCTATGTAGTACTGTGGAAAAGAGTTCCATGTAGTCATGGCTCTATGTAGTACTGTGGAATAGAGTTCCATGTAGTCATGGCTCTATGTAGTACTGTGGAATAGAGTTACATGTAGGCATGGCTCTATGTAGTACTGTGGAATAGAGTTCCATGTAGTCATGGCTCTATGTAGTACTGTGGAATAGAGTTCCATGTAGGCATGGCTCTATGTAGTACTGTGGAATAGAGTTCCATGTAGTCATGGCTCTATCTAGTACTGTGGAATAGAGTTCCATGTAGTCATGGCTCTATGTAGCACTGTGGAATAGAGTTCCATGTCGGCATGGCTCTATGTAGTACTGTGGACTAGAGTTCCATGTAGTCATGGCTCTATGTAGTACTGTGGAATAGACTTCCATGTAGTCATGGCTCTAGTCGCTCTGGATAAGAGCGTCTGCTAAATGACTTAAATGTAAATGTAATGTAGTACTGTGGAATAGACTTCCATGTAGTCATGGCTCTATGTAGTACTGTGGAATAGAGTTCCATGTAGTCATGGCTCTATGTAGTACTGTGGAATAGAGTTCCATGTAGTCATGGCTCTATGTAGTACTGTGCACCTTCCGTAGTCTGTTCTGGACTTGGGGACTGTGAAGAGACCTCTGGTGGCATGTCTTGTGGGGTATGTTGGGTGTCTGAGCTGTGTGTTAGTAGTTTAAACAGACCTCTGGTGGTATGTCTTGTGGGGTATGTTGGGTGTCTGAGCTGTGTGCCAGTAGTTCAAACAGACAGCTCAGTGATAACCTCTTTGTAGCATCTGACCACACGTCTGAACAGTAGTCCAGCTGCAACAAAACTAGGGCCTGTTGGACCTGCCTTGTTGATAGTGATGTAGAGATTACTGCTGTAGGTTACTGTAGAGATTACTGCTGTAGGTTACTGTTGAGATTACTGCTGTAGGTTACTGTTGAGATTACTGCTGTAGGTTACTGTTGAGATTTCTGCTGTAGTTTACTGTTGAGATTACTGTTGTAGGTTACTGTAGAGATTACTGCTGTAGGTTACTGTAGAGATTACTGTTGTAGGTTACTGTAGAGATTACTGCTGTAGGTTACTGTAGAGATTACTGCTGTAGGTTACTGTTGAGATTACTGCTGTAGGTTACTGTAGAGATTACTGCTGTAGGTTACTGTTGAGATTACTGTTGTAGGTTACTGTAGAGATTACTGCTGTAGGTTACTGTAGAGATTACTGCTGTAGGTTACTGTTGAGATTACTGCTGTAGGTTACTGTAGAGATTACTGCTGTAGGTTACTGTAGAGATTACTGGTGTAGGTTACTGTAGAGATTACTGCTGTAGGTTACTGTTGAGATTAATGATGTAGGTTACTGTAGAGATTACTGCTGTAGGTTACTGTTGAGATTACTGCTGTAGGTTACTGTAGAGATTACTGTTGTAGGTTACTGTAGAGATTACTGCTGTAGGTTACTGTTGAGATTACTGCTGTAGGTTACTGTAGAGATTACTGCTGTAGGTTACTGTAGAGATTACTGGTGTAGGTTACTGTAGAGATTACTGCTGTAGGTTACTGTTGAGATTAATGATGTAGGTTACTGTTGAGATTACTGCTGTAGGTTACTGTAGAGATTACTGCTGTAGGTTACTGTTGAGATTAATGATGTAGGTTACTGTAGAGATTACTGCTGTAGGTTACTGTTGAGATTAATGATGTAGGTTACTGTAGAGATTACTGTTGTAGGTTACTGTTGAGATTAATGTTGTAGGTTACTGTAGAGATTACTGTTGTAGGTTACTGTTGACATTAATGTTGTAGGTTACTGTAGAGATTACTGTTGTAGGTTACTGTTGAGATTAATGATGTAGGTTACTGTAGATATTACTGTTGTAGGTTACTGTAGATATTACTGTTGTAGGTTACTGTAGATATTACTGCTGTAGGTTACTGTTGAGATTAATGCTGTAGGTTACTGTTGAGATTACTGGTTACTGTTGAGATTACTGCTGTAGGTTACTGTAGAGATTACTGCTGTAGGTTACTGTTGAGATTACTGCTGTAGGTTACTGTAGAGATTACTGCTGTAGGTTACTGTAGAGATTACTGCTGTAGGTTACTGTTTTTTTTCATTTTTTTCACCTTTATTTAACCAGGTAGGCTAGTTGAGAACACCTTTATTTAACCAGGTAGGCTAGTTGAGAACACCTTTATTTAACCAGGTAGGCTAGTTGAGAACACCTTTATTTAACCAGGTAGGCTAGTTGAGAACACCTTTATTTAACCAGGTAGGCTAGTTGAGAACAAGTTCTCATTTGCAACTGCGACCTGGCCAAGATAAAGCATAGCAGTGTGAACAGACAACACAGAGTTACACATGGAATAAACAATTAACAAGTCAATAACACAGTAGAAAAAAATGGGCAGTCTATATACAATGTGTGCAAAAGGCATGAGGAGGTAGGCGAATAATACAGTTTTGCAGATTAACACTGGAGTGATAAATGATCAGATGGTCATGTACAGGTGGAGATATTGGTGTGCAAAAGAGCAGAAAAATAAATAAATAAAAACAGTATAAAAAACAGTATGGGAATGAGGTAGGTGAAAATGGGTGGGCTATTTTCCTATAGACTATGTACAGCTGCAGCGATCGGTTAGCTGCTCGGATAGCTGATGTTTGAAGTTGGTGAGGGAGATAAAAGTCTCCAACTTCAGCGATTTTTGCAATTCGTTCCAGTCACAGGCAGCAGAGTACTGGAACGAAAGGCGGCCAAATGATGTGTTGGCTTTAGGGATGATCAGTGAGATACACCTGCTGGAGCGCGTGCTACGGATGGGTGTTGCCATCGTGACCAGTGAACTGAGATAAGGCGGAGTTTTACCTAGCATGGACTTGTAGATGACCTGGAGCCAGTGGGTCTGGCGACGAATATGTAGTGAGGGCCAGCCGACTAGAGCATACAAGTCGCAGTGGTGGGTGGTATAAGGTGCTTTAGTGACAAAACGGATGGCACTGTGATAGACTGCATCCAGTTTGCTGAGTAGAGTGTTGGAAGCCATTTTGTAGATGACATCGCCGAAGTCGAGGATCGGTAGGATAGTCAGTTTTACTAGGGTAAGCTTGGCAGCGTGAGTGAAGGAGGCTTTGTTGCGGAATAGAAAGCCGACTCTTGATTTGATTTTCGATTGGAGATTTTTGATGTGGGTCTGGAAGGAGAGTTTGCAGTCTAGCCAGACACCTAGGTACTTATAGATGTCCACATATTCAAGGTCGGAACCATCCAGGGTGGTGATGCTAGTCGGGCATGCGGGTGCAGGCAGCGATCGGTTGAAAAGCATGCATTTGGTTTTACTCGCGTTTAAGAGCAGTTGGAGGCCACGGAAGGAGTGCTGTATGGCATTGAAGCTCGTTTGGAGGTTAGATAGCACAGTGTCCAATGACGGGCCGAAAGTATATAGAATGGTGTCGTCTGCGTAGAGGTGGATCAGGGAATCGCCCGCAGCAAGAGCAACATCATTGATATACACAGAGAAAAGAGTCGGCCCGAGAATTGAACCCTGTGGCACCCCCACAGAGACTGCCAGAGGACCGGACAGCATGCCCTCCGATTTGACACACTGAACTCTGTCTGCAAAGTAATTGGTGAACCAGGCAAGGCAGTCATCCGAAAAACCGAGGCTGTTGAGTCTGCCGATAAGAATATGGTGATTGACAGAGTCGAAAGCCTTGGCGAGGTCGATGAAGACGGCTGCACAGTACTGTCTTTTATCGATGGCGGTTATGATATCGTTTAGTATCTTGAGTGTGGCTGAGGTGCACCCGTGACCGGCTCGGAAACCAGATTGCACAGCGGAGGAGGTACGGTGGGATTCGAGATGGTCAGTGACCTGTTTGTTGACTTGGCTTTCGAAGACCTTAGATAGGCAGGGCAGGATGGATATAGGTCTGTAACAGTTTGGGTCCAGGGTGTCTCCCCCTTTGAAGAGGGGGATGACTGCGGCAGCTTTCCATTCCTTGGGGATCTCAGACGATACTGTAGAGATTACTGCTATAGACATTACATTTACATTTACATTTAAGTCATTTAGCAGACGCTCTTATCCAGAGCGACTTACAAATTGGTGCATTCACCTTATGACATCCAGTGGAACAGTCACTTTACAATAGTGCATCTAAATCTTAAAGGGGGGGGTGAGAGGGATTACTTATCCTATCCTAGGTATTCCTTAAAGAGGTGGGGTTTCAGGTGTCTCCGGAAGGTGGTGATTGACTCCGCTGTCCTGGCGTCGTGAGGGAGTTTGTTCCACCATTGGGGGGCCAGAGCAGCGAACAGTTTTGACTGGGCTGAGCGGGAGCTGTACTTCCTTAGTGGTAGGGAGGCGAGCAGGCCTAGGTTACTGTTGAGATTACTGCTGTAGGTTACTGTAGAGATTACTGCTGTAGGTTACTGTTGAGATTAATGCTGTAGGTTACTGTAGAGATTACTGGTGTAGGTTACTGTAGAGATTACTGCTGTAGGTTACTGTAGAGATTACTGCTGTAGGTTACTTTTGAGATTACTGCTGTAGGTTACTGTTGAGATTACTGGTTACTGTTGAGATTACTGCTGTAGGTTACTGTAGAGATTACTGCTGTAGGTTACTGTTGAGATTACTGGTTACTGTTGAGATTACTGCTGTAGGTTATTGTAGAGATTACTGCTGTAGGTTACTGTAGAGATTACTGCTATATGTTACTGTTGAGATTACTGCTGTAGTTTACTGTAGAGATTACTGCTGTAGGTTACTGTTGAGATTACTGCTGTAGGTTACTGTTGAGATTACTGCTGTAGGTTACTGTTGAGATTACTGCTGTAGGTTACTGTTGAGATTACTGCTGTAGTTTACTGTAGAGATTACTGCTGTAGGTTACTGTTGAGATTACTGCTGTAGGTTACTGTTGAGATTACTGCTGTAGGTTACTGTTGAGATTTCTGCTGTAGGTTACTGTAGAGATTACTGCTGTAGGTTACTGTTGAGATTACTGCTGTAGGTTACTGTTGAGATTACTGCTGTAGGTTACTGTTGAGATTACTGCTGTAGGTTACTGTTGAGATTACTGCTGTAGGTTACTGTTGAGATTACTGCTGTAGGTTACTGTTGAGATTACTGCTGTAGGTTACTGTTGAAATTTCTGCTGTAGGTTACTGTAGAGATTACTGCTGTAGGTTACTGTTGAGATTACTGCTGTAGGTTACTGTTGAGATTACTGCTGTAGGTTACTGTTGAGATTTCTGCTGTAGGTTACTGTAGAGATTACTTTCATACAAAAGTCTCAAAGTATCTGAAATGTATATTGTTGTCATGATGTTCTTCCTGTAACCTAAAACAGTTCTGATTCCACTAGCAGGGGTTTGTTAGCGTTCCAGATATATAATATGCCATTTACCAGACACTTTTATCCAGAGTCTTGCGTACATGTGGTCCTGGAAATCAAACCCACTACCCTGGTATTGCAAGAGCCGTGCTCTACCAACTGGGTTACAGAGGACCAAAGATGGCTGGAGATGTAACCCACTACCCTGGTATTGCAAGAGCCGTGCTCTACCAACTGGGTTACAGAGGACCAAAGATGGCTGGAGATGTAACCCACTACCCTGGTATTGCAAGAGCCGTGCTCTACCAACTGGGTTACAGAGGACCAAAGATGGCTGGAGATGTAACCCACTACCCTGGTATTGCAAGAGCCGTGCTCTACCAACTGGGTTACAGAGGACCAAAGATGGCTGGAGATGTAACCCACTACCCTGGTATTGCAAGAGCCGTGCTCTACCAACTGGGTTACAGAGGACCAAAGATGGCTGGAGATGTAACCCACTACCCTGGTATTGCAAGAGCTGCTCTACCAACTGGGTTACAGAGGACCAAAGATGGCTGGAGATGTAACCCACTACCCTGGTATTGCAAGAGCCGTGCTCTACCAACTGGGTTACAGAGGACCAAAGATGGCTGGAGATGTAACCCACTACCCTGGTATTGCAAGAGCCGTGCTCTACCAACTGGGTTACAGAGGACCAAAGATGGCTGGAGATGTAACCCACTACCCTGGTATTGCAAGAGCCGTGCTCTACCAACTGGGTTACAGAGGACCAAAGATGGCTGGAGATGTAACCCACTACCCTGGTATTGCAAGAGCCGTGCTCTACCAACTGGGTTACAGAGGACCAAAGATGGCTGGAGATGTAACCCACTACCCTGGTATTGCAAGAGCCGTGCTCTACCAACTGGGTTACAGAGGACCAAAGATGGCTGGAGATGTAACCCACTACCCTGGTATTGCAAGAGCCGTGCTCTACCAACTGGGTTACAGAGGACCAAAGATGGCTGGAGATGTAACCCACTACCCTGGTATTGCAAGAGCCGTGCTCTACCAACTGGGTTACAGAGGACCAAAGATGGCTGGAGGCTAAAACATAACGTTCATGTTTGGATTGTTAAGGAAGGATTTGTCAAGGATCAGTGATCCAATCACTTCTATTTTGTCAAGGATCATGTCTCTGTTTCTGGTTCTTTATTTCAAAGGACATGTTGAAGTTAGTAGTAAGTAGTTACTCTACACACACACACACACGCACGCACACACACACACACACACACACACACACACACACACACACACACACACACACACACACACACACACACACACACACACACACACACACACACACACACACACACACACACACACACACACACACACACACACACACACACACACACACACACACACACACCTGATAGCTGTCTGGCGTGATCAGGCCGGCATCCCTCTGATGTCATTCCAAGGCTTCATTCTTTGTTCAGCGACCTCTTTATTTGTCAGGCCTGTCTTTTCTTTGTTCAGGAGCTTATTTGGCCCCCTAGTCCAGACACTGGTGGCATCCCAAATGGCATCCTACCCCATATAGACTGCACTATTATTTACCAGAGCACTATGGGCCCTGTAGGGACTAGGGTGCCATGTGGGACACAGCCTATGTTTTCTCAGGAGTGTTAGTACTTAGTAGGAGTGTTTTTCTTTTCAGTCGTTGACTGTAATCCTGTAATGAGTGAACCCCTGACGCGGAGATTGGGTTGCAAAACCAACCAGCATAGACTCAACACACACACACACACACACACACACACACACACACACACACACACACACACACACACACACACACACACACACACACACACACACACACACACACACACACACACACACACACACACACACACACACACACACACACACACACACACACACACACACACACACGGCGGAGACACACACACAGGAGGTAGGTAGTGCCACTAAGTGTTACAATAGCTCCAGTACCCAACCGTAGGTCTCTAGTTCTGACACTGGTTCAGAAACAAACACACTGTTCTACATTCTACTCCATTCAACCTTTTCTGTCGCACCAGGGCCTGCGTTCGTTAGGCACCAAATGGAAGAAAATGAACTGAAACAGGGAGGCACTAATTGGACATTATTCCAATAAGAATATAACGTCTGACTGTTCAGTAAGAACTGATTTTCATTTTCTGTTGCAAGGCGTTTTGGCTTTTTCTGTTGCCTAGTTACACACGACCTATGACCTATGACAGCGTTGCTTTGTTGGCTCCTCCCCAAAATAAATGCTCTTGTCTTTTCCTACGACTACTGACGTTTTAGTAGTTTCAGAACTATTCAACCTTGGGTAAATACTTTGTTGAGGGAAATATTCCCTTCAGAGGTTTTCAACCGAGGGTATAGTTTGTTGAGGGAAATATTCCCTTCAGAGGTTTTCAACCGAGGGTATACTTTGTTGAGGGAAATATTCCCTTCAGAGGTTTTCAACCGAGGGTATACTTTGTTGAGGGAAATATTCCCTTCAGAGGTTTTCAACCGAGGGTATACTTTGTTGAGGGAAATATTCCCTTCAGAGGTTTTCAACCGAGGGTATACTTTGTTGAGGGAAATATTCCCTTCAGAGGTTTTCAACCGAGGGTATAGTTTGTTGAGGGAAATATTCCCTTCAGAGGTTTTCAACCGAGGGTATAGTTTGTTGAGGGAAATATGTTGTTGTCTCACCTACCTATCTTAAGATGAATCCATTGTTTCAGAGGTATTCAACTGGAGGGAATCAGTCAAAAAAATACATAAATAATGTAAAGTGGAATAAAATGTATTTAAATGTTTTAATGAATATCACAAGCAACAACAGAATAAACACATTTTTAATTACATACCTTTAGTAGAAAAGAGGGGGATATCTTCCTTCTAATGATTTATCCACTTCTAATTGGAGCCAATTACACTCACTGGAGTAGCCTGAAGAACCAACTGTCACGCCCTGACCTCAGAGAGCCTTTTATTCTCTAATTTGGTTAGGTCTGGGTGTGACTAGGGTGGGTAAATCTAGTTTTTGTATTTCTATGTTGGCCTGGTATGGTTCCCAATCAGAGGCAGCTGTCTATCGTTGTCTCTGATTGGGGATCATATTTAGACAGCCTTTTCCCACTGGGTTTTTTTGTGGGATCTTGTTTTTGGTTAGTTGCCATAGTTTCACGTTTCGTTTGTGCTTTATTGTTTTTTTTGTGCCGGTTCAGTGAATAAATATGTTGAACCACGCTGCACTTTGGTCCGACAATCCTTACAACGACATTCGTGACGTTGAATTCACAAACAGTGAAACCCAGGCTACCTAAGTATGATTCTCAATCAGAGACAACTAACGACACCTGCCTCTGATTGAGAACCATACTAAGCCGAACACAGAAAAACAACCTAGAAACACAAAACACCCAACTCACGTCCTGACCAACAAAAACAAACAAATAACACAAGAAATAGGGTCTGAACGTGACAGACAATATATACACAGGAAAGTCGAATTACGTCAACTTTTCAAACTTCTAGTGCTGCTTTCAGATTTCTACCACGTGTGCATTTATTTTCATTTTGTCGGCTTCAAGTGATAGAGATCTGAACTCATAAACAGCGCTTTGAAAAGTTGACGGAATTATACTTTATACTTTAGTAAAGTCATAGCGTCTATATACAGCATATTTTAAAGACACGTGATGGAAACAGGAAGTGTTGGTACATTTTTTATAAGTGTCAACAGGCAACTTTTTGTGTTGTGTTGGTAAGATGAAGTATGTGTCAAATTGTGATGGAAACGATTTCTTGCGGAATTGTTGATATTCATATTGTGGGACATCTTGATGATGATGTAACGATGTACGCTGAGAGTCGGGAAGCAAGTTCAGGGAGGGAGTGTTTTAATAAATAATCGCAACGTAATGCAAAACAAGAAACACGAACAGACATGACACTGAAACAGAAACAACGCGGGGGAACCAAAGGGACATCATGTAGGGAAGGTAATCAGGGAAGTGATGATGACGAGCAGGTGCACGTAACGATGGTGACAGGTGACCTAGAGGCCAGAGAGGGAACACACATGACAGTACCCCTTCCCAGACGAGCGGCTCCTAACCGCAGGACGCTGACCAAAATGACGATCCCGGGGATCAGGAGCGGAACGGTCACACCTGCTGATGCGTGTGAACCTGTCGCCGGCATGGATGCTGGAACCTGACAGACTGGGAGCCTGGCGATCCGACTGAGGCACCAGTGGACACAGGGGAGCCTGACGAGCCAGTGGA